>NC_140939.1:119622882-120197882 GCF_014529385.1 Adiantum capillus-veneris
ATGGTATTAGATTCACCAATTGTAACTTTTTGGTCTCATAGGTCATTTTGGCCTTTTGAAGACGTTAATATAACATTTCATTTCATTTCATATCTCTCTCTCTCTCTCTCTCTCTCTCTCTCTCTCTCTCTCTCTCTCACAATAAAAGTGGAGGTTTGACCCTTTGCATTTCATAGGAGTCGACCATCGGTCCATACACAAGAAATATGGGAAAAACCCAAAAGGAAGTACAATGAGATCATGGGAAAAAATCCCATAACAAACCACAGGATACATCTAGGGATAAAGATACTTTAAGTTTTAACCAGGTGGTGAATTGTAGCTATAATAGTGATCAAGTCTACACAAATCTGCCCAAAGCTCTGTCCACCTCGGGCGATGTAGCAAAAACCACAAAGTCCAGTGCAGATTATCTGACTCATTAAGCATTTGGTGTGAAAACTCATGCAGCAACTCACAAAAGCCAAGGGACTGTGAAACCCCTAGACCGTGCCTCCAAAATCATCCGCATCCATTCTAACATTTCTTGATGATGCACTCCAAAAAAGGAAGCAGATATGCAGCACAACCAAGCTGTAAGAGAGGCAGGGGGGACCCACTCACTGTCCACCTCAAAAGCCAAGGGAAGGTACCAAGATGCACCTCTCTCTGACCAGACTACCTTCCCTAAGGCCTCTCTAAATTGGCTCTCAAACAAATCTGCAAACCGTCTAATATCCATGAATAATTGGCTTCAACCATTGTCAGCTCCTGTATGGTATCTAAGACAGTCTCCCTCGTCCAGAAGGAGTAATCATTTGAAACCTATACTCTAAATCTGATCATGGGGGCTCTCTCTGGGCTAAGGAAGATGTGACATGTTCTTGATAATTGCAAGAAAAGAATATCAACACATAGTGGCCCACTTCTGAAGGAAACCTCTTGAGATCTCCATGGACCAACCGCAAAGAACCGATCTAGCAAGATCTCAGAAAGTGGGACGTTTGCCAGAGACTCGCTCTCCTGCTCCCTCTAGACAGTGCCTATGGTGAGAGGTACCTACAACTGAATCTCCAAGAGATCCAAAGACTACCGGGGCAGGTCTATCCTGTGGCAAGTTAGGTTGCTCCTGAATTGCCAACGCCTGCTGATCCTCCTCAAGCTCTCTGTCCAGTTGTCCTAGAACCTAGAACCTCCTCTCGATCCAGGTCTCGCGACCTCTCCTCTGGAGGTCAATCTGGGGGCTGCTTTGCCTCAGCCCTCTACCAACCTCTGTCTCACTACCCTTCTGTAAACAAGAATAGGTTATGCAGGTACCTCTCTACCTGTTTGTCTCTTTCTCTCTCTCTGTGTCTGCTCTCCATTGTGCTGCTGTTGGGCATTCTGCTACTGCTAACTCTGCACGGAGTCCTGCTGTTGTGCAAAACTTTGTTGTGGTTGTCTCCTCCTCCGACCAATTTGTCTCTATTGTCGTCCTTTAGGGCAAGTGCCCCATCTCATGGCATCTAAGGCACTGGTTCGATCTGTCCGTAACCACAATCCTTTGCGAGTGCAGCACCCCTTTCCATTCAAAAGTGATGGTAACTGGAAAAATTGTGGAAGAGATAGTAGCCACCTTTATAGATGGCACAGATGTCTGGATTTGCATTGAGCGCATGAATGGTATGCCAAAGATAGAATCCATCTACTTAACATGTCTGGCAACCAAAACTATGCTTGCAGCTCTGGAAAAGCTATTTTTACTGAGTACTTCGGAACCTGACATTTGTTCTCAAAAGCAGCTAATGAAAAAATCCTCGTACCACGGGTGCAAAAAACTAGTCTGTCCTCTAAGCCGAGAGGAGTGCAGTTGATGACCCTAGAGGCAAGTTCCTTTAATGAAAAAATAGCAATGAAAGTACCTCTGCCAACTTCCAAGCAAGATGATTTCCTGCACTTTGCCTTCATTCAAACGGGTTAGAGTGCATGAAAGCCACTCACGCACATTGACATGAGCGTAGAAGCACTCCACTAGCAGCCAACAACCCCTCTTTGAGAGAGAATCACCAATCTTGCATTATAGATCTTTTGGGATGAACATAGAAGGCGCCATAGCACTTTGAGAGAGAGTCGATGCACTTAGTGCCTTGCGACGAACCCAAGGTGCAGGTGGTTGAGAGAGAGCCGATGAGGATAATTCCTGTGGTCAAAACCTTGACCCTTTCCTCCTTACCCTTAAGCTCGCAAGCGGTGGAGGATGAGGATGGCGTGGTGAGCTATAAGGGACAAGGGGCTGGCAGGGGTGGCACGAACAGAGACAGCAGAGGATGTGGATAGCAGGGAGACTGTGGCTCGCTGAGGACGGCGCGAGCACAGGAAGGCAGGGGTGGTACGAGTGGGTAAATGTGGGCAGTGCAAGGTGGGGGCGGGGGTGACAGGTTGAGGGAAGGGGGGAGGCAGGTGGGCAAGGCACGGGCAGGGCCAGGTCACGTGAAGCGGGTAAGGCAGGCAGCTTCGCGACGCTAGGGCAACGCGAGAAGAGCGACGCGAGCGATAGAGGTGGCGGGGGTTGGAGAAGGGGATGCGCACGCTTAGGGTTAGGGATCGGCATGGGTTCGACAGACTGCTTACTCTTTGCTCAGCAAGGACCCTGCTTAACCCTTGCCACACCCACAAGCTCCCCCCTCCCACCCCCCCCCCCCACACACACACACAAAACGCACACTTCTGTGTTCTTCCCTTTGTATCTAATCTTTCTCATCGGATTTTCTCACTTTGAGGTTTCTCATTTGTAAATTAATAAAAAAGGATACCATTTGAATTTAAATTTTTTTTAAGACACACACGTGCATACACCATGAACACACATAGATCCACATACACACGCACATCATACGTAAGCAGCCCTTTCCCACTTCCATTGCTATGGGGGGACACTTTAGCATTCCCCCTCTCCCTCAAACCTTGAGAGGGAAACCCCGAAAGCTCTCTCTCTCTCTTGGAGAATCCAAGCGAGAAATGAATAGCAACACACGAACAGAAACTTCAAAATCACTGAACTTTAATAGAGAGAGAGAGAGAAAGTCGACACGGCTCGGTATATTTCCGAGCCCAGAGGTATTGGCCCCAAAGTCTAGCGCCCCTTTCGATATTTCTTTATCATTAATCATTTCAAAGTACAACTCTCGAGGGACCTCTGCTCTCAGACTCTACGTCCAGATGCTTTGCAAAGTGAGGCCCAAAAGCAAAGCCCCAAAAGCATTCAGTTCAAAAGCACTACACCCAAGAGCATCTGCTCTCAAAAGCTGCCAGCGTGAATTGCAAAAATCCGTACAACCTACCACGTGGCACAGCTAGCACAAAACGCCGAATTCCCGTACAACCTGCCACGCCAACATGTCATCACGATTTACAAAACCTCTTTCAGAGTGCAAGCTTTTGGTCTTTCGGGTTTTAGGCCCCTCGATCGGGGTACCATAAGTTGGTACAACTTTGAGCTTCAAGTTCTTTATTTGTTTGTGTCCCCTGGGCCCCATCAGACGAGGACCCATAAGTTGGAACACTTATGACATTTTATCCGGAATCTGTTTGGGTCATCATGCAACGTCATCATTTTGTGACATACCCCCTCTTGAAAGAATTGTAATCGCCCTCGATAACGCCTGCAAAATCAATCATAAGCCAAAAACTAGTTCAATAGACACTGACTCTAAATACCGACGCACTAGACGACACATATCAGGCACTTTCACAAAGACAACAATCACTCAACATCCACATCACATTCAAATCAAATCACATGAAGTTCATAAGATCTCGGACCATGATCTCTCGGCAACGTGTTTAGCAATCACATCTAGATCCACACCGGATCTCACTAATGTCGGATTGACTAATTCTTATTGCTATCATGTCCATCTTATATGGAATCTCAAGACCGAAATGATGTAGTCATTTCATCTTTAAAACACGCACTCAGACACGACTCACATGAGAGAGAACACGTAAATCAAAATCATTTCAAGAATTCCCATGTCAAAGTACTTCTTTCATAAAGTCATATAGCAAAATATTGTCAGCCCATCAATATCCCTGAAATCCAAAGGAAAATCAGTGGCTTTGTTCCATCTGGGTAACCTGTGACAAAAGAGCGGAGTGACTCCCCTATTGTGCAGTCCCGTCTGCGCCACGGGATCTCTCGGAATGGACGAAGCTAGACCAAAAGCCTCAAAGTAAAGTTCCAATATCTGAGGAGTATCTGCTAGGTACCTTCATCGACTTCGCATCCAATGCCGGATAGTTCTTGACTAAGAACCGTTGTTCACTTTACCTTTCTCTTTACTTTCCTGATGAGTCAGTATCTGTTCCAGAATGAGAATCTTCTCGCTCTCTTCCACTTCAGGTTGCTCCTCAGGCTCCCTGTCAATTGGCTCTAATACCACTTTAACAGGCTGGACACTCCAAGCGAGAAATTAATAGCAACACACGAATACAAACTTCAAAATCATTGAACTTTGAGAGAGAGAGTCGACACGGCCCAGCGTACTTCCGCGCCCAGAGGTATTGGCCCCAAAGTCTAGCACCCCTTTCGGTAGTTCTTTACATGATCATTTCAAAGTACAACTCTCAAGGGACCTCTGCTCTCAGACTCTGCGTCCACATGCTCTACAGAGTGAGGCAAGGGATGCCCAAAAGCAAAGCCCCAAAGCATTCAGTTCATAAGCATTAAACCCAAAAGCATCTACTCTCAAAAGCTGCCAGCGCGAATTGTGGGAAATCTGTATAGCCCGCTACGTGGCACAGCTAGCGCAAAACGCGTACGCCTGCCATGTCAACATGTCAGCCCGATTTATGAAACCTCTTTCAGAGTGCAAGCTTTTGGTCTTTAGGGTTTTAGGCCCCTCGGCCGGGGTTCCATAAGTTGGTACAACTTTGAGCTTCAAGTTCTATAATTCTTTGTCCCCCCTGGGCCCCATCAGACGGGGACCCCATAAGTTGGAACACTTGTGACATTTAATCCAGAATGTGTCTGGGTGATCATGCCACGTCATCATTTTGTGACTCTCTCTCTCTCTCTCTCTCTCTCTCTCTCTGTATACATGGACGGAATCTACAAACGGATTCTGTATACATGGATGGAATCTACAGACGCCTATGCACTGAGGACCCGGGGCGACCTCTGGAGGAGCTAACTACTATACTGACACAGACACTACATGAGGCAACAGCAGAAGCCTACCCACACACCCAACCTGAGCAGAGCCGCCGATCGGGGAGCATGCCTCAGAACAGCTGGTATGACGAGGAGTGCCGCCGGACTCTAGAGGGAGGTGCTGTTGGGGGACGTCACTCACAGACAGTCACAAATTGACTTCCGACGCTTGGTGCGGCGAAAGAAGAGGGCTTTTTTGGCTCGACTCGAGCAGGATCTATATCAGCTATTCTTGAGTCAGGACTCGCGTGAGGCGTGGCGGCTCTTTCATAAGCAGTCCCCCCCCGGCTATTTCCTCCACAGAGACATGGGGTCAATACGCATCATCTTTGTACACAGTACCTGGACAACCGTTCCTCCCCAACCCCCCCAATCCATGCCCACATGCATGTGGCTTTTTCACCGCTGAGATGGTGAAGAAAGCTATTGACAGGATGAAGACTGGGAGAGCATATGATCATGATGGCCTAGTCGCAGAGCATTTCATGCATGCCAAAGACCTACTAGCAGAGCTCCTAGCAGTTATGTTTAACCGGGCCATGTGTGAGGCCCTACCAGACACTTGGAGCCTATCTACGATCGTACCTATCTTCAAATTAGGAGACCCCATGGAGCCTGGGAATTATCGCACTATTATGATTGGGCACACACTGGCACGGTTGTATGCATCCATTCTTGAGCAACAGCTGAGTAGATGGGCAGAGAGGGAAGGAATACGTGCAACTGGGCAGGCAGGATTCAGGAGAGGCTTCTCCACTCTTGACCATATCCTAACACTCAAGGCCATCATCGAGGAAGGCAGATCTCAAAGGAGACGGATTTATTGTAGCTTTGTGGACTTCCGCAAAGCTTTCGACACGGTACCCAGAGCTAGACTGATGCGCAGATTACAGGAAATGGGAGTACCCACAGAACTCATTTGGGGAATCATGGCATTGTACAGATCAGTAGTAGGGCATGTACGCACCCCGGAGGGACTTTCTACACCGGTTCACTCCACTATTGGGGTGAAGCAGGGCTGCCCGCTCTCTCCTACCCTTTTCGGTATGTATGTGGATGAGGTTTCTGACTACATTGACAGCGATGGGGATAAAGGTGCTCAGTTGGCAGGGACATGGATTCCACTTTTGTTATATGCTGATGACATAGTGTTGATCTCCGAATCCCCAGAGGGAATGCAACGTCAATTGGATGCTTTGCACACGTTTACACACGAAAGTGGTTTGTCTGTCAACCTCGGTAAAACCAAGGTTATGGTGTTTAACACCACCCCACAGTGGATCAGGAGGTCAGCACCTACATTCACATACGGCCAGGAGACTGTGGAGTACACAGACGCTTACACTTACCTTGGAGTGGTTTTTAGCGGACCTACATTCTCACTCAGAAGAGCAGCAGAGACCAGACTTACTAGAGCCCACGCAGCATTGGGTAGATTGGAGAGGATGTGTTCGCAGGTTCAGTTTCAGGAGCCCCGGACGAAGCTCTGGCTCTTTGACACCTTGGTGGCTTCAGCACTGCTCTATGGAACAGAGATATGGGGACCTTCACTGGATCACCACGGGAGGCCGGGTCGCTCAGACGGATGGGGGAACATGGAGAAACCTCTCGTCTCTATGATCTCGCGGCTCATTAGAGCCAAGGCATCAGTACCACGTGCCATTATCCGAGCAGAGCTAGCGGCCCCCCCACTTGTGGTCGAGGCGCTCACCAGATCGGTCTCCTTCATAAACCGCACATGGGAACTTCCTAGAGACAGATATGCTCGCATAGCACTTGAATCCTTTCGACAGTTAGCCATACAAGGAGATACAACATGCTGGTATGGGGAGATGACATCATGGTTTCGGGCACATGGGTTCAGCATAGACAGGCTGCCACCATTCCATTACTCACTGGATGCACCATCTCTCACTCTTACACAGTCAGAGATCACCAAGCTCATCCGCCAAGACCTAACCCAGCTTGACACCAGGAGGACATGGATACAACCAGCACAGGAGTTGGGCACGAAGATGGCTTTCTACAGAGACCACCTTCTCCAGCTTACGGAAGATGGTTTTGTGGCGAGACCCAAATACATGGATACCCACTTGTCTCATGGGATACGATGTGCTATTGGCCAGTTACGCACATCTTCTCACCAGTTGCGGATTGAGACTGGGAGGTACAGCGGAGTACCAGCAGAGGACAGGACATGCCCCTTGTGTAACACGGAACCTGAGACAGAGCTACACTATACATGCCACTGCCCCGTCTACTACGAGATACGAGGTCGCTTCCACTGCCTGTTCAGAGAGGGTTTTGGACCACTCTCAAGAGTCATGGGATACGAAGATCAGAGATGTTTGGGTTTGTTCTTACTCGAGCTGCGCAGACACAGAGATAGCCTGATGAATGGCGAGGCTAGCCAGTCTCAAAGACGGATCACAGACTTCTTCAAAGCAGGCACGGGACGGCCGCAAGAGCCACTCCCACAACAGAGCTCCCCCTCGTCTCACACGAGAGGCACACTGATTGACCGAGCGATTGAACTAGGGAAATCCAGGCGCCCACGACTGCAAAGAACTACACAGCATCGACGGGTTCTACGATTGAAAATTCGGAGCACGCTGGCCAGGCATGCACGACGCCCGGTCAGACTACTAACCATGGAGGAAATTGATGAGATTCGCCAACGACCGATGCTAGATCTCTTGTGATTTAACCATCCCAACAAGCCACCCAAATTTTCCCGCTTAGTCTTATGCTTGGCTCACATCGACCAACTTAGGCCCCCATAGTAGATATCTTTGTTTTGTGGCTATTTTGTTACTCTAACTTTGTATCAGATCCACCACTTTGTAACTTTCGGGTCTCATAGGTCATTATGGCCTTTTGAAGACGTTAATATAACATTTCATTTCATTTCATTTTCTCTCTCCCCCCCCCCCCCCCCCCCCCCCCACAAAACAGAGGGCATGTCTTGATTATATCACATAAAATATACAAAACACAGCCAAAGCCATAATACATCGTGAACAACTGAAGTGAAAAAACCCCATAGGGATATAACATAGAACAAGGGAAATACTCCAGCTAGTACAAAGCTAAATGAGCACATAGAGTGGTCAAAGCCAGTAGGGGAAAGGTAGGGGGAGATCTATAATGGTCTCGAAGACCTGTGCACAAGGCATCCTCCTCCACACTGTCCAAGACACTCTTTGTAACCACGTGTGCAAGTATCTACCGTTTACTGTATCATCTCAGGCAGAGATCACATCTAAGGTACTGAATATCCTATCTCTGACCATCTCATGAATCCACATACTCAAACTCACCTCATCTATACCCAAAATAACAGCTGGCTCTTTCATCTTCCACATTGTCACTAACAGAGGATAGAGTTTTTTTCTCACGCGCCCAATGGGGCAATCGAGCTTCCGGATGCGTACGCGTGAGATTGACGTCTGATTGGGCATTTTAGACGTGGGCAGAGGATTTATTGATGAAATTGGATTTTTTGCCTCAAATGTGCATTTCACAATAGTAGCTTGGAGGCTTGACTCCACCCTCTAGGCTCTACAGTCTACTTATGTTTTATCATTTGGATTTTTGGTTTTGGAGGCTCCATATTTTGCTATCTCTTGCTTTGCAAATTTGCTCTAGTATCTACTTTGTGCCGACTCCTCACTCCACTATCGGGGTAAAGCAGGGCTGCCCACTATCTCCTATGCTATTTTTGGTATGTATGTGGATGAGGTTTTTGACTACATTGAGAGAGATAGTTATAGAGGAGCACAGTTGGCAGGGTCATGGATCCCATTATTGTTATATGCTGACAATATGTGTTAATCTCTGATTCTCCAGAGGGGATGCAGCGTCACTTGGATGCTTTACATGCATTTGCCCATGATAGTGGATTGTCTATTAATCCTGGTAAAACCAAGATTATGGTGTTTAACACCACACCCAATCGGTCAGGAGGTAAGCACCCACATTTACCTATGGACATCTTCTAGTGGAGTATATAGATGCATACATCTACCTTGGGGTAGCCTTCAGTGGGCCAGAGTTTTCATACAGGAGAGCAGCAGAGGCTTGATTGACCATAGGCTTATGCAGCATTGAGGGGATTGAAGAGGATGTGTTCCCACCTTCAGTTTCAGAAACCTCTTTGACACTCTGGCGACTTCAACCATGTTGTATGCAGTTCAGATATGGGGACCCTCAGAGGATCACCATGGCAGATCTGTTAGCATTGATGGATGGAGAGGCCTTTGGTTTGTATGGTCTCTCAAATGATTAGAGCCAAGGCTTCAATGCCACGTAATATTATTCGAGCATCGTTGGCCGAACCTCCCCTTGTGATCAAGGCACTTACTCAATCAGTCTCCTTTATACACAGTTTAAGGGACCTCCTCAGAAGCAGATATGCGTGGCTAGCCCTTAAGCCTTTCCGACACCTAGCCCAGCAGGGGGATAAAGCCTGTTGGTATGGACAGATGACATCACGGCTTCAGCATGGACAGATTCCCCCCCTCCCAAAACTCTCTAAATGCACCCTCTTTGATTCTCACAGGACAGAGTTCACTAGACTCAATTCATCGGGACTTGATTCAACTAGATACCAAGAGAACATGGCTGACATAAAGATGGCTTTCTATAGAGAGCGAGTAGGAGAGAGCGGGCAGCCCTGCTTCACCCCAATAGTGGAGTGAACAGGTGTAGATAGACCCTCTGAGGTGCGTACATGCCTTACTACTGATCTGTACAATGCCATGATCCCCCAAATGAGTTCTGTGGGTACTTCCATTTCCCTAGTAATCTGCGCATCAGTCTAGCCTTGGTATTGTGTCAAATGCTTTGCGGAAGTCCATAAAGCTACAATAAATCCATTTCCCATGGGATCTGCCCTCCTCAATGATGGCCCTGAGTGTCAAGATATGGTCAAGAGTAGAAAAACCTCTCATGAAACCTGCTTGCCCAACACCGTTAAACATAATTGCTAGAAGCTCTGCTAGTAGATCTTTGGCATGCATGAAATGCTCAGCCACTAAGCCATCATGATCATATGCTCTCCCAGTCGTCATCCTGTCAATGGCCTTCTTCACCATCTCAACGGTGAAAAAAACACACGTGTGGGCATGGATCGGGGGGGTCGGGAAGGGGTGGCTGTCCAGGAACTGTGTACAAAGACGATGCGTACTGACCCCAGGTCTCTACAGAGGTTATGGCAAGGGGGGGGGGGGGGGGGGGGGGGGGGGGGGGGGGGGGGGGGGTGGGCGGGGGGGGGGGGGGGGGGGGGGGGGGGGGGGGGGGGGGCTCATGAAAGAGTCGCCATGCCTCACGCGAGTCCTGACTCACTGTATAGATCCTGTTGTAGTCGAGCCAAAAATGCCCTCTTCATCCGCCGCACTAGGCGTCGGAAGTCAATTTGTGACTGTCTGTGAGTGATGTCCCCCAAAAGCACCTCCCTTTGAAGTCTAGCTCTACTGTGGCGGCATTCCTCATCATACCAGTTGTTTTGAGGCATGCTCCCAGAACGGCGTCTCTGCTTAGGTTGGGTGTGTGGGTATGCCTCTGCTACTACATCATGTATTTCTGTGTTAGTATAGTAGTAAGCCCCTCCAAAGGTCGCCCTGGCTCAGCAGTGCATAGGCGTCTGTAGATCCCGTCTATGTATACAGAACCCGTCTCCCGCGTGAAGGTGTAGCGAGTAGGGGCTGCTACCCCGTGGCCTGTGTGCTACACTCAACTGGAGAGAGATGGTCATCGACACAAGAGCATGATTCATTGCCACCCCAATAGGTCTGGGCCCAACTATGACATCCTGGATGAAGGCTCGGCTATGCCATGACATAATCCACTGTGCTGGCTCCATGTCTGTGTGGAAAGCATGTGAAACCTTCCGCAGCGGGAAATCTTTGTAGGCCATTCAAGATGGCCAATCCATGTGCAGTCCCCATCTCTAGCAAGTGCCGTCCATACTGAGCATGTTTCCCATCCTGTGATAGTCCGTCTCTGCAACATCCAACTCTCTCAGCATCTCCACTGAAGTATCATAAATTACTGTCTGATGATGGGCAGTCCTAGCATTGAAGTCCCCTAGAATGATAATGTCACCATCTCTAGAGAACTCCCATATGTCATCATCCAAAATAGAGAAGGGGGTCTGTTCTCTGGGTGGTGCATATACTGACGTACTCGGGGGAAAGTAGCAAATAGCAATGTAGAGACATCTGCCTGTCTCTGCTCTCAATCTCACCCACATGTACCTAGCTTCCTCATCCTTGCGGGCTATATGTATCAATGGATGCAACTCCTCCCTGAATAACACTGTCACTCCTCCTGAGCCCCGCCCTCTGTGCTCTAATCGTGTCTCGTGTCTACAGGCTGTCTCCCATCTGTATCCACTAATGTGAGGCATAGACTGCCCAGGGGCTTGATGTGTCTCAGAGTAGAAGATGATGTCTCTCCCCTCAAAAGCACCCACATCAAGGTGCATAGATCCATTACAATTCCAGGTAGCAACTTTGAGTGTGGTCCCATAGGCCTCACACCATCCTGTGGAGCGTCGCTCCAATATCACCACTCTTCCATCTCGGTAAAAAGCAATCTTACATTTTTCCCTTGCCGCTCTAATCTCTGGCATTACCTCTTGCATATGGGCGACCTGTGAGAGGGTAAGGTCATCCCCGAGAAAGATACCCGTCTTCTTAAGAGTTGGTCTTTTCTTCAAAAAGTCCTTCGCTTCCATGGAGGGAAAACGAAGGATGAGTGCCCTTTCTTTCGAGGTTTCCCCCTTGCTCCCATTTTTCTTGTTGCCCACTCTCCAAGCTTTTGAGTGCATCGGCTCATGAACCGAAATTGAAGGATTGTACCAAAATCCATATTGAAGGAAGAGAGAAGAAGAAGAAGAACAAAGTTTTAACGTCGTAGGAAACTATCCAGAGAGAGAGAGAGAGAGAGAGAGAGAGAGAGAGAGAGAGAGAGAGAGAGAGAGAGAGAGAGAGAGAGAGAGAGAGAGTGTGTTCAATTGTAGGTGGTTGTAGCTGCGGAGTCTGGAGGAGCTTTGGGAGGCTTAGTAAGGCAGCTCTCTATTGATCAATTTGAAAATGAGGGACGTAGAGTGAGCTATGGGACTCCTGAGAGTGCTAATGCAGCGAGGAAGCTGCTGGAAAGAGACATGTCTGTAAATAGCGTCTCCAAAAAGGTAATGATCCTCGTACAGCTTGCTATTGCATAAGAAAGTACACAAAGAAACTTATGTTTTGACAAGGTATTGCTGCTTGCTTATGCTTAAGAAAGTACACCAGGAAACTATTCTTTGACGAAAGGTAGCTGCTATTTTTCTTGTTCAGGTCATAGAGCAATTGCTGAAACCTCGTGGGTGGAAACCTCCTGTTCGTAGGCAATTTATTTTAGACTGTGGAGAGATTGCAGAATTATGCAGTGCAGCCCAAAATATTTTTGCAAGGGAGCACAGTGTTTTGCAAATTCGAGCTCCTGTCAAGATATTTGGTGACTTGCATGGGCAATTTGGTGATTTGATGCGATTATTTGATGAGTATGGCTCACCATCGACTGCAGGAGATATAACGTAAGATTTTTATCTAGAAGTGGTTATTTTTATCTAGAAATTGAAGAATCGTACCGAAATCCATGCTTGATGTCAACAAAAACAGGGAAAGCAGGAGGGGGGGGAGGGTTTTTTGGTGGCAAGCGTTTATATATCAGGGCGACGTTTTGGAGTTCAAATTGTTTGGCATTTCTTTGTTTCAGGTTTTTTGCAGGGTGACGTTACTCGCTAGTAGGATTCAAAATTGTTTGTGCATCGAGTTTACACTTTTTTCCTTACTTGCATGTTTTTGCGTCTCTCCATCATTTAAAACTTTGAGCACAGTTTGCTATGCTTTTTCTTGAACATGGACAGTTTGAAAGGAAAATAATTAAATTTTTAGTGCTTTTCTGTCTTTCTGTGCTTTGATGAAGCTATGATTAAGCTGTTGTTTTGGCTGCAAAGAAGTCTAGCTGAGGTTGGCTGCCTCATACAGTGTTTTGGCTTCTGATTGAAAGGAAACCTGTGTAAATGATTTTCTAGGGTGGTCGTAGCAGTACGTATTTTGTCACAGTTAAGGTAGTGGGGGTTGAGGTGACCAGCTTATGATATAGTTTGCTCATCAGGTATATCGACTACCTCTTTCTTGGTGACTATGTAGATCGAGGACAACATAGTTTAGAGACAATCATTCTGCTTCTTGCTCTCAAGGTTGGAAGGTTTGCATATGGCTTGAATTTATAAGACTCTGAATTTTAGATCATCACGTTTGTGTTCAACACTGATGTTTCAAACAGGTGGAGTATCCTCAAAATGTGCATTTGATCCGGGGGAATCATGAGGCATCTGACATCAACGCTCTGTTTGGCTTTCGAATTGAGTGCATAGAGAGGATGGTTTGTTGATTATGGTCCTGTCCTTTTTTTCTTTCCTTTTCATCCAAGGCTTCTGAACCATCTTGTTTCCTAAGCAGGGGGAGAATGACGGGATATGGGCATGGCATCGAATCAACCAGTTGTTTAATTGGCTGCCTTTGGCTGCAATTATCGAAAAAAAGATAATTTGCATGCATGGTGGTATAGGCCGCTCAATAAACCATGTAGAACAGATAGAGAGTTTGCAAAGACCCATTACGATGGAGGCGGGGCCTGTGGTGCTAATGGATTTACTGTGGTAAAGTATATACTGCTGCTTGAGATCATTATCTCACTCATAGGATTGGCATCTAGACCAGGTCAAGTGCTTGTAAGACTGTTTTTATTCACCTGCAAAACACTTCAGGTGTTATTTTTTGTACAGGTCTGATCCAACTGAAAATGACAGTGTGGAGGGGTTACGTCCGAATGCGAGAGGACCAGGCCTCGTCACTTTTGGGGTATCTATCACTTTTTTTGTTCAGTTTACGTACCTGTCGGGCACTGTGAAAACATGTTATGGAGTTGGCTGCATTTCCCTGTTTCAACATACTTTTGGTTGATGTGGTCTTTCTTCCTGATTTTGAATGACCATGTGTTACTGAGCAGCCGGATCGTGTGTTGGAGTTCTGTAAGAACAATGACTTACAGCTGATTATCAGAGCGCATGAGTGTGTCATGGATGGGTTTGAGCGATTTGCACAGGGCCATCTGATCACATTATTTTCTGCCACCAACTATTGTGGTATGGCTATGGCATTTGAAAATGGTGAATCTGGTATCGAGTCCCATGTT
This sequence comes from Adiantum capillus-veneris, assembly GCF_014529385.1. Classification (NCBI taxonomy): domain Eukaryota; kingdom Viridiplantae; phylum Streptophyta; class Polypodiopsida; order Polypodiales; family Pteridaceae; genus Adiantum; species Adiantum capillus-veneris. The sequence goes on from NC_140939.1 coordinate 119,637,302, forward strand.
CATCTTATCACGTGTTTTTTGGTAGGAACTGCAAATAATGCTGGTGCCATCCTAGTTCTTGGGCGAGATCTCATTGTGGTACCAAAGCTTATTCATCCCCTTCCGCCTACAATCCTGTCTCCAGACACATCACCAGAACATCACACGGAAGACACATGGATGCAGGTAGGCTTCAAAATTTGAGTAACTGCCATTTCTCTTGTTGTGCTGAATTATTTGGTAATACTTTGGGCATTGTTTGACTTTGTAGGAGTTAAATACCCAAAGGCCCCCAACACCGACACGTGGCAGACCACAACCAGTCAATGATCGCAATTCTTTGGCTTGGATATAATGCGGTCAATAATTATGACTCTTTTCGCTTGGATATGACTTGATCAGGTTGGCAGGTTGCAATCATTCAACAGTACTGATGCTTGCGTTGGATCTGAAGAGAGCTAGCTATGACAGAGGCCTCAGTCAGTTACCAACTTCAACAATCCACTGGCTTGGATCAAGAGTGGACAGTGTACTTCTGCAACGTCGGTGCAAAGAGCCCTTCTGTACTGATTGCAGTTATCAGTTGCACTTCTTTGTATACATGTAGCCTTGTAAAGTAATGGTGATTACACCCTGACTGTGCTCTACTGCTCTGATTCAAAAGTGAGCTGCACAGTGTATGATCACAGTCTTCAGATGCAAGTTCTTCAAAGAACTTTACGTGTCTACAGGTTTCAGCACATATTGCTCAGGCTGTCTTTGGCACTGTACTTCAGTTTCTTGGGAGTTACACACACAATTGTGTGATGGTCCAAGCCTAGTGGCTTTCAGCCCAGGTGAACAAACCCGCCTAGATGAAAGATGTATCAAGGTTTAAAATTTCTTACATATCCAGGATGTCACATGTAATTGAGGATCGCCAGTTGGTGGCAGTAGAGCTTCACAGTAAGCTGCAATTTTGACTATTGTTTTTTTCCTTTGCCCCACAAGGGGATATTCAAAGAACAGCTAGAGCATGCCCCTAGCTTGTAAAAGAAATGTACTTAGCACGCAGCATTTGGTTCTCAGATTGTGTATGAGATGGTGTAGTATTCAATCAACCTGGTGACAAAAGTCGGCCTTGATTGCCAAAAATTTGTATGATTGATAGCTTTCCTTTGGCAAGTATTTCATCTTTAAAAATGTCAAGAAGCCTTGTTTAAAAGTTAATTTGTTGTCTGTAGCTCATAAACAATAAGTGGCTTCCAGACAAGTCGACATCACAAACGAGAAGTTCACGTAATAGATTGCTCCTCATAGCCAGACACTAAGATCCTAATGGTCTACTTCCTTCCTTTGGGTACGGGTCGGTAATTGGTTTTAGCTCCTATGCATCCTACATCCCTTGGAACTTGTCGCATGGTTCATGCTGGTGGTGTTCTCATCATACCTTGGAATTTTATGCTCCTGTTTTTGGCGGTGTTGCGTGGAACTGACTCCCCACTTGACTTATTTGTAGATTGTAATGCTTGTCCGTGTTCTTATAAAGAGTGAGCATCGTTATGCTCATTTAGGGACATTTTGCACCTATTGTTTTGTTGGAATTAGGGTTGCACAAATGCACAGAGGTTGAAGATTGAGAAAAAGCTCATGGCACATAATTGAGAGTATCTCACTAAGTATGTGAATATAAAATAAAATAGCCCTAGAGTGAGTGGTATACACGAAGCACAGGGAAAAAAAATATTTCGTAGTGAGGGAAATAGGGTTGCAAGGATGTACAAATCGCTTGGAGATTGAGAAGATGTCAATCGTACGTTTGGAAGTTGCCTTGTACCTTGCCTCACAACTGAAGGTGGCTATGGTAGATTGCTTTCTGTTCAACCAAGATGTACTTGGCCTGTCGAACATGAAACAAAAACCACTTGTGGACACTTGTGTGCCGTAGCAACCAGCCTAATGCGGCCGCAATGATCCCCCTTGGGATGAAACAACCCAAAGTATAGTGCCACTCAAATGTTGAAAGATCCTTTCAAGTCCTTGCTGATGCTTAAGTCTCGGACTATGTATAAATCTGCTCACTTGGAGACCACAAATTTAATATATAGCCTTGTAATGATGAGGCAATTGAGAGCTGTTTGGTAGAGGGAAAACAATACCTCTTATTTGGTTCAGGGAGTTAGAAAGATTGTATTCGTTGTAGTTAATGGCAATTCTTTCACACTTTTTAATGTACTTTTTGTGCAAAGTCGAGAAGAATTTTTTGTTTGTTTCTACATTAGCAAGACTTGGCCTTGTTGTAAATGTTGTGGATAATAGATACAGTGTTTGTGATCTTACTTCAGGTGATACTATTGTGGCATCAGGTACAATCTAACTTCTTATCACAAGTGTTCAAAACTTTGCAAATGCAATTATAAATTCTAAAGCTATTTCAGATGCTAAACTATGGAACGCACGGGTTGGACATCGAAATTTTTATAGAAATTTGATATGATTGCCTCATTGCCTCTTTTAGAGGCACAATCTAAGCATGTTTATAAAGGTTGTAATTTGGAAAAAAATGCAACGTTCTAAGGTTTTGAAAGATGGTTCAGTGTGGGCTATCCGCAAAGGTGTTTGCCGCTTTGATGCACACTCCTTGTTTCAATAATATTTTATACTTTGTGACTTTCATTGATGACTACATACATCGATTTATCCACTTAAGGCTAAGTTCGAAGTGTATGCGCTTTAGACAGTTTTTATTGTTATTGAAAATGTATCCAGTTGTAATATAGACACCCTCCGTTCTAATTGATGAGAGTATATGTCAAAAGAATTTAATGCATTTTTTAGTGATCATGGAATAAAACACCAATGTGCTGTCTTTTACACCTCAATAAAATGGTATTTTTGAGAGGACAAACACATCACTTAAAGAGATGTCATGATGTATAGTTTGAAGCCAAGCTTTGTCACATGCTTTTTGGTTAGAGGTTGTCATGCGTGTTGTTTGCATATTACGTGTTTTATCAAATCTTTTCAGCCTATGACTCCATATGAGGCATAACATGATATCGGTCACTTGCATGTTTTTGGTTTTTTGAATTATACTTCAGTGCCAAAACAACAACACAGGAAATTGGATGATAAGGTTGTTAAATACATCTTTGTTGGCTACAATGTTGAAAGCAAGGGTTAGATCATCCACAACCGAACCACATCCTGACTACTCGAGATGATGTTTTTGTGGAAGGTGCAATTCTGTCCTCGTTGTCATGTACTAAAGAGACATGGTATAAGCTCACACGACATTTTTTATACTTTGTTGCCTTTTTCCAATGATGGAAATAAGAATGTAAGGCCAAATGAGGCAAATATTCATCCTACGCAAGTTTCAAGTTATTTTTGATGCAGATTACAACCTATTTATGATACAGATGTAAATGATGCACTTGGTGAGGACAAGGTTGAAAATGAGGAAACTAGAGCTATGCCAAAAAGGCTAGTATATACTTTGTGTGCTAGTAAGAGTATTTCCATTTGGGTGAACAAGCCACGATGAGATGTAATGTGCTTTGTAGCACCATTGTTAAAATACCACACGTGAATTTGCAATCTTTGTCATGCTTGCATCATGGACAGAAGGGCCATATTAACATTGCACACTAAAAGCCCATTTTGCATCAACCATAGAATTTCAAATTTTGGAGTGGCTATATTTGAAGAAGATTCACTTTCTTCCCTAGCGTGCCTCATTATCTTTTAGCTTAGGGCATTGCTTTGTCAAATGATTAGCAGCTTTGCAATAGCTGCAATGAATTTTTTTTCTTTCCTCTCAACAGATCTACCATATGCATTGTTGTTATGGAGGGCATGTATCACGAATGGTGCTTAGCTTTGCTTTTCCTTAGACATAACCTCTTGTAACAACAAACTGACCAATCTATCAAACTTAACAGCATTATCATTGCCCTGTGCAACAAGCCTCAAAATTAAACAAAGTCTGATACAAATTTGGTAATGCATCCAAGCTAGACTACTTAAGTGAATGATTGGGAAAGACTTCACCTGCAACAATAAGCGTCTCATCAATATCTTTGATTTCAACCAAAAAAATGTCAATTTCATATTCCTCATGCATGATCTTTGATTCTAGCTGTTTAAGCAAAAATGATATTTTTGTCTCATTGTGACATTCATACATCTAACTAGAATGTCCCAAACTTGTTTTGCTTTTTTTTTTGAACAAATGTGGATAGTTATGATGCGCTTGACAGACAACGCAATCAATGCATGTACCTCATTGTGACATGCATACAATCTAACTAGAATGTCCCAAGCTTGTTTTGCTAATTTGTCTGAACAAAAGTGGAGAGTTATGATGTGCTTGATAGACAATGCGATCAATGCATGTGCCTACACATCAATACTATCTCAACGAGCCTGCTTAGTTGTAGATAAAACGACCCTAGGAGTAGAACTGCTAGAATCATCAACATCCTCCATAACACCTGAATCCGCAAAACATCGATCTACATCAAAACCTTTAACAATGTTCCATATAGGTTAAAATTCACTACAATACATCGGTGTACGTCAAAACCTTTAACAATGTTCCATATAGGTTAAAATTCACTATAATACCTCAGTGTACATCAAAACCTTTAACAATGTTCTATACACCCTTTGAAACAAGTACATACTGCATCATGTAAGCCTACAATGGATGATTTCCTCCATTTAGTTTGTCATTAGTAGACAACATGTTGAAAACATCATTTCTCTCAACCATAAAGAAATATTGAACTTAATGTAAAATATGCTAAAACTGAAGGAAAACTATTTGTGCTATATAGCACAAACCCATTAGGAAAAGAATGGGGTCTAAGGGAGCCTCTTTATTTACCATGGGACTCAAAATGAGATTTTGAAAGGGACAAATGGGTGGATACCATGTGAACTGAAATGGTGGGTATGGCACGGCCTAAAAGTAAGTGGTCAAATTTTTACTCTTCTATAAAAAATATAAAGAGAAAATATCTTATAAATTCAAAAAATTGAACCTTTCTCTAAAAGATTGGGATAAAAACCAATCCTTTCTCTCTTTAGTGGCTGCTAGTTTCTCCTCTCCTCTCTCATAAAAGAGAGTCCCTCAAATAATGTGCTAATCATTCCCTCCCTCCCGTTCTACTATACCATCCCTCTCTTCTCTTCACTCCACCTTGCAAGTTGTATCTCTCTCCTCAACGTCACTTTTCCCTCCCAAAAAGATCTACATCAGAAGTTTGAACCTAATTTCCTTCCTAAAGCTTGTTGCATTCTCCTCAACTTGAAGTTCTCCATTGCTCCATGAACCTCACTACACCCCTATATCTAAAGCTGAAGATCTACATAATATCCTTTTGCTAGATATTCCCATTTTTCTTTCCTCAATAAATTTTGTGCTCCTCAATTAAGTTCTCTAATTTGGATCTACTTCCCCTTTGTAGCTTCACAACTGAAGCTAGAGACAACATTGGCTCCATCAAGGTTTTTTGAAAACTGTAATTTCACTCCACTGTCAAGTTTCTAGATTTTCTATTTTGTATTTTTGTTGTATATGTTGCTTTTGATGACTGTAAGATTTCCATTGTTTGTAGATGTTTTTCCTTTTGATTTTGTAGAGTGGGAGCCAATAGAGTCCTTCACAGGAACCTTTGAGACCATCCACGCTAACCTTGGCAAGTTGCTCTATGCTGGTTGTCCATTCTCTAAGCTTGCCTCACATGACATTTTTTTTAATAACCATACTTATGTCACACTGCGGTGAAATAGGTATGGTAATCTTTCTCTAGTGCTTTGATAGCAACAACCAAAAGGAGAATCGAGGGGGATGTGCATGCAACAATGAATTTCACCTATGGTTATACAAAGCAACAATAACATGGTTTAGGTATCTTCATGTGTCTATCTTTTGATTGTAGAGTGTGCACAAGACACCAACAATGTGGACTTGCAAAGGGGGAAGTGCGATGAATGGCTTCCTTGCAGTTGAATGAGAGACCAAGGTGGTCAACCACCAGGGAGATAGAATTAAGTGTTATGTAGTTGTTGAGAATATGGTGTTCAGGTACCACATTGCGAAGCAAATCTTGTCAATGGTCTTTTCCTACAGAAGATGGAAGTTGACCATGGGAAAATGGGAGGCACTAGACTCTCATGTTGTTGTCAGAGAATTAGTTGACCTGCAAATATACCTTCATGACGACGCAATGTCGGACATCTCTTTGAATAACAACTGGCACCTCAGTCATCTTCGCGAGTATCTTAATCTCAAATATACTTTGCCCAAGCAATAGCTCTTTGTAATCAATGACAAGGTTGTTCGTCCTAGAAAAGAGAAGAGCTTTCTTTGTGAGAACATTGAGTTTTCGCGATGTATTTTTGTAAAAGCTTGTAAATGATGCGGATTTTGCTTCCATTAATGAATATAGTGTTTTGAATTTTGTCTTTGAGCATACTTGTTCATTTCAACTTGTTCAAGATTGATATGTGCAACTTCATTGATTTGGAACGCGTATGCCTTCTACGTTTGTGTCTTTTGATGCTTTGTTGCATGATTTTGCTTAAAACTATAGTTAATTTTATGTTAATTTTAAGTGCTTTTTAAAAAGTGACATTGGGTATATAAGTGACTTTTTAGGTTTTTAAACTTCATTTCTCACGTGCACAAATCTCTAGCTCTAAGCTCTCTTGCCATCTTCTTCGCGAACGGACCCATGGAAACATCTTGTGACACACTTCTCGCGCAACTGGAAAAGGTAGGACTTGTGGATCGAGCACATGAGCTAGTCAGTTTGTTAGAGGGGACGATCGATATGCATGTCACCTTCAACCTGCATGCAGAGGCGTTCCAAACATTTCTTGACTACATGGCACAACACATAGAAGAATATGCCATATGTTCGAGGGATCTGACATGGCATGGTTGCCAATGGATTTTCTCAAACACCTCTACGCGACTGACAAAAGCTTTCGCTTTCACTTGTTGAGGTTTATTAAGGGGTTGAACAGGACTGCTAGATAGAGGATGAGGATGATCTCATAGACTTGGGCATGGTGTGCATGGGCACCTAATTCATTTCTTGGGACATGGTTCTGGTCTTACTTGTGCTTGAGGACACAGAGAAGGGAAAATCAAAGGTAAAGGCCAACAAGAAACTCCATGTTGAAGGAGTACGAGCGGAAGTGCGACGCGAGAGAGAGTGCGAGAAGAAGAGCACGACGATATGGTGAACTTGCTCTACTGTAATGTGTAGAGCATAGTGAGTTCTTATTAGGTTTTTACAAAAGAATATGTGTACATACCTGGTGGCCCGCCCACTTACCTGGGCGACCACATTGGGCTTTATACCCCAACAACCTCCCACTTAAAGTCCAATGTGGTACTTTAAGTGTGAGAGAAGCTACTATACAAGCTAATATACAAGAGATGTAGAGAAGTGATGTACTACACCTAACTGCTTGCGAAAATGCGCAAAGCTCTCTGAGGGAAGTCCTTTTGTAAGTAGATCAGCAGGATTTTCTGTGGTGTGAACTTTGACAAGCTGAAGTTGCTTATCCTCGAGCATTTCCCTGATGAAATGATACTTCACATCCACATGCTTTGTCTTTGAGTGATAAACTGGATTGCGAGCCAATTGTATAGCACTTTGACTATCACAATATAACACAGGCATCTCTTCTTTGATTCCCAAATCTGTTACAGGTCGATTAAGCCAAATTGATTCTTTGCATGCCTCTGATGTTGCAACATATTCAGCCTCTGTAGTAGACTGAGTAACACAATCTTGTAATCTAGAACGCCATGATACTGCTCCACCAGCCAATGTAAAGACATACCCTGACGTAGACCTTCGGTTGTCTAAGTCACCAGCATAATCTGAGTCTGTAAAACCCTTTACACTTAGCTCCTGACTCCCATAGCATATACGCATACTCTTTGTAGCTTTCAGGTATCTCAATATTCCTTTCACTGCCTCCCAATGTTTCTTGCCTGGGTTTGACATGTATCGACTTACTACTCCCACTGCAAATGCAATGTCTGGGCGAGTAGCAATCATTGCATACATCAAACTACCCACTGCAGACGCATATGGAATCTTATCCATTTCAGCCTGTTCTTCCTCAGACACGGGACAATCTTGTTTGCTAAGTTTCACATATGGTGGCAATGGAACACTCAGTGCCTTTCCCTTCTCAGGCTCAGGCTCAGCCACAACCTGTGGTTCCACTCTATCCTGTCCTTGCTCCTCTTGAGCCCTGACATTTTGTCTTGCACGTGCAGGTCCATCTTCTTGGAAGACAACTCTTCTAATCTCCTCAACCCTCTCTGGTTTAAAATGATATTTGGATTCATTAAAGTGAACATCATTGCTGCGAACAACCTTTCTGGATTTGGGATCCCAAAGTCTGTACCCCATCTCACCAGAATTACCATAGCCTAGAAAGATGCACTTTCTACTCTTTGGCTCAAGTTTGTTCCTAAATTCCTTTGGAACGTGAGTATATGCCTCACAGCCAAAGACTCCGAGATGCTTGTATGAGGGCATTTTGCCTGACCATACCAGCTCTGGCACTGAATCCTTCTGCAAAACCTTGCTAGGAGATCTATTTACAAGATGAACATCTGTTGATACAGCTTCAGCCCAAAACCCATTTGGCAGCTGTGCATTAGACAACATACTTCTGACCTTCTCTTGTATGGTCCTATTCATCCTCTCAGCAACACCATTTTGAGGAGGATTGTAAGGAGCAGTAAGTTCACGTTTTATACCTTTTGACTCACAAAAGTCCTGAAAGGCCTTTGAAACATACTCTCCACCATTGTCAGTGCGTAAGCATTTAAGCTTCTTGCCACTCTGATTCTCCACAAGTGTCACAAACGTTTTGAAAACACTAAACGCTTCATCCTTGTGCTTGAGAAAGTAAACCCATACTTTCCTCGAGTAATCATCTATAAATGTCATAAAGTAAGAAGCTCCCCCTAGAGATAGGTTAGGCATAGGTCCACACAAATCACTATGAACAAGTGCCAACTGTGTATCTCTTCTACTGCTTCTATGCTTATGTGGCTGCTGTGTTTGCTTACCATACAGACAATGTTCACAGAATTCAAAATCATTAAATGAAAAGCCAAGCAAATAACCAGAACGAGACAAGATTTCCATTCCCTTCTTGTACATATGTCCTAACCAGCTATGCCACAAAGAAACGTTCGGCTGCTCGGTTACATTGATTACATTTTTAGAGACATTTGATACATAAATCATGTAAAGTCCTCCAGACTTTACTCCATGTGCTACTGTCATAGAACCCTTGGATATCTTCCACATGTTCTGTCCAAAAGTGGTGACGTAGCCAGCATCATCAAGTAAACCTGTGCTAATCAAGCTCTTTGTAATTGCGGGAACATGTCTCACATTCTTCAGCATGAAAGAAGAGCCATTCTGAAACTTCAATTGAACATCTCCAACACCTAAGATCTCACATGTCTGCCCATTGCCTAGCCGAACATGATCTTTAGTGGTCACATAAGAGGTAAACCACTCCTTGTTTGGAGACACATGAAGTGATGCCCCTGAGTCTATAATCCAGTCACTCAGTGCATTTCCATCAGATGCTATAAGAAGATCTGAGTCCATTGTATTCTTCAAGAAGTAGATGTCTCCTGACACTAGACTGTCATCCTCTGCAATAGTGTTTGTCACATTTATTTCTTGAATCTTCACTGAGGACTTGTTCTTCTCACCATGGTCTTCAGCTTTCTCTTTGTCTTTTTCTGCTTTCCATTCTCTGCAGTCTCTTTTCATGTGACCCATCTTGCCACAATGGTAGCATTCTATGTCACTCTTGCCTTTAGCACTGCGGGACTTGCTACGAGACTGATTCCTCTTTCCACCTTTGTACTTTTCTTTGGTCCTTCCCCTGACAACTAAGGCTGTTCCTTTGCCTTTGTCCATTGTCTTTCTATTGGTTTCTTCAGTAAGCAGACTTCCTTCTACACCTGCTATGTTCAAACCATCTGGAGGTGCAGAATTACTGAAAGCTGTGCGAAAAGTGTCCCAACTTTCTGGCAATGTGATCAATAGGAACATAGCTCTAACAGGTTCATCAAACTTGACACCTTGAGCTGACAACTGACAATAGATTGTGTTGAATTCATTCAGATGATTGGACATAGGTGTCCCTTCTTTCATCTTCAAGTCAACAAGCTTCTTAAGCCAGTATACCTGTGAAGCTGCACTCTGCTTCTCATAAAGATCACTCAGCTTTAACCATGCTTGATAAGCCGACATCTCGTCTGCTACATTGAAGTAAACGCTTTCTGCCAAAGTCAGCATAATGGTAGAAAGTGCCAATTCATCCATTTCGCTCCATTCATCTTCGTCCATATCTTCTGGTTTTATCCCCTTGAGCTTTATAGGTTTTATCTGCTTCTTTTGTACCAAAATGTGCCAAATCTGTTGCTTCCACAATGGGAAATTGGTTCCATCCAGCTTCTTGATATTGTAAAGAGCAGTGTCCTGTGATCCAGCCATAGCTACGCTTCACAGTAGTTTACTTTCCTGGGAAAAATTCGGCAGAGTTTCCCCTGTAAACTGACCTCTGAACCAATATCAACCTGTCAAATGAACCAAGAAAGCTTCAGATTCTGCATAAATTTCGGCAGAGTCTCCTTTGTAAAATGGCTCTGGTGTACTCAAAAACAGACCAAAAACCAGCTCAAAAAACATTGTCTCTCTGACACTGTAAGCTGTGGGTAGACCTGTCCTGCACATGTACTGTCTCTGACTGTCCTGTCACTGTCCTGTAAGCATAGACTGCGACAATGCCTCAACGGCAATAAAGCAAAGATGCAATCCCAACTGTCTAACTCACGGTCAATACATCCTAGCTGCCTATCTAAGGGTGCTCGAGGGATCGCTCCAAGACCTCTATCACCGAAAGGATCTCAACATTCGAGAAGCCCCCAGCTCAATAAACCTCACTCGACCCTCAACAAGGGCTGCAGTAAATCTGACAGTACATAGACTTCCCACAAAGTCATACATCCACAAATTTCCCACTGTATGCTGTAACCGCTGCGGCGGTTGTTTGCTGCGTGACTCACAGCCAGCAAACCCTCAACAGACATACATCATCTCTGACAATACATCCCATGTGGAAGTACCTGCAATGTCAGGATGAAATCTGGAATATCAAGCAGCAAACACAAGCTACCTGATGAACTAGTGGATGTCGCCTACAGTCTGTGTGTAGATGCGCCCGTGTCGTATGTGACACGCCTCCAAGAACTATGAGCCGTCCTTCGATGTGTAGACAACCACAAATCAACACTCTGAGAGTGTCGATATCCTCAGCACCTGCTGTCGTAGGCCGAAAACCCCAAATTTGCAGAGTCGGATCTGCACCCGCTGAGACCACGTAGTCGAAATGGCCTGCGCAGAACTTTGTCGAAGCCGAACGGTAACCGAGATGACCTCAGAATGAAATTCTAAGCACACCAAGCCCTACGGTCTCTCCCACAAGATTTGGGGCCGTGTCTTTGCCTGTCGAATTTCACTCCAATCTGAGCTGGTGACTCTAGCCTCCTGCAGTGCTGCCCTGAGCCTCGATCTGAGCTCTGATACTAGTTGAAGGAGTACGAGCGAAAGTGCGACGCGAGAGAGAGTGCGAGAAGAAGAGCACGACGATATGGTGAACTTGCTCTACTGTAATGTGTAGAGCATAGTGAGTTCTTATTAGGTTTTTACAAAAGAATATGTGTACATACCTGGCGGCCCGCCCACTTACCTGGGCGACCACATTGGGCTTTATACCCCAACACATGTGACCATTGTGGAGGAATCAAATGAATCTATCAAAGAGGTTGATGAGTAGAGTGAAGCATCTGTGGCACTCGTCCTCTTGCAAGAGCCCAAATCCAATGAGGAGGAAGATCGGATGATAGAGGGAGACGAGGTGCTTGAGGAAGTCCTTGACCTCCAAATTCTCACTTTGCATGAATGCTCATCAATTTTTATTTCTTGATAACATTGCCAAAACACTAGGACTCAAAGTAGACGGGTCGCTCTCAATGCTTGCGGGCATGAAGAATTCTAGTGGGAAAGGAAGAGAAGGTCAAGTTTCAAATTGACTTTGAAGACCAAAGTCTCCCAGCAAGCCTCTCTTTTCTTCCAAGTGAAAATGAATAGAGGTTGGTGCAAACGGTGACAAGTAGCCTTGTGGAAATCAAATCACGTGCCTCCTGTTATGAGAGCATCCCAAGAAGCACTTTTCATCCACACAAACCGTTGATTTCTATGGGTGGAGATGATCGCTCTAGCATCGACCTTACTAGGAAAACTCTTAAAGAGATGGATGAAGACACCTAGGTAAACATTTTTTAATCTAATCGATTTTTTATCATTCCTTACAACAAGTGTTAAAGTCCTTGAAAATGTTTTGTAGACTGCATACCATGTTGATAAGTTCGCAATGCAAACTGGAGGTTCTTGCATTGTGCCCATGGGTAGGGATAGCTCCTTGTGGCACTACCTAAGCCACCTGAAACCATCGATTCTTCCATTTGCTCACACAGAGTTCTCCAAGCATAATTGCGGAGCTGCTCAAGTGCAAGGCATTAAGTGCCATCCTCACTGGAGACTCCCTCACCCTTAATGCTCACAAATGTATATTGGTGGACCGGGAGGCAGCCTTGTATGCCTTTACAGGTAAGCACACTGGGTCAATCCTCTCCCAGTGTGCCTTAAGTCTAGGTCAAGGGATGACCAACCCAAAAAGAAATTGTAAAAACCCTTGGCGTCAGGTTAGTCATTCGGCCCATAGCCGCAGATGTAATTCGCAGAAAGACTAATAAGCCATGATGTGATTACCAAAGCAATAGAGAATAATTTTGTCTTTTCAACTGTGTTTTGTCAAAAATTTGTACTTTCTATTTTATTTTGTTCATATTGTCCAAAAAATTTCATTACCGCAATACACGTACAAAACCTCCCCCAATCAAGCACTGGTGACCGGGGGAACACCGCCGATGAACTTTGGTCAAAACGGGGTAAGACGGGGACCATATGGAGGTGGCGAGATGCCCACATTGCATCACGACGCCCAGTGGAATTGAAAGACGCAAAAAAATCCATGTGCGCTACGACGCACAGAGGGTAGTTTTCACCGGACAAAAAAAATCCATGTGTGTCACGATGTGCGGGGGGCAATTTTGACATGGCGCACAAGGGGCAATTTTGACCAGCCCCTCTAGTCGTCGTGCACAGAGCTATTTTTTGCGTCCGCCGACCTCATTGGACGAAGCCGCAGTGCCTGGTGGATGTCCTACCACATCCATATGGTCCCCTCATTGTCCCGTTTTGACAAAAGTTCACCGACGGTGTCCCCCCGACCGTCGGGTTCTTGATTGGGGGAGGGAGTTTAATTTTAACAACTTAACAAATTCAAATATTAAAAGAACACAATGCACTTAATCAAGTGTTACAATTGCACCGAATGGTAGAAATTCGAGTCATTGATATTATATGAAAAGATTACGAATCTCATAAAAGAGAGGTTACATGGGATAAACTAACTCTTATGTAGGTCCCCTTCATTTTGAAAATTTATTGCCAGAGCTAAATCAATGTCTTTTAGGGTTACTCGCTTTGTATGCACTGTACAAGAAACGCCATCCTTGAACAACTTCACCAAAATGTCCTCAGTGGCATCTTATAGGGCCAAGAAAGTTGCACGCTGTATGCGGGTCATGGAATCACTATATTCGTTTGTTATCTCTCTCACCACTCGAGAGAAGTCTGCTTTGGTATAAAAGGCTCGGTGCTCTTTTGATATTTCCAAATCTCCCTCAAAGCAAAAGTTCTCGGTCTCCATCTTTGTTTCTTCTGTGATGTTGGTGGTGGTGGAGGAGCTGGCTTCCTAGCCCATTGAGGAGGGTCATTTTTCTACTTTTTTCTCCTCTCCTCTTGGGCCCATTGCTCTTCACGTGTCAGCTTCTCCTTTTATTTCTTCTTTGCACATTGTTTTTCTCTCCGAGGAATTTTTGAAGGCTTAGAGCTTCCAGCTTTTGCTTGTTGGGTGGCTCAAGCTCTGTCTTGTGCCGCCTTCCTCTCTACCTCTACCCATGCTTGTAAATTTTCCGTGTGGTCTTTCTCGGTCTCGGCTCTCTGCCATTCTTCCTGCTCCCTCTGTCTTCTGTATGCTACTTGCTTTCTTTGTGCTTCTCTCTCAGCTGCCTCTTTCTTTTCCCTCTCTTCATTTCTCTTCCTTCTCTTGGCTTCTCGTGCTTTAGAAACAAGGTCACCCGATATTACTTTGATTACCCTTTGTTTGACATGTCGGAGAAATTTTTGTATTGTGGATGTCACGGTCGCTTGAGCGCCAGTTGTTGCTACAACAGGTGAGACCCGTCCATTTAATAGCGGACCCCGATATTCTTCTTCACTTGGTCTTGTTTCTTGTGTGGCTCTATTTAGAGATGAGATCACCAAAAATTTGTCACATGGTGTTTCGATCTTTTGGATTTGAAGGTTGGGGAGGCTGTTGGACGCTTGGAGCGGGTTGTGGCGTTGGGTTTTCCACATGTGGTCGAGGTTGTGGATTTGAAGATGTGGATTCTACATGAGGTGTTGGTTGCGGATTTTTTGTGGTGTGAGTGGTGATGGTGACATGGATATGCGTAGTGGTCTGCTCTTGTGAATCGTCCATGTGGTGCAAGATATGAGTGTGTGCTCGTTTGGGCTCAAGAGGATCTTCTAGAATGTGCAAATGAGAAATGAACTTAAGTTGTGAGTTTTGACTTATATAGTACTTAAAGTTTTTAAAAATGTTAAAAACTTTTTTTAACTCCAAAATAGACAAAACTTCACGCACAAAAGCACTGATTGGGACATCAAGAAATTTATTTGGCATTACAATGCATGTTTACAATAGAAATGGTTAGTGTCAGACATTAATTAGTTTTCTACCCAACGCCTGTCATTTTGTTGCCTTATCTCCAACCATCGCAAGAATTGCACTTGAAGCATGATATGATTGTGATCGCCTAACGCTAACCACTTTCTCTATTCTGCATTCCAAACTTCTATGCACTCTAGTATTCTTTCTTTCTCTCCTCATCAAGACTGTGTAGAACCAATTCAACATCTCATGTAGGGCATTGCTCCTTTTCCTTCCACCTCCATGATGTGTATTTTTGAAATACATTGCTTTTTCCTAATAGTGTGAGTGTTTAATTCCTTGACTAATGTAGATGCCCAATGAACCATAGGTATCAAGAAAAAATGCACCATGGGCAAAAAGAATGTGCTGAAAAAATTCTTTAGTTCAAACACAGGTGTATTTTGACTGTAAAGCCAACATGTTCAACCCACCATGTAATGTGTCATGTGTGTTTCCCCCTAGGCGTCAATCATTTGTGCTGTGAAACTATTGATTACAAACTTCAAGGTGGATATCTCATCAGAAGTTAGCTTTGCCTTTTCAAACAGACAAAAAAAATCATCAACAGATTGCTACACACGAGCACGTTTAATTCTAAGGACTTCTTCGTTACCTTTGTAGGTGGTAATATCATACACCTTTTTCCACGATTAAAACCAAGTGGGACTTTGGGAGTCAAAATAGATTGAAAGCAAATGCCTAGCTTTACTACCACCCATACATATTTTATTAAGGCGATCATATGTACTTCTAGATGCCTTCTTGTCCTTTAATAATTCAATTGCACCACCATGTAGACCAACACTCAATAGAATAGCCTCGAATTCTCTTATATGAACACTCTTTCCTTCTGTCTGCAAGCTCTATATTCCAAGCATAATTAATTAGGAGCATTAGCAACTTGTTAAGAATTTGTAGGCGTGCATGAAGGGTGTACACATGCACATTTATCAATAATCGATAGACTAAGATCCAAATTTGGATCCTCCATGTCTTAATTAGGGGGTACACTTTGGTCATAAGTGAGGATACCTTGAAACCATGGTTGTAGTGTTTTACTCAATGTTTGTGTAGTGGGCACACCTGTCACACAGAGTTAACTTTAACTTTGCCATCCTTTTCCTTACCACCCTTTGACTTGCAGGCCTTTGTATGCTTGCCCTCAGTTCCCATGGAGACTTTATTGTGGCAGAAATAAATGCATGGAAAGAGGGTCATTGCACTTTGCTTGCACCCTAATATACACTTGAGAGCTTTAAGTCTCCTGCCAAATGCCATTCAACTTGGAACGTACCCAAACCTGAAACTTGTAATCTTTGTCCTTCCTGTTGTTGTCGAGTGACGTCAACGATTGGCGTGTGATTAAAATACCATTTCAGGGGCTCATGTGTCTCATGTGGGAGATGAAAAGTTTCCAACCACCAAAATATTCTCACAAGGGAATGAACTTCCCATTACTCTCACCTAGAGTTGGAGTTGGAGAAGCAGGGGGGGGGAAGAGAGAGAGAGAGAGAGAGAGAGAGAGAGAGAGAGAGAGAGAGAGAGAGAGAGAGAATAAAGAAAGAGAGAGTGGGAGAGAGAGCAGATCTGTAACCTTGGAGGATCTGCACTTGTTGTCAAAAGTGGACAACATAGAATGTCCCTTCAATGATTGAGAGAGGGAAGTGATAAGAGTGAATGGGGGGGGGGGGGGGGGGGGGAGCGAAAGTTGGCTCACATTTTAGAGAGAGAATGCAATGAGAGAATGTGAAAAATCTACTTTCTAGTAGAAGGCTTCCTTTAATGAACTCTAAGTGAGAGAGAGTGGTTCATATGTTAGAGAGAGGGGAGAGGGATGGAAAAAAGACATTTCAAAATTCAGTTACCCACCTCTCTTTTGAGTTAAAATAGTCTATTTTCAAAAACAAAATATGAAAATGGTATTTTAAACATCTCAGCATAGGCTTTTTTGCCCTTTCTTGTGGGCTTGGTCAAACTTGGCTTAAGCTGTAAGCATTTCCTTAAATTTCCAAATAATCAGGCTTCCATATACCCCATTCACATCCTAATGCACAATGGATTCTTGAAAACCTGCTATGCAAAACATTGGACAAAATTCTGCACACAAGGATGAAATTGACCACACAAAATTTATAGTAGTAGAGGATTTCTTAACCTATTGATGCTCACCAAAGCTCATCCAACTAAGAGAAAATGAGTAGGGGGGTATTGAGGACGTTGGTTACTATACCTGGGGAGATACAACCTACTTTGATGCCAAATGTTGGAGTTAGGATTTCAAGAATGCACACATAGCTTGGAGACTGATAAGAAGGTCAAGGCACACAATAGAGAGTGTATTACTACGTGTGCAAATAAAAGATAAGATAGCCTAGAGTGGTGGGCATCTATACAAAGCATGAGGGAAAAAAAACTCCCAATGAGGGGAAAGAAGTGCTCTAACGGTACTAAGTGTATTCACACACACGCTCACTACCATATACATGGCAACATTTTTTGTGCATTGAACATGTTACTCTGCAATATATGGCTCAAAATGGTGAGCTTGTTGCTATTTTGACCTTATAGGTACCCATTGTTGGTTTTCTTGAATTAAGGGAATGTAATGTTGGTGCCAACTAGTCTACGCTAGGATTGGAAGGTCTGGCCCTTGGTCTTCAATAGGATATGATGGTGTACTAAGGGTTTGAACTTTGTAGCAATATTGATGGTATTATTGGCCTCTTACTTTACATGTTTGCTAAATACTTAGCCACAACATACTAGCTAGCTTCTGCTATCATTATTTGGCTATATGTGCAAATTATATACACTTTCTAAGATAGAGTTCTTTTGGTCTCATATAATCTACTAAGAATTTTTCTGGGTAGATATTGTTTAAGAAAGAAAAATGCTTCATGATGAAGTGGAGGCAGTTTCTATTTTTTGTAAATTTGGGGTGCTCTTGTTTGATGTTTTCAAGAAAGGCTATGCTAGATAATGAGTATATCATACCTGTATAACTAGATAATATAGGTTTATCAAAAACATTTTTTTTCCACAAACATAAAGGGGCATGTCTTGTAACCTTTATGGCTGACAAATTATATGCAAGGTATATTTGATTTGATACCTTGACTAACGCAAAAAGTTTTCTAGGCCTGCCTCCATCTTTAGTACATTTATCAGTATTTCTTAGAATTCTTTTGAGGTAGTTTTCATATGCAAGGTGATGAATGAGATTGAGGCAGTTCCAAGCTTATGATGCTAGACTTTAGAAAAGGTCCTTAATATTCTTGGTGTCTGAATAAAACTTGCTTTCAAATTTTGGTATTGACTATGATTAGAAATGCATATACTAAGATTTTTGATACATGATGTTTTAAAAGTAAGGTCTTGTTTCTTAAAATAAAGGGAATTCTCTCTCTCTCTCTCTCTCTCTCTCTCTCTCTCTCTCTCTCTCTCTCTCTCTCTCTCTCTCTCTCTCTCTCTCTCTCTCTCTCTCGTTTCCTATGACGTTAAGATATTCTTCGTCTTTGAGTTATACTTAGTCTTTTGAAATAACATTTCGTTTCATTTCATAACATAACATAACATTTCATCTCTCATCTCTCTCTCTCTCTCTCTCTCTCTCTCTCCCCCCCCAAAGTTTCCAATGACGTTAAAATATTATTCGTCTTTGAGTTATACTTAGTCTTTTGACACCTTTAAATTAGTTGTAATGCCACTTTGGTTATGGGTAATGTCATTCGAAGAAAACAATAGACCAAACCAAACTGTAATGCAAGAGGTATTTATTCTCAGGTCACTTACAGAAGATTGTGATCTTGAAGTATAAATTTTTTTGGGTTTCACAAACAAGTGGGTCTAAGATGTTTGTGATTTCTCTAAACAATGTACCTCTATGAGTATTTGGGTATACTCCCTTTTTTGACACGTGCCGATAAGTTGTAATGCTACCTTAGTCATGCACACTGCCATTAAATCAAAACTTATA
Source organism: Adiantum capillus-veneris (assembly GCF_014529385.1). Taxonomy (NCBI): domain Eukaryota; kingdom Viridiplantae; phylum Streptophyta; class Polypodiopsida; order Polypodiales; family Pteridaceae; genus Adiantum; species Adiantum capillus-veneris. The sequence goes on from NC_140939.1 coordinate 119,656,209, forward strand.
AAATGAACATAACCTTAAGTATCTTTGATGCTGCATAGGTTCAAAATTTACCTACATTGAGACATGCAAAGGATTGTGATCATGTACTCTTTGTTTTCAAATTATACAAATTTTCCGACTAAAATGGATTTTGATTTCTTAAAATCAAGATGTTCTAGGAAATTTTTTGTTATTCTCCTCTTTTTGACACCTGTGGAGGAGTTGTCATGCATGCTGCCTTGGTAGTTGAAACTTCCATTTGGGTCATAATTATACCTAATTGTATCATCTCTAATGTAGGATTATCACCCATAGTAAATCTACAAAGGACCGTGGCCCTATGTTGTGTGAATTTCAGGTTTTTTGAAACCTGTCAGTTGAAGATGCCTATCCTCACTTCATCTTTGAATACTTCCCTTCTTTGAAAGTAAAAATACATACTTTGGTCTCTTTTGAAAAGACATTCTTAAATCTAACTAGCAAGGTTTCCTTGTTTGACATTCTTAAATGATATGATTTATTGACATTCTTGCTAATACCTTTTAATGGTCCATTTTATCACCCTCTAGATACATTCTGACATACATTACAATTTGTTGGCTCACTAGGTAGCAGAGTCTTCTAGTTCTAATACCAGCACCTTACACCTTTGTTGACTACACTGACAATATGGGATGTTATGTATTGGGTCTAGTTCTTTTGAGCCATAAAATTGTGTCCTCTTACTAATGAAAAAAAAATCTTGGTTGGTGGTAAATAACTTCCACTAGAGCTAGCCAATGACAAGACTCTAATAGCCATGTGTTGTAGCTCCACTTTCTCCCCGTCATATTCCTTCCACCAAACAGGTGCACTCATTGTCTTGATTGCATCTATGTGCCATGGATCTCCAAGCATTCCTTCTTTGTTGGTGTATGTTGTTTTCTACGTGTAATCTACCCTACCATCTGCATCACCCAATGACTATGCACACACTTTCTTAAAATTATTGATGACCTCATAATTAGCAAATTGATTGTGCATTGGAAACTTTGGATCGAGCACAAATCCTACTCCATGTAAAGGGGTGTGTAATTGAATCCAACGATGCATCTACTGCTACCATGCATATGTGGTAGTGATGTGTGTGTCCTAAGTGTGTTCACACACTTAGGACCGCTGTGGCATTTTTTCCCTCACTAGGAGGTTTTTTCCCGCGTGCATTGGATCTACACCCATCACTCTAGGGATAATTCATCTTTCCATTGTGCACTCTTTGTTGTGTAACTTGAGCTTCTTCATCTTCTCCAAGTTGTGTGTGTTTCCCTGCAGTCCTATTTTCAACAATTGATATCAGAGCAGGTTGCTAGCATCGCCAAATTTCCTGCTCACTTTCTCAAATTTTGGGTGAGCTTTGGTGAGCGTCAAGAGGTCGACACATACTTCGGGCAAGCTCAAAGAGCTTGGTCTGCTCAAAATTTCCATTCGGGCTCATTTCGGCCTCCGTTTCCAATACAGGCTCCTAGTACTACACAGGCAATTTTTTCCTTTTGTGCAAATTTTTTGTCACTGCTATTTTTTGCATGACAGGTCCTTAATGTCTTCTTTGGGTTGTGCTATATAGCACGTGTTAGTCCCTCTTCATTTCTCTTCTTTTTGGGCAGTTTTTGCATCAGGTGCAGGCACTCGCCATGGCTGACAACAACACATGTGTTCAAGATGTTTGCTGGACGAGGACAATTACCCAATGTGGGCTTACATGATGCAACATTTTCTTGTATCAAAGTGCATTTGGAATGTTGTGTAGGGTATTGATGTACGTCCAAATTCTGTGGATATAGGAACTATTGAGGATGTTGCAGGTTTTGGTGGCAGAATTGCTGCTGACAGAGTTGTTTTGCCTACGACTGAGCAGGCTCATTGGGATGTTAGATGCGCAATCTCATGCATTGATTGCATTATTTGTGAATCACACTATCACTGCTCACATTCCCTTGGCTTAATCAACTAAATAGGCTTGGGATATCCAGGTCAATCTTTACGCAAGTCGCAATGAGGCTAAAATTGCATTGATGTGTAAAGAGCCAAAATCAAAGTTTATGCATGAGGAAGATGACATGGACACTTTCCTTGCTGGTATCAAGGATATTCTGCAGGTGAACTCATTTCGCACAGTTCCCTTGTGCAGATTGTTCTTGATGTATTGCCAAAGATTCTTACCAGACTTTCGCTAGTACTTGGAGACTTATGACTCAAGGAAATCTTGATGTTGTCAAGTTTGGTGCATTATACATGCTGATGTTGCAAGAGTCACTTTTAAGAAAGAATAGGGTTAAACAATGTTCAATTGAACATGCTTTTATTGTTGCTCAAAGAAAAGATGGTAATAGGAATGTAGCCACTTCTCATGGTTCTTCAGTGACTCGAAAATCACATATTCCTAATGCTTCTACTGGCAGCACCTTGTCTGAGAATTCTGGTGAAAAGGGCAAAAAGAAGATGCGTTGCCATTATTGCAAGGCCAATGATCACTTGATTAAGCAGTGTCCTAAATTGAAGGCAAAAGAGGCCAAGAAAAAAGAGGCTAGTTCCACTACAAGTGCAACTATTGTAGAATCGTTTGTGAAAGGAGATTGTGACGTTGATGTAGATGCAGAGCGGGAAATTAGTGCAAAGTGCACTTATGATCCTTATGTCCATGATGCATGTATGTGAGTTGCTGCAGATTCACATGTGTGGTACTTTGATAGTGGTGTTACCTCACATCGGGACTTATTTACCTCTCTTGAGGCTTTCCCTTATGGGAATATAGTCACTTGTGCCAACAATGACTCTTAACCGGTCAAGGGAGTTGGAAAGATTGTGCTGACTGCTGCAAATCGAAGTTCTTTCACACTTGTTGATGCACTTATGTACCTAGGATAGAAAAGAACCTTTTATCTATATCTGCACTTGCTAAACTTGGTCTTGTTGTGAAATTTGTGGATGAAATGCGTACAGTTCACGATCTCAATTTTGGTGATGAAATTGTTGCAATGGGCATTTTGTGTTGTGGGTTGTATAAGCTCACTTTGTATGACAAGTGTGATAGAATTTTGCAAATTCAGTTGTGGATTAAAAGTCTATTTCAAATGCAAAACTTTGGCATGCAAGTTTTGTACGTATGAATTTTGCCAGTTTGCAGCGTTTGCAAAAATATGATATGGTTGCTTCTTTGTTGACTCTTGAACATGCGAAGCATGTTTGTAAAGGATGTATTTTGGATAAGATGCAACATTCAAAGTTTCCAAAGGATGGTTTAGTAAGGGCTACATGCAGATTGCAACTTGTGCACAGTAATGTTTGTGGGCCTATTGCAAACTCCATCCTTGGGCAATTACCTTTACTTCGTGACTTTCACTGATTATTACTCCAGGCATGCATGGGTGTATCTGTATGTGCTTCAACCAATTTCTAGCTATGGCTAAAAATATCTCTAAATGTTTTGAATGTACTATGGGCACCCTCCGTTTACATCGAGGGGGGGAGTATACGTCTCATGAGTTTAATGCATTTATGGCTAGTCATGGGATAAAACACCAATGTACAGTTTCGTATACACCTAAGTAAAATGGTGTTGCTAAAAGGAAAAACAGGTCGCTTACAAAGATGGCACGATGTACGGTCAAGAGTCAAGCTTTGCCACATTTGTGGCTTGAGGCCATAATGTGTGCTACTTATGTACTCAGCAAGTGTCCTGTGAAAGCTTTGCAATCTATAACTCCATATGAAGCATGTGATGATAGCAAGCCATCTATTGATCACATGCATTTTTTTAGTTGTTTAGCTTATACTTTGGTGTCACAAACGCAGTGCAAAAAATTGGATGATAAGGTTGTTAAATGCATTTTTGTTGGTTGCACCGCGTACAACAAAGGTTACAGGTTATACCATGCGCAAACGAAATGTATATTGGTGTCACAAGATATTATGTTTGTGGAAGATTCTGTTCAACCATTGGTGTCATGTACTAGAGATAGTAATGTAAGCGCACTAGACGTTTATGACAGTTTGTTGTCTCTTTTCAGTGGTGGAAACTTAAATGTAAATCCCAATTAAGAAAATGTACAACCTATGGGGGTTTCACAAAATGCTAAGGATCAACCTATTACTAATGTAGATGTACATGAAGCACTTGATGTGGAAAGGGCTGAGAATGAGCAGGCTAGAAGTATGCCAAAATGGTTGGTGCATACTTTGCGTGACAGTAAATTGGATGCAACTTTGTCTAGTTGTACTCGTTCAGGTTCTTGCCATGCATCTTATGCATCAGATTGTTATGCTTTGGTTGTTTCTAGCTTATGTGATGTAGAGGGTGACACATGGACTTTATGTGATTTACCTCCTAGCAAAAAGGCCATTGGTACAAAATGGGTTTACAAGTTGAAACATAATTTGGATGGTGAGATTGATCACTATAAGGATTGACTTGTTGCAAAAGGTTATGCACAACAGAAAGGCGTAGATTTTGAGGAGATTTTTGATCCCTCTCGTAGTATGACCACTGTGTGTTTTCTATGTGCATTGGCAGATCATTTTGGATAAGATGTACATCAATCAAACATTGTTATTGCTTTATTGAATGGTAACATATTTGAGGAAGTTTATGTAATGGAGCTTCGCGGTCTTGTCAAACAGAACAAGAAGATAAAGTGTGCAAACGTCAGAAAGCTTTGTGTGGGTTGAAGCAGTCTCCTCGTGCTTAGTATGAGAAAGCTAACACTCACTTGTTTAAACGGGGCTATCACAAAAATCCAATAGAAAGCACTTTGTATGTAAAGCATGAGCGTGATGTATTTTCCGTCATCGTTCTATATGTGGATGATTTGCTGATCATTGGACCAAACATATTGCTGAATTTAAGACTAATTTAAATTCTACTTTCAAGATGAAATGCTTGGGGCTATTGCATCATTACTTGGGCATACAATTTAAGTGGTATTGCCTTATGCCAAACAAGATACATAGTGACCTTGCTATGTAAGTTTGGACTTGAGGACTGCAAGCCTATTGCTACTCCCATGGAAATAGGTTTGCATTTGAGTCTTCATGATGCTGGTGATCTTGCCGATGTCATTCTTTACCAAATAGCTATTGGATGCCTTAATTATGTATGCAATACGAGGCTGGATATTCAATTTGCAATCTCACATGTCAGCAGATTTATGCATAGCCCAGGGTCTAAACATTGGCAGGATGTCAAGAGGATATTTTGCTACTTGAGTGGCACTTTACATCTTGGGTTGTTTTATCCCAAGGGGGGGGGGGGGGGGGGTTGGTCGTTATGAAACGCGAGTGTCCATGAGTGGTTTTTCCTTCATGCTTCGCATTCCATGCATATCATGGTTGAGCAAGAAGCAACCTACTATGGCCACTTCCAGTTGTGAGGTTGAGTACAGGGCAGTCTTCATAGCTACGGTTCAGTGTGTATGGCTCAGACGCCTTATGGCTAATTTGAGTGTTGGACAAGACACTCCCAACATCATCTACACTAACAATCAGAGCGCATTGGCACTTGCGAGGAGCCCAATTTTTCATGCTTGCACAAAGCACATTGAGGTGCATTACCACTATGTCAGACAGAGACTCTCAACAGAAGAGATTAACTTGGCTTATATGTTGACACAAGACAACCTTGCAGATTTTTTCACAAGGGCATTGTCTCATGAGAAGTCTGAAGCTTTCCATGAAGCTTTGGGCTTACTCCCCTTTGTGGACTGATCATGTCCTTAGGCCATGGCACTTCCCTATACTCTATGTGCCAGCTGTCATTCACCACATCACTTCCAGGGGATTTTTGTTACCATATATATATGGTAGTTATGTGTGTGAACACACTTAGGACCTCCATGGAATTTTTCCCCTCACTAGGAGGTTTTACCCCATGTACATTATATATACATCCATCACTCTAGAGCTAATTCAACTTTCCATTGTGCACTAAGCAAAACTACTCTATGTTGTGTGCCTTGAACTTCCTCATCTTCTCCAATCTGTGTGTTTCCCTGAAATCCTAATTCCAACAATTACAAGAGCTGATGCATGTACATAATCCATATACACGTGCATTTTCAACTATGAGAAAGCTTTTGGAATTTCATCCACATATCAACATAAGGATGGTTATTGTTAAAGTTCAAGCAACCTTTGAACAATATTCTTTTCCAATTGCAAGTAAAGTTGTAGCAATCATGCGTAGTCAAATGGAAAATCTTGATATTGGTCATCCAGATACTCAGGTCCTCACACGAAGGAATTGTCAAGAGGATTTTAAATCTTCACAAGTCGTATATTCCATTGATGAATGTGATCGTTTCCAGTGGAGAGGAAGGGTGGCATCTAGGTATTCTCTATGGTGGAAACATTAAGCATGTAATTACTCAGTTTGCGTTTATGCCTTCAACCTTTGAGTATGAGAAGATAGCAATAAGTGTCTTTTGCATGGAGAAAGGTAGCTGCAACAATATATAGTTGATGCTTATGGCAGTATTGGGGAGTGTAGATTAGTATGGGTATGTAATGCCCAATCAACATTATGTTTTGAGGTGTACCAATGTCTTACTGACATGCTTATTGTTCACGATGCACTAATAAATTTGTTTTGCCCTCTTCGTACGCAGGAGGACCAAGATATATGAATCAAATTTATTAAGACTCAATAGAAATTGTTATAAGACTGGGAAAAATTGAGGTCTTTATATATTTCACCCATAATTCAAAATGGGTAAATTACTCAACAAGATCCACAACTAGATTGGACTACATGTGTTTCTTATGAAAACATAAAGACTTGAGGGAATTGTGAAAGAGGTCCTTATTTAGAAATGTAGTAGGATATGTCTTTGAGATTAAATTGCAAAAAAGAGGACTACCATATACTCTTTATATTACAAAGAGGCTTCAAGCATGTTGATATGACCCACTATGATAAATTTTTTTGTGTAAGGCTACTTGATAAGGAAATGTTTCCTCAATTATACAATGTGATATGTCACTCAAATACTCATGGGCCATGTGGCACCTTCAATACAGATTCTTCTTGCACGGTGGTAGATGGAAGATGCAAACATCATTATCTTAAACAATAACGTCCTTGATAATCATGTCAAGCTTGACATCAAATCTTATCATCCATATTTATCAGTATGCTGGAGAGTGAAGGAAAACGAGAAGCCATCAAAGCCACAAAAGGATCAACCATCAAACATCTAGAAGGGTTGAACTCAAAACCTATCATTCAAGAGGGAAATTGCATAACCAATCTACCACACTTGGGTGATAGAAAGGTTACACCATTTTCTTCTTTTTATAAGCGTGCGTGCACACACATACACACACACACACACACACACTTTTAACATCGTAGAAAACTATCCCAAGAGAACTTGAAGATCTATCTGACGAGGAGAGTTGAACTCAAGACTTGTTATTCAAGAGGGAAATAGCTAAGCAATCTACCACACTTAAGTGATATAAAGGAGAAGGGTCCAAAAGATGCACAGAGAGCTCTGAAGTACGAGTGGAGAAGTTGTTATAGTGAAAACCCCTTTTGCATAAGCGGAAGCTATTCAGATGTCTCTTGATGACAGATTTGCTACTTGTATTCCTTGAAGTGTCAACTTCATTCTTGCATATAAAATGTTCTCAATTGACATTTGCATTAGACACTTTTCTTCTGTTTCTCATAGGCACTCACCTTCAATGTCAACTACTCAACTCATTACGATCGTATACCAAAAGCCCTTTTTTCTTGAGGTATAGCTGAGTATGTACACTAAGCGAGAGGGTCTACAAGCACCAGAACGGAAAGCTACAAGCAGGCATTCCCCACTATAGACCATGTCTTCACTTAAAATGTAGCCAAAGGAGATGCTATATTGCTACAAAGCATTTGATATAAAGTGGCTCTTTTCGGGTCACAGTTTCTTTGCATATCAAGAGAGATAGCATGGGTATCCATGCTTTAATATGAGCATGTATTTGGCACAGTTTGATGAATAGGAAGGATGTTTGAAACCATCGCTGGCACCATTGGGTGTGCCGATGCCCACTTTGAGATCTATTTGGGCTCTTGTTCTAGTACATTAATGAAATCATACGGTTTTTGAGTCATCAAGATGCCTACAGCAACATCTCCATGCACCAATTACCGAACACATAGACTTGGAGGTGCTTCTACTTTTGGAGGCACCAACTTTTGATGTCAGTTTCTTTAGAGCATGCATGCCTTATAAGGAGGCCTAGGAGCAGAGAAAATCAGTGCATGGTTGCACAATTACAAAGTCACTCCTTGGCAGTTATGCTTTGTGACATCCTTCTAGCGATTTCTTTGTTTTCAATGGATCAACCTTGAGCAAGACTTTGAAACTACTAGGGAAAGCAATACCAAGATAATGAGGCTAATTTATGAATCATAGTTGGTTCCAAAACCCGTATCAAGTTCATAGATTCGACTTCTATCGAAATTGCACACAAAATATTTGCATGGTTCCTGCAACAAGGAATGAACGCCCTTACACAAGACTACACCCTATTAGAAGTGCCCTAAAAACAAGAAGTACTTATCTCCATTCTTATCGTTTTCCGTTACTTCTTTTCTTGCTTTTTGAATTTGTAACTTATATAGATAAAAGCCTCTGTCTTATCCTGTAGCCCAATTAACGGGAGAGTAATTGCCTATATCTCATTGGACACCTTACTTACGGTCACTGCATCTGGGTGGGTAGGGAGCTGTGCTCTTTTTAATTTCAAATTTTCAACTTTCAAGTTTATTTGGGACGAAGGCATCAAAGCTTTCTCCAACTCTTTTGAGCGCACGCAGCGACTCTCAAAGCATGAGAGGGAGTACAAGCCTGAAGATAAGGGACCTAAAGACAAAGAGGACCGCTCTCTCTCTCTCTCTCTCTCTCTCTAACAATCCTACGTGTCCACGTAGGTGCAGTGTTGTCTGCAGAGCATCCGGGGGGAGGAGGCATGCATGACGTGCAGAGAAAGGGTGTGGACGTGGAAGGGGACAGTGGACAAGTCGCTCTCTCTCTCTCTCTCTCTCTCCTTCTCTCCTGCTGAGGCAGAGCCTTAGGTCAGCATGGCTACAGCTTGCAAGTCTGAGAAGTAGGGCGAGAGAATAGAGGCGACACTACCTCCTCACTATATGGCACGGCTCTGGCCGGGGGGATCTAAGGCCCAAATTTGGGGGGGCGAGGCGGCTTTAATCTCAACCGTCGGATTACGCAGTGAATTGGGGGTGAACTAAGGGTGGACTCGGAGCAAAAATGACGCCCGGAGTTCACTCTTAGTTCACCCCACTAGTCCACCCGCCTTGCGGGGTGTGGATCAAACCCGAGACGTGTCGATTGTCAAACGGATGCTCTACCACCACGCTAGCACGCATCACTGTCCATGTTGGCATGGCACATGATCATACCCTAGTTTAGGCGCCCCTAGTTCACCCACCCCTAGTTCATCCTTAGGTCACCCACCCCTAGTTCACTACGTGATCCGACGGCTAACATTAAAGCAACCTCGCGTTCCCAAATTTGGGCCCTAGATCCCCTGTGTGATAGTCTATTCGAGGTCTAGGAAACTCCAGTTGAAGAAAAACAAAGAGAGAGTGAATCCTTGTTGTACAGCCTTCGATCATTTTCAAATTGATGAAATCATGTCGTTTTATTTACATGCTCTTCGTCAAACTAGTGAGTGAGTCAGAGGCTTTAAATTTGTCAGAGTTAAGAGTCAAAGGATTCAAATGTCTCGGAGGGCTTATGAAGCAAGGTACCTCTAGAGCAGCAAGAAGATCATACCATTAACTTCATTCCAACGACTTTCCCTCCGAACCAACCCTTGATAAAAAAGAGCTCGATCCAACGAAGTTCTTTACCTTTTTATTCACCATTGCTACTTGTGCATAACAAACATGGATATTGAAGGATGTGTATAGACTACATGGCTCTTAATAAGATTATCACTAAGAACGGTTTCCAATACCCGGGATCGATTATATACTTTATACAAGTTTCTACTTGCTTAAGTAAAATAGATTTTGAAAGTGGCTATCATCAAATCAAGATTACTCCCCATAATGTTATTTGGACTCGCTACTCGAAAAATTAAAAGATATTTCTAATGGCTTTTAAAAAAATTAAAAGGTATTCCTAATTCAAAGATTCCCTCAATAATAGCAAAAAAGATGCGCTATTGTATAGCACGCAACAATGGGCAATGACGAAGCACGTAGATTTGCAGTAGTATCAACTAGACGTGAGAAGAAAAGATACAACTTTGCACGCGAGAGAGAGAGAGAGAGAGAGAGAGAGAGAGAGAGAGAGAGAGAGAGAGAGAAATGAAATGAAAATGAAATGTTATATTAACGTCTTCAGAAGGCCAGAATGACCTATGAGACTAGAAAGTTACAATGTGGTGGATCTGATACAAAGTCAGAGTAACAAAAATGACAAAATAAAATGACAGAATAAAATGCTATGGAATCTGAGCAGATAGGTGGGATAGCCAAATCACAAATCATAGCTAAATCACAGATCACAAAAGATCCAGCATCGGATGCTGGCGGATCTCATCAATCTCCTCCATGGTCAATAGCCAGACCGTGCGTCGTGCATGTTGGGCCAAAGTGATCCGAATCCTCTGACGCAACCTCTGTCGATGCTGTGTAGTCCTCCGCAGTCGTGGGCATGTGGATCTCCCTAGCTCCGTCGCTTGGTCGATCAGTGTGCCTCCCGTGTGGGGCGGCGAGCTCTCCTGTGGTAGTAGCTCCTCCGGGTGTCCAGTGTCTGCTCTAAAGAAGTCTGTGATCCATCTCTGAGACTGCTGGCCTCTCCTCTCATCAGCCTCTCTCTGTGTCTGCGCAGCTCAAGCAAAAACAGACCCAAGCATCTCTGATCCTCATACCGCATGACTCTGGAGAGTGGTCCGAAGCCCTCTCTGAACAAGCAGTGGAAGCGGCCACGTATCTCGTAGTAGACGGGGCAGTGGCATGTGTAGTGCAACTCTGTCTCAGGCTCCAGGTCACATAGGAGGCATGTCATGGCCTCTGCTCTTACTCTGTTGTATCTCCCAGTCTCAATCCACAACTGGTGTTAACATGTGTGTATCTGGCAATAGCACATCGTATCCCATGAGACAAATGGGTGTCCATGTATCTAGGTCTCGTCACAAAACCGTCCTCCGTAAGCTGGAGAAGATGCTCTCTGTAGAAAGCCATCTTCGTGCCCAGCTCCTGTGCTGGCTGTATCAATGTCCTCCTGATGTGTAGCTGAGTAAGGTCCTGGCGGATGAGGCTGGTGATCTTGGACTCTGTGAGAGTTAGAGAGGGTTAATCCAGTAAGTACTGGAAGTGAGGCAGGGTGTCTATGTTGAACCAATGCGCCTGAAACCATGATGGCATCTCCCCATACCAGCATGTTGTATCTCCCTGCATGGCTAACTGTCAAGACAGATGCGGTGTATGAAGGAGACAGATCTGGTGAGCGCCTCAACCACTAGTGGGGGGGCAGCTAGCTCGTATAATGGCACGTGGTACTGAAGCCTTGGCTCTGATGAGCCGTGAGATCATAGAGACTAGTGGCTTCTCCATGTCCCCCCATCCATCAGTGCGACCTGTCCTTCCATGATGGTCCAATGAAGGTCCCCAAATCTCGGCTCCATAGAGCAAAGCAGAAGCCACCACGGTGTCAAAGAGCCAGAGCTTCGTCCGAGGCTCCTGAAACTGAACATGTGAACACATCCTCTCCAATCTACCCAATGTTGCATGGGCTCTGGTCAAAATCTAGTCTCTATTGTTCTTCTCAATGAAAATGTTGGTCCACTAAAAACCACTCCAAGGTAGGTGTAAGCATCTGTATACTCCATTGTCTCCTGGCCGTATGTGAATTGGGGCAATGACCTCCTGATCCATTGTGGGGTCGTATTAAATACCATGATCTTCGTTTTACCGAGGTTGACACACAAGCCACTTTCATGGGGAAAGCTATGCAAAGCATCCAAGTGACGTTGCATCCCCTCTGGAGAGTCGGAGATCAACACAATATCATCAGCATATAACAATAGTGGGATCCATGTTCCTGCCAGTTGTGCACCTCTATCACCATCTCTCTCAATGTAGTCAAAAACCTCATCCACATACATACCAAATAGAGTAGGAGAGAGTGGTCAACCCTGCTTCACCCCAATAGTGGAATGAACCGCTATAGATAGGCCCTCTGAGGTGCGTACATGCCCCACTACCGACCTGTACATTGCCATGACCGCCCAAATGAGCTCTGTGGGTACTCCCATCTCTTGTAATCTGTACATCAACCTAGATCTGGGTACGGTATAATATGCTTTGCGGAAGTCCACAAAGCTGCAATAGATCCGTCTCCCATGAGATCTACCCTCCTCAATGATGGCTCTGAGTGTCAAGATATGGTCAAGAGTAGAAAAACCTTCCCTGAATCATGTCTGCTGGCTGCGCGTATCCCTTCCTTCTCTGCCCATCTACTCAACTACTGCTCAAGAATGGATGCGTACAACGGTGCCAATGTGTGTCCAATCATGATAGTGCGATAATTCCCAAGCTCCATAGGGTCTCCGGACTTGAAGATAGGTACAATAGTAGATAGGCTCCAAGTATCAGGCAAGCCCTCACACATGGCACGGTTAAACATAACTGCTAGGAGCCCTGCTAGTAGATCTCTGGCAGGCACAAAGTGCTTAGCCACTAAGCCATCATGATCATATGCTCTCCCAGTCCTCATCCTGTCAATGGCCTTCCTCACCATCTCAGCGGTGAAAAAAGCACATGTATGGGGGCATGGATCAGGGGGGTCGGGAAGGGGCGGCTGTCCAAGAACTGTGTACAGAGATGACGCGTACTAGCCCCAAGCCTCTTTGGAGGTAATGGCAGGGGGAGGGGAGTGCTCATGAAAGAGCCGCCATGCCTCCATGAGTCCTGACTCAAGAATAGCAAATATAGATCCTACTCTAGGCAATAAAAAAATGCCCTCTTCTTCCACCGTACAAGGCGTCGGAAGTCAATCTGTGACTGTCTGTGAGTGATGTCCCCCAAAAGCACCTCTCTGAAGTCTAGCTCTGGTCTCTCGACATTCCTCGTCGTACCAGCTGTTCTGGGACATGCTCCCAGAACGACATCTCTGCTTAGGCTGTGTGTGTGGGTATGCCTCTGCTGCTACATCATGTAACGTCTGCGTAAGTATAGTAGTAAGCTCCTCCAAAGGTCGCCCTGGATCTTTTGTACACAAGCGTCTGTAGATCCCATCTATGTATACAGAGTCCGTCTCCCACGTGAAGGTGTAGCGAGTAGGAGCTGCTACTTGTGGCCTGTGTGCTACACTAAACTCGAAAGAGATGGTCAGCGACACAAGAGCATGGTCCACTGCCACACCAAAAGGTCTGTGTCCAACTGTGAGGTCCTCGATACTAGAGATGAGACTCGGCTGTGCCATGACATAATCCACTGTGCTAGCTCCATGTCTGTGTGGAAAGCATGTAAAACCCCCCACAGCGGGAAATCTCTGTAGGCCATTCAAGATGACCAATCCATGTGTCGTCCATACTCAGTATGCTCCCCATCTTGTGATAGTCTGGATAGGCATGTCTTTGCAACATCCAACTCTCTTAGCATCTCTTCTGAAGTATCATAAAAAACTGTCTGATGATGAGCAGTCCTAGCATTGAAATCCCCTAGAATGATGATGTCACCATCTCTAGAGAACTCCCAAATGTCATCATCCAAAATAGAAAAGGGGGATTGTCCTCTGGGTGGTGCATACACTGACGTACTCGAGGGAAAGTAGCAAATAGCAATGTAAAGATATATGTTTGTCTCTGCTCTCAATCTCACCCACATGTACCTAGCTTGCTCATCCATGCGAACTATGTGTATCAATGGCTGCAACTCCTCCCTGAATAGCATTGCCACTCCTCCTGAGCCTCGACCTCTGTGCTCTAATCGTGTCTCCTGTCTACATGCGGTCTCCCATCTGTATCCACTAATGTGAGGCATAGACTGCCCAAGGCCTGACGTGTCTCAGAGTAGAGGATGATATCTCTCCCACTAAAACTTTCCTCAAAAGCACCCACATCTAGACGCATAGATCCATTACAACACTCAAGGTAGCAACTTTGAGTGTGGTCCCATAGGTCTCACACCGTCATGTGGAGCGTGGCTCCAATATCACCACTCTTCCATCTCGATGAAAAGCAATCTTACCATTTTTCCTTGCCGCTCTAATCTCTGGCATTACCTCCTCCATATGAGCTATCTGTGACAGGGTAAGGTCATCCCCGAGGAAGATGCCCGTTTTCTTAAGAGTTGGTCTCTTCTTCAAAAAGTCCTTCGCTTCCATAGAGAGAAAACGAAGGATGAGCGCTCTTTCTTTCGAGGTTTCCCCCTTGCTCTCATTTTTTTTGTTGCCCCACTCTCCAAGCTCTTGAGTGCATCGGCTCATGAATCCCCATAAAAAATATGAGTTCTTTATCAAAACCATGAGTTCTTTTACCTCTTCGTCCACATTATCTGTCTTTGAGACCACAAATCCTCACATGTAGAAAGCGCACACACCTTCTTTGCTCCTCTTCAAGTGTCAGGTTAAGATGGTGGCTGTGGACGTAGTTGTTTCCTTGCTTTTCTCTTTCTTGGCAACTTCAATCCACTTCTCGGCCTCATCTGCCTTCTGCTGAGTCTTTGTAATAACGTCCACCCAAGAGGTCGTCATTTCTTTGTATTGCTCTTCCCCCTCTTTGATGGCTCGCACTTGCTCTTTGATCGTGTTTAACTCTTCTATTACTGAAGGTTGCAATTCTCCCTCTTCAAGTGTATTTCGTGATCGTGCCTCTGCGAGCTCCCTCTTGAGTGACGCAATCTCTTCGTCTTGGGCCGTCACCCGATTTCCCAATGTGGCTATCTTGCTTTATTGGGCCAACACGCGTTCATCGAGCATTTTTTTTGTGCCCAATAAGTTGCGGTTAATCTTGTTAATTGTTTGTCATTTCTTCTTTGCATCTTTGAACTGCATTCTCTAAAGGGTCAAACTTGTCATTTTGTTTCCGTATGCTTGGTCGCCACAAAAAACGAGAGGGGAATTTGCGATGGTAGTAGGAGACAGCCCTACATGCCCACACTATACATACATGTTCTCCCCACTTTAAGCATACATGGCTTACGTTTTTGTCTCTCCTGCAATTTCTGCAAATCAAACTTTCCGGCTTTCTTCAAAACAACCGATACTGCAATTTCTGTAAGCTCTATAAATTCTTGAGATTTTAAAAATCCTGTAAATTTTTGTTTTTTGCGTGCAGTTACTGTTTTTCTACAGGGCTTAGAAAGCTGCTAGAAAATCGTTTGGGAATTAGGGAATTAGTCGTGTGGGAACCTGCACCTGCCCAAGGATGGGGTGGGTGGGGTTGAGGGAGGGATGCTGGAAAATGCTGGGTTGTGGGGACGCGCGCGGTAAATGCAAATGCAAAAATGCAAAGCAATGGTGGTACACACACGAAAACGGGGTGGGGGAGGTACGCTGCAGGTTACAAGGGGGGTGGGCTACGAGCAAGGCAAGACGCGAGCAACGGGATGCAGAGCAAAGCCCGCGTAGGTCAGGGCAGCAACAAGTAGAGCGGGATGCAGAACAAGGCGAGCAAGGGGGTGCAGTGCGATCAAGACAAGGCAACAACGAGCTCACACGCGCGCGCACACACACACACAGAGGACACTTTCAAGAGAATAAAACGTTAAAAGAGAAAATAAAAGAGAAAAAAAACACAAATATACAACGTGAAATCAACCACCTCTTTATATGGACACAAGAGGTCTTTTGACTTTCCACCTTCATGTGTCTTTCAACTTTCACCCATCCTTCACTTACGCATAGAGTGCATTGACACTAGTATTCAGACCATAGAGAGCAATGTGATGCTAGTATTCAGAATAATCCGGGAACCAAGATTGGTGATTTACGAAGAGAAGCGTGAGTTCCTTTTTGAAGAGATACACTTATCGGGTTCCTTGTCCTTAAAAATTTGCATAATTCCTCCTGTCAATGATTATTGCCCAATAATAGACAGCTCTGCTGCGCATGCTGCAAGGCTAACATTTCGAAGGAGTATCAGCCCGCCAACCTATGATAGAAACTGTTAAAAAGAAAAAGTTGCACATACTACTACAATGGCAATACAGAGCACATGCAGGGACAAATGCAACATAACGCCAGCAGGCTTCACCCGATCATGGCTTGATAGTTTGACCATCAATCAGAGAGTCAAAACGGGAAGCTGTGTCTAAAACCAGGTCCCTCAAGCAACTACTAAAAATGTCCCTTTATGGTCAAGCTTCGGCATCTTATGATTAGCAAGAGAAAGAGCTCACTCCCATACATTTTGATCAATCACTGTACAGAATATTTTATATCCGCTATCCATACATGAGGTGTACAATCATCTAGATGGACCCAGGAATACGCCCTCAATCACCACTCCATCAAATCAGAACATGCCGTTAACAACATCAGACAAGCCTCTGTGCACACGAGTTTCGACACAAGAAACAGACACACAGCCTTAGTCCACACATTGAAGGGCTTTAGCTTGCAAAGCACACAAGAAGTTCCAAGCCCTCATACTATTTAAGGAGATAAGTTGCAGGGGGCTCAACCCGAAAATAAAACGTTTTTAACAAGATCAGCCGCTGGTGGTTCAAGGGAAAAAGCAAAGCAACTTCTAAATAGGAAGAGACGGCCTTCAGCCCATTTCAGAATGAATTTTCAATAATAATCCCAGACTGCTGCTCTTCTGGGAGCTACACAGCAAGCATACCATTTCTTGACTGTAATTTGGGACCACACAAAAACCCTTCATAGAATATAACACCACTTTTCTCGCTTCAGATGACAAAAATAGAAAGCTGAAGGTTTGACTATGGCAGCATACTTCAGCTAAAAACCCTCAATTTCCTCTTCAAGGTGAGTCATTGTTAATCATTAGCATATGTACAATACAGATCTCACTAATGTGATTACAATCTGAACGTCCTCCTAAATCTCAACACATATTCAGATGCGGAGAGGACGAAGGAGAACTTACTGCTGTGTCTCCCTGCAGCGATTTTTGCAGTAAGTCAGTTCCTGGAAACATCATCATGCTCAGGTCTTTGATTTCTAGGCTCAAAGGTGAATACAAGGGTCTAAAGCCAAAAGCCTGGGTCCAAGTTGCATATAGTTCCTGAATTGCAGGCAAAATGAAAGTTGCCACTTCTAAAGACATTAAAAGCTGCAAAATGAAGACCAAAAAAAAAAAAAATCTCATGAAAAAAACCCCAGGACATAATCTTCCGCCCCAAAAAAACCAAAGTCATGGAGAATACCTTCTCAATCGCACCAACAAGTAGTCTACACATGCCTTGTCGCCGATACTTGTGCCTAGTGCCTATGAGCGGCATCTCAGCCACTCGGGCGCCATGTATCCTATGAGAAAACAAGACACTTCATCATTAGTTATAAAATCCACTGGTTGATTAGCAATAACATCATCATCCATACGAAGACTGATAGGAGAACCTTATGGATGCAACTGATATGATCTCATCGTCTCTCTCCAAAACAACAGTATAGAAACCCACATAGTTCAACCGAGAAAACTGTGACCTGCAAGGGCAAATAACCCATTTTTCTCACAAAAGGATACAAGTGTGATGCTTGAAAGTATATACACAGTTCCAAAAAAAAACAAACTACAAAGAGTGAGAAACACATCCAATTCAATTTCTATGCAGAGCTGAGCACAGAGGGCCCAACAAGATGGTTTGTGTCATTAAAACATTGTCACAACAAAAAAGAAGTTTAATAAGCTGCATTATAGACATGAAACATATATAAAACAATAGAGATATCTCATCAACATAATATCACCACCAAAGTCTCGCCTTTTGCATGATAAGACAACAATTGAAGATCCTCTCTACTGAGTAATGAAGGCTATCTTTTGAAGAGACATTCAAAAATATAGTAACAGTGATAACATCATTGTCAAAAGTTGGAACTGCCCAAGGTGATGGGGTATACGTGAAAGTCTGCTTTTTTTATAAACAAGAATCACTAGAAAGAGGAGAGAGCTGCCATAGCCTCCACAGACATGTGGGGAAAAGGGCAAACACTGCACTGAAAAAGATGTGAAAGAACCTGTGACGTACAGATGGATACTTCGAGAGTAACTTTCAAAATGGACAAGTTTTGGCCTACAAGATATATACTTGTAATAATCACAAGGATAATCACCATGATCACCCAAACTGTTAGCCTGAACGCCCATTTTGGCTATTAGTCCGCTATTAGTCCACTCCCAATCAATTACGTAATGCAGAAGTCTTGTCATATTGTGATCTTGCAAATCATAGATGGCAATAGAGAATCAAGAGTTAGGTCTCTCTTAGGAATGAACTAGGCATGCTACTCAGGTTCGATGCAGGATGAGGAAGCAGATCACATAACGTCTGCTTTTGTAATTATGCAAGGTTATCGATTGCTGAATTGCAAGATGTGAGTGTGTTTTTATAGCAAGATCCCTTCAGTAACTTTAAAAAGCGATGACTTTGTGTGTCCTACACTTATAGTACAGAGACATTATATGTTCATCAACATAGACCATAAGAGCACACAGCAGTAAATTCCCAACAATGTACTTGACATGAACAAAAGGGAAGAGAAAAAACTGTTGCGATGATAATCAAAGTGAAACTCCAAGCAGCCAAGAAGAATATTTATAACAAAAAGCAGCAATGAAGCTACCTGCGATTGTATGCTGCATGAGTAATCATGTCAATATTTGTTCGAGGATCAACCATGGGATTGAAACACTCCTTTAAGACAAGAAGGGCAACAGCAAGTTTGCTGTTTATTTCTGCGACAATTTTTGAATCCTCAGGTTGGGGCTCCTCTATACAATGAAGTAAACTCCAGGAAAAGCCTTTGTCAAGTGAGTGAGTGACCCCATTGAGACTTTTTAGACCTGAATATATCTGTTGAGTAACAAAATCAGCACCTCAAACTAACGCCATCCTTATCCTCAATGAGAAACGCGCATAAAACTTGAACTTCCAACAAACAAGCTAACCAGCATGCCATAAGAAAATCACAAAGCATGTTACTGCTAGAAATGGTAAGGAAAGTGACGACATAGAATACAAAAAACGCAAACATGCTTTTTAAGAACTTTGAGGTACATGAAAGTCAGCAAGCCATGAGCTTCTTTTCGAGCTGGATGGTTAAATTCTGCACATGGCTACCAGGGAGCACGTCAAGCTCATGTAAAGCAACCACGTAAACCTATAGTTTGTCATAGTGCACGTGTTGCTCCTGTTTCGGCTTTTATACCCTTGGTTCACCTACCTTCATCCCTGTAGGCACTCACAAAGACTTCCGGAAGGACAGCACTCTTGACAGAATTCTTTCTTAGCACCATGCTTAGGCAATCGGCTCCTACTTCCTTGAAAAATCCTAGAGGACATATCCAGACCTTCATCCCCAGTAGGCACTCACAAAGACTTCCGGGAGGATAGCACTCTTGACAGAATTCTTTCTTAGCACCATGCTTAGGCAATCCACTCCTACTTCCTTGAAAAATCCTAGAGGACATATCCAGTCTTTAAAGGATGGTGTGGCAGATGAGTCAAAGGTTGTTCTTCTTTGTAATATTCGATCGCAAGACATGCATGTTGTCTTTCGGCATTGTGAGCGAGACTTTAAAGCACGCTCACTTGGCAGTTCCCAGAGGAGGGACGACCAATCTCCTACTTTTTCTATAACCTATATTATTGATGGCATGCGAGTTTTGGAGGTAAATCTTAGGCATGTGGGGGGGAGTTCCAGATTTTGTCTGGTCAGCCACTTGCGGCCCTCTTGGTGGGTGCCCTTAGCCCTATTTTTTTTCCAATTTTACGTTTTTCCCAAATTTAGGGTCATGGGAATTTTATAGATTTCAGTCGGGCATTTTCGTTGCTCACCTTTACTGGGAGGAGGGGGCGCCCCCATTCTAGTTTTGTGTTGAACAGAGCCTTGTATTCTCTTCTTAGCAGATTGCCCCGCAAGGCTTGTCCACACTCTTTCCATATTCTCTCGCTAGTGTTTTTCTCTCCTCTTCTCCTCTCTCCGCGTGTTACCTTGTCACCACGCCTTCCACTGCACTTGGTAACAGAACCTAGCCTTTACGACGCCTAGTGGATCCAAAGCACGAGGAGTGGCGATTGGATGCTGTGCTTTTGAGCCAATAGGAGGGCCATATCCAGCTGCGTTTTCATCCCGAAAACATCTCCAGTCCCTGCAGTTTTGCATCGAGGAGGCTGATCGGTGTTTGCTGCATTTTTGTTGTGAAGAACCCTTGTGTATCTACGTTTTTCAGCCAGTTTTCGACCAAGGAGTGTTGCTGATTTCCAATGTGGCGTTGGACGAGATCTGGGCTGCGTTTTGAAGATTTAAGATGATTCAAGTGTGACAATTCATGCCCAATACCTTTGCAGATTTTAAGCTGGCCAACCCGTAGTCAATTTCTCTTTCAATGTTTGAAAGGTAGTCACCTCTGTGGGTCCCCACGAGAAAGGGACTCCTTTTTCTGTCAGAATGTGCAAAGGGGAAGCGACCTCTACAAACTTTTGAATGAACCGCCCGTAGTAAGAACATTAGCCCAAGAAGCTCATTCCGCCCCCCCATTCCGTAGTTCCAGATCGCTTTCCGCCCCATTCTCCCCATTTCGGAACATTAAGGCCGTGTTCCACCCGTTCCCCATTACACTGATTACAACGGTTCCTTCTAAGTAAAGGTGATCGATACACATCAGTTAAGGATAGAGAGTCCATCGAGAGGGTAGAAGAAAGAAAAGAACAAAACCTAAGAGGGCTCAACTAAGGGGAAAGCATTGCAATTTGAGAGTTCAAAACTCCTGGATGATGGCTTTGCCACCTCAATACACTAACCACACGGCTTGGAAGCTAGAGCGCTACCAAGCAGACGCCGACACCTGTTGGCCTCAAAGACTCGCGCCCCTTTCGGTATTTCTTTATTGTATTCAGAGAGGGAATAAAACCTGTGATTTCCTACGAGCTGTCCCTCATAATCTGGGCTGAAAATGACATGTTCTGGCCCGATTTCGGCAACATAACTGTACTAGGACGCTTCACAGACAGTATCCCCACGCAATAGATGACTTTCCCGACGCATACGGATACTCTGCAAAACCTGGCGAGAATCTGCAGCACACTGAATTCTCTGTTTTCTGCCCTGAAAATGCGCCAAATCACCTGTACAGCAGTCCCTTCGCGTCCCCGGACCTCCTGGGGGTATTAGGGACCGTTCAGGGACGAAACCCTAAACCTGCAAAAATACACAGCAGGCTGTATTTCCTTGTTTTGGGCTCCGTTTCACGAGCCGGTCGCATCCATAGCAACTCCTTGAGCTCCCGCACCTGTAGGGCTACTTGCCCTTTGAATTGGACGAGATTTCTCACGTAAAACCTCTCCGAATTAACTTGTACCTACGGGGGATTAGCAACTAGCTAATCCAGTACCTATGCAAGAGGCTCTTGCCTCGGCAATCGCACATGAACCCACACAACTGTACATAAGTCAAATGAAGAGCCCTCTTATGGGGCATCACATAACTGCACGAAGGGGAGAGAGAGAGAGACCAATAAATGTTGTGCAAGGCTTCAGTTCTTGCACTTCAATGTACATAGAGGGTAGGCAAGCACACAATAGCTTTGGTACCTACAGCAATCCACCATACGGCTGAAAAATGCAGCCCACGTTTTCTTTTAATACTTCTCTCTCTCTTAATTTGGAAAATGCCCAAAAATGTGCCAAGTGGCATTCCCCGCTTTGGACCTTCTGGTCTAATAATATCTCACCGGTTGCTCAATTGACTTAGCGGCGGAGTAATCAATTGTTCCTCTTGTCATTCCGGAGCTAATGACGCAAACAAATTTCATGGCCCAAAATACCAATTCCCTAAATTTTCGGAGATGCTTCCATTGGACACTCACTGGTCATCTGACCATCTTTCACCACTGGGACCACATCCAAAAAGGAAATGTAGCCCAATTCTCGGGTGATTTTACTTTGGTGACCCCACCTTGGCATTGTGCCTTTATTGAGTTCACTTCCTAGTATCCACCAACTTGCTAAGTGCGACGGGGAAACCTACATGATCTTGAGCTGAGCCTAGACATCCTTTTCCTATACGAATTCCAGTGCCGACCAACTTCCTGTCTGTGGGTGAAACTACCGTTTACATTGGTTATACAATGTCCGACCATTTGCAACTTCAAAAAGACGGTCTCAAAAATTAAACAAAAATCATCGGAAAGAAACCAACAACTAAGGTTAGCAGTTGCCACGTCCTCGTGACATACCCCCTCTTGAAATCGCAAACATTCTCGATTGCATACCATAAATACACGCTACTGATGATCTTGTGTTGTTACCACTATTTTATCATCGCATGTATCCGCAAGAAAGATCGTAACACATAGATACAAATGACTCAATGAGACCTTCATACTTTGTTCATTTCCATCTATTACATTGAATTCATATGTACATTTAATGTGCTAGCTCTATCCTTACCCCTCCGTTGCACACGTTGGGCTGGGGCATAAGTAGGTTGTAACCCAAAGGCTTCAAGGTAAAGCTGCAATACAATTGGTGACTCTGAAGGTTCATGCTCTTCCATCCACTTTGCATCCATAGGTGGATAATTCTTGAACTTCACCAAAAAGCATCTTGCAACCTGTCCTTTAACTTTTCTATCCTTATGTGCCAAAACTTGCTCAAGTCCTAGGATCTCATCAAGTTCTTCAACTTCTGGCTATCCTCATCTGGAATATCTTCTGGCACATCACCCACGAAGGGTCTTAGAAGACTCACGTGAAACGCATTATGAATCTTCCACGCATCATGCAATTTCAGCTTGTAAGCCACATCGCTAATCTTGTCAAGCACTTGAAAAGTGCCCACAGTAATGCATGTTGAGCTTAATTAACAGCCGTTCCTTGCCCTTCATCTTCTTTAAACTTGCCTTCTCGAACCTTAACAGAACCAAATCAACAAGTGATAACAACAATTCACGATGGTCACGATCAACAGCCTTTTTGTGCTTTGCCTGGGTCTCTCCAAGGCAACTTTAATTTTCTTATACATTTCATCCATGTTCTCAACATATCGATCTGCCTCAAAAATCTTGTCCTTTGTATACAAAATGGGAGAAACTTTTTTGCCGCCTTCAACAATCTCCAAACGTGCCTTGCCTTCAGCGTAGTGCCCATGTTCTCAAACAATCCTCTCCAAAACAAGCTTGTCATGCGAGGATCATGATCACTGACAATCGATTGTGGCATACCATGATACTTGAACACATTGTACATGAATAAACGTGCCATCTGATCAGATTTTATCTTCTTCCTAACAGAGATAAAACGGGCCTCATTGCTGAACCTGCAAATAATGGTCCATATACCGTCATTCCTTGTTGGAGTTCTTGGAAGATCAAAGATAAAGCCCATAGCAATGCTTTCCCATGGCTCATCCGGAATCGGCAATGTTTGTAACAGCCCTGGTGCCTTTTGTCTGTCATACTTGACCTTTTGGCAAATCACGCATGCTCGTACAAAGGCATCCACCTCTCCTCAAGGTA
Organism: Adiantum capillus-veneris; assembly: GCF_014529385.1. Lineage (NCBI taxonomy): Eukaryota > Viridiplantae > Streptophyta > Polypodiopsida > Polypodiales > Pteridaceae > Adiantum > Adiantum capillus-veneris. Next base: position 119,679,890 of record NC_140939.1, read on the forward strand.
GGCCAATAGAAGAATGTCTCTACCGCTTTAACTGTCGCATCAATACCACAATGCCCTGCATACGGTGGGACATGACTCTCTACTATGACCGTATGTCGCAATGGCCTAGTGACACAAAGTCTCCCATGCATCATCATAAAACCATCTCTAATGAGGTAGTGCTCATGATGTTGCCCCTCTTGCAATTGTTCAAAGATCCTTGCAAACTCTTCATCAATAGCATACTGTTCCTTCATGTCATCAAGCTCATGGTGATAAGGAATTGACACAACTGAAATTTCTCGCTTTCTTGATAACACATCAGCCACAACATTCTTCTTGCCTTCCACACGCATAATCTGGAAGTGGAACATGGAAAGAATGTTTGCCCATCGCATAAGCTTTTCGGATAACTTTGACTGTGTCAAGAAGTATCGCAAGGTCTGATGATCTGCTTGGACAACAAAATCAGCACCTAAAAGGTAGTGCTTCCAACTAGAAAGCGCATGAATCACGGCAAAGAGCTCTTTCTCATAGACTTCCATAGTCTTCTCTGGCCCTTGCAAAATTCAGCTTTCATAAGCTACTACCCGTTCATCTTGCATTAGCACTACTCCAATGCTACTGCCACACGCGTCACACTCGACCACAAATGACTTCTTGAGATCTAACAAAACAATTACTCGATCTGAAGTCAACTTTTCCTTTAAGAGACTAAAAGCTGAAATCACTTTTTGGGTCCATCTGAAAGTGACCTCATTCTTTTGAAAAGCATGAAGAGATGATGCTATTCCTGCAAAATTCCTGATAAACCTTCTATAGTAGAAACACAATCCCAAGAAGCTTTTGACATCGTGCACAATCTTCAAGTCTAGCCACGTTTTGATAGCTTCGACCTTTGCGGGATCCATTCTGACACCATCCTTTGAGACTATGTGGCCAAGAAAGTGGATCTCTTCCATGAAGAATTCCCTTTTCTTCGGATTGACAAGTAGCCTGTGACTACGCAGCTCTTCGAACACAGTGGTCAAGTGACCTCTAAGCTCCTCTTCATTCTTCGAATAGACTATCATGTCATCGAAGAACGTCCCAACAAACTGTTGATGCGAGCGGAAAATCCGGTCCATCATTCTGTTGAACATGGCAAGAGCATTTGTTAGCCCAAACGGCATCACTAGAAACTCATAAAGACCAAATGTCGTTCTAAAAGCAGTCTTGTGCACATCCTCTAGCCTTATACGAATCTGATGGTACCCACTCTTAAGGTCTATCCTGCTGAAAATTGCGGCACCCTCTAAACAATGGAGAATATCATCAATCCTAGGAATAGGAAACCTATTCTTGATGGTATTCTTATTCAACGCACGCTAATCAATACACATGCGCCATGAGCCATCCTATTTCTGCACTAGGAGCACTGGGGACCAAAAAGGTGAAGAACTAGCTGAATCAGCCCCTTCTCTAATAACTCCTCAACCTGGCCCATAATCTCTTTCTGATGCGCCGCACTAACCCTGTAGGGAGGTCTATTTGGTGGGCTACACACGGGCACCAAATCTATCGGATGGTTCTCAAGTCTCTCTGGCGATAATTGCGACGGTAATGAATCATAAAAACAGTCACTAAACTCTTGCAAAAATGCTGACATTTCTTTATCTAACACAGATAAATTTGACTGACAATTATCTGAGACATCACGTGCAAAAATCAATACACAGGTTCTAAACGCAGTCTTGTGCACATTCTCTAGCCTTATACGAATCTGATGGTACCCACTCTTAAGGTCTATCTTGCTGAAAATTGCAGCACCCTCTAAACAATCAAGAATATCATCAATCCTAGGAATAGGAAACCTATTGTTGATGGTATTCTTATTCAACACACGGTAATCAATACACATGCGCCATGAGCCATCCTATTTCTGCACTAGGAGCACTGGGGACCAAAAAGGTGAAGAGCTAAGCTGAATCAGCCCCTTCTCTAATAACTCCTCAACCTGGCCCATAATCTCTTTCTGATGCGCCGCACCAACCCTGTAGGGAGATCTATTTGGTGGGCTACACCCGGGCACCAAATCTATCGGATGGTTCTCAGGTCTCTCTGGCGATAATTGCGACGGTAATGAATCATAAAAACAATCAATAAACTCTTGCAAAAATGCTAACCTTTCTTTATCTAACACGGATAAATTTGACTGACAATTATCTGAGCCATCACGTGCAAAAATCAATACACAGAAAGATGATTCTTTATTACAGAAGTGATAGCGGAAGCAGATACAATAGGGACAGACTCCCCTTTGAGCTTTAAATCCGGAACATGAATTTTGTCCCTATGCTAAAGGGTGATCATCTTGCCGAAGACATCCAACACGCCATGTACTCTGAACATCCACGGAATTCCAAGTAGCGCATCACACCCTTCCAATGGCATGATATAAAATTCTTCTATGTCTACATATGACCGAATATGCAGACACGGTTTTCCAATAATGGGAGTAACACACTCTCAGTGGCAAGGACATGCCAACCCTGCCTCTGCCGTGTACCCCATCTCTTCAGCTCTGATGCCTAGCTTCATAGCTAACTCTGTTGAGATAAAGTTTGCTTTGGCACCTAGATCAAAGAAGATGAGTGTCGTCTGATCTCTAACTTTACCCCATGCTCTGCATAACTTGCTGGCATCTATACTAGGCCTGTCACCCGCCATATCTGGCACCAAACCTACCGTGGGTTTAGGCTTCTTGCCTTTTTGGTCCTCTTTATCATCTAAGTCAGCTGGTCTTTTCCTTTGTGGACAATTGGTAGCAAAGTGACCAAGCTGCTCGCATATAAAGCATTTGTTTTCAGCCATTAAGACCTTCTTTTCCTCGAGCGACTTACGCACAAAAGGCTTTCTTTTCTGTTTCTTTGCCTACGCTCCAAGAGTCTTGGCTGAGTCCTTATCCTTGTTAACCTTTTCTGACCCCTGTGATGCTTTGGGAGCCGTTTTCACAAAGGGCTTCTTCGCTGAATTTTTCTTTTGCTACTTCACAAACTGCTAACGTGTCAAAGCCCTAGAGAATGGAGCCAACTTGCAGATGGCCAAAACCCTAAGAAGAACAAGTAACAGAAAAAAAAATCCTACCAACTTATGGGGACCCCGTCAGATGGGGGCCCAAGTGACATAAAGGATTAAAATAAAGCAGGACCCACACACAGGAAAAGCTGTCGGCAAAATTCCGAAAATTGCGTTGGCAAGATGACGTGGCAGGTTGTACGGGTCCGCGTTTTGCGTTGGCTACTGACGTGGCAGGATTGTACGGATTTTCATATTGCCTTGGCAGCTTTTTGGCTTTGCTTTTGGACCAAATGCTTTTGAGTTTGAAGGCTTTTCAAAGGGCCTTTAATTATGAGGTTAGGGCTCATTCTTTGGCATGCCTCCCAGAGAAGGTGCAGAGTCTGGAGTACCGGCTTATACTGTGTTGATGCAATATAAAGAAATACCGAAAGGGGTGCCAAGGTTTAGGGCCAATACTCTCTGGGGTGGAATTCCACCACTCCGTGTCGCGTGTCGTCTCTCTCTCTCAGTTCAGTTGTTATTAAAGTGCTAAAAGTCTGTTCAGTCTGTTCTTTTCTATTGGAACGTGGTGCCCGTCTTGTGACAGCTGCCCTCCTTTCTCGTTGCTCGAAAACCCACTGTCCTCTCCTTTCAACAAGGCGAGACCAGTGTTAGCAACTTCCATGAGCTAGGTGAGGGTAGCTACTCTGTTCTTGGTATAGTAGTCCCGAATCCCTTTAGGCAGCCCACAACGGTACTTCTCTATCTGCTCTGTCAATGACACAAATCTGTAGGAGGTCACTGAGGGTAACGCTTTACAAAACCTCTAATTGTACTCGAGCAAGCTCTTGCATGTAGCCGAAGTAAGTTGGTGCTAATCTGTCATGGCGTCGGCTTCAAATTCATTTGCATATGCAAACATTTGTTTGAAGTAGACCCAAGTGGTGGGTGCCTGTCCTTGCATTAACAATGTCGTCCACCATGTAAGCGCATTCTCTTTCAAGAAAGTGGCATCTTTCTTGACCTTAGAGGCCTCTGTAAAATTCCCCCATGCATAAGCTGTATCAAACTGTTGGAGGAAAGTAAGAGCCTTTGCCTTATCCTCAATCAAAGCTATTGAAGGTGCTAAACTTTACAGCTGCACCACCTTCTTTGTAAGCTTTCGGCTTTTCGAGTGCCCCCAAATTGTCATAAGGAATTGTCTGCAACATGGGCACTGTAGTAAGAATCATCGACGCATCTTGGCTATTGACATTTTGCGTCATAGGTGCCATCGCAGGCTGCTGTCCAGAAAAACAAGCCATGCCAAAATGACCCTGTGGCACCCCAAACTGGCCCTGGTTGCTCTGAAAGCCTTGTTGCATGCCGATGCTACCATACATGGGTTTGGCATCATTCCTTGCATACCCCCAAACAATGTTTCTGGCATGTACGGCTGACTTCCAGGCACATAACCAACCATACTCAGGAACACAGATCCACCCCAGAAATACCCAAGATGTACCGTGGGTGGTGGAAAAACTCGATGCATTGCCTGCTAACCAGTTCCTTGTCCATCTGTCCGTTCAAGATAACATGCGGGCTTTGAAAGGTGGCGGGCTAAACTGGCATAGCCTGTGGAATAGGCGTCCTAACCAGTTGTTCAAGGGTGGGAGGAACGTGTTTTGAAGCCCTTGACTCCGCAACATGCGAGTGTTCCCTATCCTTCTGAGTACTTGGGCTTGAGCCTCAACAAGCTTTGTTCGCGGTGTAGGTTTCTTATTTTGTAGTGGCACTGGTGGCACTTGGAAGAAATTCATAAATCTTGGGTTCTGCACCAGTTGCGTAAACACGTTCACCGCGGCAACTAACTGAGTCCTGAACGCATCATCCTCAAGTTGCCCAATCATAAAGCCCTATACTGGAGGAACATTCACATCATCAAGAGGTACAGACAGTCGTGTCCGTGAACTCTCACCAATCTTGAACACCATAGGAATTTCCTGTCTGTCCTTCGAAGAGGAACCCTCTTCCATAATGCCCTTCCCTTTGTTGGCCATAGTGTAATCCCATGTTTTTGTACTCTGTCTCTTCACCAAACCAACCGAGGCTCACTTCTTGAGGAAAAAGTGATTCTGTCTCCGCCACGGAACCATGAAACCGGCCCATAGGGCGGTAGATGTAGGCTTTCATCCAAAACTTTACTTTAGACTTTAGGGGACAGAGAAACTTCGCAAAAGAAAACCTGTAACGGGAATTGATACTTCAACACACGCGGCTTGGAAGCTAGAGCGCTAGCAAGCAGACGCCGACACTTGATGGCCCCAAAGACTGGCGCCCCTTTCGGTATTTCTTTATTGTATTCAAAGAGGAAATAAAACCTGGAAATAAGTACAAGTAAAATAAATAAAAATACGTAATACATATTTAAAGAATGAAACACGAAAAATACACCTCCTAGTGACAGAAAGAACTCACTCTTCTTTGCATTCACATGCAAGTCATGCTTTCGCAATTCCTGAAAAGGCGAGTATGTCATCAAAGAACGCTCTTGTAAAAGCTTGGTGTGGGCTGAAAATTCGATCCATCATTCGATTGAATGTGGCAGGAGCATTGGTCAAGCCGAGAGCGATTACCAAAAATTCATAAAGTCCAAATGTTGTGCAACAGGTAGTCTTATGGACATCCTCAAGGGCTATGCATATCTAATGATACCCGCTCTTTAAGTCAATGCGACTAAAGATGCTTGCACCCTGCAACTTATCGAGAATATCATCAATCCGAGGAATCGGAAAGCGATTCTTGATAGTGATCTTGTTTAGAGATCGGTAGTCTATGCACATTCAAAATGTGTCGTCTTTCTTCTACACCTCAAAATGTGTCGTCCTTCTACACCAATAGAACTAGAGAGCAATAAGGCGAAGTACTTGGTCGTACTAGACCTTTTTTCATAAGCTCGTTTACTTGCTTCAAAATTTCCTCTTGCTGAGCAAGATTTACCCCGTAAGGGGGTTGGTTTATCGGAGAGCTACCCGGTACGAGATCAAGGCGATGATCTTCCGGACATTCCGAAGGTAGCTTGTCCGGCAGCGTATCTGTGAAACAATCTTTAAACTTTTCGAGAAATTGAAAACATTTACTTTCCAAACTAAAAAGAGAATCCTCCTTAGTTTTATCTTTTTCTCGTGCAAAAATCAAGCAAGCACAAACGCACTTTTTTGTTTCCTTTTTAATGGAGATATGGCTTTTATAGGGAATTGCCAATCCCCTGCATCATCAAAATTTTAATGTTCTTGCCCTCATGCTCAAAGACGAGGTCTTTTCTACATAATCAAGGATCTGTTGCCTACGGTAATATCATGGCATACCCAAGATGATATCACATCCCTCGATGGGTGCTATCAAAACTGATTCGAGGTCCTTGTAATCGCCAATCCAAAGATTAGGTTGTCCTTGCACGGGAGTTGCATTGGTGATCAACCCCTTGAATGCCGATCCGGAAGTGATCGGAGTTCCAAGTTGAGTCGATGTGAGGCCAAGCCTTCTGCAGATTCCAATGAGATAAAGTTATCCGTCAATCCAAGGTTGTAGAGAATCAACACCTGCTGGTTATTACAGATCCAAGCCATTAAGGAGCTAGCGCTTCTCTTTTTCTGTTTTCGTATTCCCCTGCACATCAAGAATGGAATCCAAGCTCGGTGGAGCAAGTTCCTTCTTCAACGATGCTTGTTCCTGCCGTTACTGTCGAGCCGGGCAGTCGGTCTTCATGTGTCCTTTCTCACCATAATAGAAGCACCTTCCTTGCTCTTTGAAGGTTTGTACTTAATTAGGCGTAAGATACTAGAGCCATTTGCCGGTACCCTCTGAATTCTTAGGCTAATCCGGGTCCTCTGGGGGACGCTTTTTGCCTTGGTCGCCATGGTCATCATAAACCGCTCTTTCCCTTGCACAATACGTGTTATGTCCCATCCGTCTTGAGGTACCAACGGAATGTACATCCTCGACAATGATTAACTTCCGCATCTTTTCCTCATCAGAAATCTTCATGAAAGGTGTAACTTTCAAAAGAACCGACCAATACTTATCAACATAAGCTGTGACTTTCTCATGTTCCTTCTGGGCCAGCCAATCCCATTCCTTTTGAATGTCCTTCTCAATGTCAGGTGGAAGAAATTGTTCATAAAATTCAGTTTTGAATTGAGCCTAGGTTCACTTGTGTACCTTCCAGAATCTTGGCTAACCACCAGTTGCTTGCTGTCTCCTTGAGATGCATCCCAACATGACAACTTGAATTTTTCGGTGAAGTTCCCGTTGGCAAAAGCAACTTCAAACTGTCTGATGAAAGACAGTGCCTTGGAGATGTCTCTCCATCCTGTGTAGTTGTCAAACTTGACATCCTTGTCACCGGATTTGAAAATTCGCATCTTGCAGTGACACTTGCGGTTATCCTTCTTGAACTTGGGCTTTTTTTTAGTATCACGTACGGAAGTAGTAGGAGTTTTTTTCTTAGGAGAAGATTTAGATACTATATTAGTAGGTGTAGTAGTATAATCAAGAGAGTATGATGGAGAAGAGATTTAAGCAAAGAAACTTCTTTTTCCTAGTCCTTGCTCTTGGAAGGCCGTTTTTCTTGGTTCGGAGATCCCTTTTGTGCACCTCTTTCCGTGTCTTCCTCCTGCGGGTTGCTACCACCGGCAAGATTTTCCTGACGCCCATCAACATATGTTCCTTGCGGCTTCTTAATTCAGTCCAAAGCTTTTTGGACAGCCGCCAGTGAAATAACATGTTGCAATTTCCCTAGTTGAACTCGTACTTGCTCAAGTTCGTCTTCAACGGTTCTTCCGTGGCTCGTCATGGTTCTTCCCATTTCTTTCCAGAATCGTCCTCCTTTGCAAAGAAAGAGAGGAATTTGAGCTCTCATACCACTGTCGCTCCGAGAACGGGAAAGCGAACTCCGTATACTAGCTTCTCTCATTCACTTGCAGGTTGTCCGTCGGAAGGGCTTCTTGCTACTGGCGTTGGCACATCTAGGCGACTGAGAAAGAGCATGAGCTACTTTTCTAGGCTCTCGCACCCGACAAGAATAGTCGGTGCGGAGCCGGCCAGAATAGAGGCCATAGGTAGCGCTAGAGATAGAGGAGGGCTGGTGGCTGACTTTGCGAGCACAGAGTCAGCTTATGAGTAGCGTTGGGTTTTTTTTTTTAAGACCTTGGGTTTTTTATTTAAGTGGGTGGCCGGTGTAGCAGGCTTGGACACTCCAAGTGAGAAATCAATAGCAACACACGAACAAAAACTTCATGATCACTGAACTTTAATAGAGAGAGAGAGTCGACAAGGCCCGATCCGAGCCCAGAGAGATTGGCCCCAAGGATCCTTTCTGTATTTGTTTTTCATTAATCATTCCAAAGTATGACCCTCGCGGGTCCTCGGCTCTGAGGCTCTGCGTCCAAATGCCCAATAGAGTGAGGCCCTTGGGTTCCTTTAATTCTTACAATTGGATGCCAAAAGCAGAGTCCCAAAAGCACTTACCAAAAGCAATTGGCTCCAAAAGCTGCCAAAAAGTAGCCAGCGCAAAATACGGAATTCCGTGCAGCCCTGCCACATTTGCAGGCAGGGTGAAACCCGAAAATCCGCACAATCTACTACGTTAGCCTGCCATCGCTTTTTGCAGGATCTCGTATTGCTACCACATGGCATGATGTCTGTACAAGCTGCCACATCATCAGTCTGCCCACAGGTGGTCATGCCACATCATCAGTTTGTGACATAACCCCCTCTTGAAAGAATTGTAATCGCCCTCGATTACGCTTGCAAATCAGACAAAGGCCAAAAACCAGTTCAGTAGACACTAACTCTAGGTACCGATACACTAGACAGGACATATCTAGCACTTGTATAAAGACGACAGTCACATCACTTCACATGACATCACATGACAAATCAAATCAATCACAAAAAAATTCATTCCAAATCTCGGACCATGACTGTCAGCAACGTATTTAGTAATCACATCTAGATTCATCCCGGACCTCACTGATGTCGGATTAACTAATCCTTATTGCAATCATGTCTATACAGATTTTCAAAACCGAAATGCTAAAGTCATTTCGTCTTTCAATCCTGCACTCAAACACAACCACATGCTAGAGTGTTCATCAGTCGATATCAGTTCCGAGAATTCCCATGTCAAAGTACTTCTTTCATAAAGTCATCCAGCAGAATACTGTTAGCCCATCAGTATCCTTGAAATCCAAAGGAAAACCAGTGACTATTCTTTCTAGGTAATCTGTAACAAAGGAGCGGAGTAACTCCTCTGTTGTGCAGTCCCGCCTACACCATATTCAACCTGCTGATCTCCGCGAACTCTTGAAATAGCCAAAGCTAGACCAAAAGCGTCAAGATAAAGTTTGAAATTTGAGGGGTATCTGCTAGGTCCTCCTCCTTCATCCACTTCGCATTCAATGCCAGATAGTTCTTGACTAAGAACTGCCATTCACTTTACCTTTCTCTTGTGTTTCTCGGTGAGCCACTATCTATTCCATAACGAGTATCTCCTCGCTCTCTTCCCCTTCAGGTTCCTCGTCGGGCTCCCTGTCGACTGGCACCTCACCCTTGAAATTTTTCAACAGACTCACATGAAAAGCATTGTGAATCTTCCAAGTTTTTGGCAACTTCAATCTGAAGGATAAATCATTTATCTTCTCTTGAATCCTTCGTTTCCTTAGGCGTGCCTTCTCAAACCGTAAGAGCACCCAATCATCTTCCTTCACCTGCAAGGCGCGTTGAATCTTGTCGGCTGCCCTCTTATGTCGTGCTTGAAACTTCTCAAGAGCCTTGTGCACCTTGGCAAAAGCAATTTCCAAAAAATCTTATCCAGACTCTGGGAAATTCTCTAATCTAGCAACTGATACCCTTTTTCCTTTCTTTCCTTGTGTCCTAGGACTTGTGGGTAGCATCTTTCGCGCCCCATATCCATTGGCACGTCAGTCTCAATCATCAAAACCCTAGGACGCATTATCATTTGATCCCCTTTCTATGGAATCCTTTGATAAATTTGCATCTGGTTCCCCTAATTCACTCTTTTCAATCTGGCATACTCTTGCCTTGTTGAGGTGGATATTATCCTGTCCATAAGATAAGTCAATGAGCCGGCATGCGTTCCAAATCGTTCCTTAGCATGTTGCATAAGTCTCTAAATAGAGGCAAACTTCTGATTCAGACACTAGTCTCGAAACTCTTTGGGCAAACCACAACAAAACCGCTCAAAGTAATCTCTCAAAACGAAGACACTGGCAAATAAGTATCCCAAAACCTCTGGCAGTAGTCATCCAATGTATCGTTCTCAATCATTTTCAAGTGATGCCACGCTATGATGACATCTGTTGCATATTCATCTGATATCCAAGTTGACGTGAAAATTGTCTTGAATTTTAATCACGTCACAAGTACTTCTCTGTTTAACAACAGATTATACCACCATGTCGTTATAGTTCCTTTCAAGTAAGATTATACCACCATGTCGTTATAACCCTGGAATGTTCCGAGAACCGTTCTCCAGAGAAGGCGACGTCAAACTATTGTACAAACTCAAGGGCTCAATGGGTATCCTGGTAGTCTAAAAACGTCTCAAATCTAATGGCCTCATTCCCTTCCTTGGACTGCTTGGTTTTCTTGTTGATCTGGTGACTGTCAAAAGAGGACGAATTCTGCTCCTCTAAACGGCTAGATGACCTTCCATGCCTTCTAGACTTTTTTTTTCAAAAAATTTACTTCAAAAGAATCTTGTCTTTGGTGCTTAGAAATTAAGAAACCTTCTTAGCACCCTCGATGTAAGGTACAGTGGATGTGAATGTTGAACTTTGCTCAAGATGAGTGCTCCAAACTGTGCTCAAGGGTTCCTTTTACTTACGGAAGGGAGAGCCTTCCGTTCCTTTAGTGAGAGAGTGCAAATGATCACAAACAAAGTGGATAAAGACTGTGGAGGAAGGTACTGAGACTGAGAGATAGAAGAATACGACACCAGATTGTTGTCAGACCCTCCTCCGAAGGCCCCACTCTCTATGGCAAGAGCGGTTTACTATTGATTGCACAAATCTCTACAATGCTTAGACTTGCCGACGATGTCGACGACGATGAGCACGACGACGAGACGGGCTGAAATCTGAAAACGCTAATGGCTGAAATCTGCAAATCTTTATCTGCTGAATTCTGACTCTATGTCGATGACGATGTCGATAGCGACGATGCGACTACGACGCGCTGAAAATGCAGATGCTGAAATCTAAGTTTTCCGGGCTGACTCTACAAACAACATTCGATCTGACCGTGCGGCGAGGATCTGCTTGCTGCGGGAAGGTGAGATGTGCTAGGTTCAAGGGTTCTAATGTGATGTCTGAGTGCTGAAAACTGAAAATGTTGGTGCTACAGCTGATTCCGTCGTGGAGGAACTGCAAAACGCTGGTTTGCCTGCTGCTCCAAAAACGCTAGGGCTGATTTTGTCTTTCTGTGGAAAACTGCTAATGCTAGGGCTGATCTGCTAAGTTGCTGTGTTGTTGTGGGAATCTGCTATCTTGCTATCGCCGGGGCTGATCTGCAATGCAAACGCCAAGGCGGGTCTTCAAGGCAAAAACGCTAGCCTCTTGCTGATGCAAAAACGTTAGGTCTACTGCTGGGGGGGGGGGGGGTCCTGCTGAGAAGTTGCCTGTTGAACAGGAGTGCTGCCTCTTCTGCCAGAAAGTGCTAGCACTAGGGTTTCCTATATACTTGGCTATCAAAATTGCCCTACCTAGTTCCCAACAAAAGTCACTTAAAAATAATAAGTGAAAAATGTCAAAAATAGGAAAAATAGATCTATGCACTGTAAAAATGCTCTTGATGGGTTCTAATGGAAATCTGATGATCATGATGTGTGCGGTTAACCAGAGGATATGCATAAACTCTAAGTGTTTGGACATGCACGGACTGCAAACAGACTCACAAAAGTGCCAGAACACTTCCTAAGCTAGGCTAACTGAACTGGATTGAACCCTTGTCATGAAGTAGCTTGTCCACGTACACATACAGTTAGATGTGCACATGACATCCCCTCCTTTTCAAAGCGAGGTACTGCATAATGTGATCAGTCCCTCTCTTCTTGAGAGAGCCCGCCTCGAAGTTAGTCCGAGACCTCCTATCGGGGTCTCTGGCTTTGTTCCCGGTATAGACGCTCTCATCACGGAGGAGTGCCTTGATGTGTTATTTGCAATTCAACAAGTTGCCTTCACTAGAAGATTTGTTGTTTCTCTTGTCTCAGGATGTGATATGACTTTGAGCATTTGATGGTTTCGTGATAATAACCCTCTCATTGATTTTAAGGCTAACACTTTCACTCTCAATGCCAAAAGTGATTCTCCCATTGTCATTCATGGAGAAGACATTGTTCATTCTCCCTCTCTCATTGCTAATATGCAGGACAAGATTGAAAGGATTCGGGAAAAGGAGACTCTCTCAGTCTCTTCTTCTCGCAAGCCTGACCCACAAGATTTGCATGTTTGTGAGCAGCATGATGATTTGATTGATAATGATGAGCATGATGATTTTCATGATCAAGATGTGATTCTCACAAGCATGATGATTTGCATGAAGAAAATGTGATTGTTCACAAGGATGATGTATTAGTGGATGCTTTTTCTAGCGAAGCTAGCCTCGTTGTCGATTCGTACAATCACGAGGAACCGGTCTTGGCTCTAGAGCCTTGGTCCAAAGAACCCTCACAGGAGGTATTATGTGTTTGCATAATTGATACGCACGCATTGTTCGAGTGTTTCATTCGTGATCGTTTCCTGTATTTTAGTCAACATCATTATATGTGATCCCTTTTCCTAGGCATGACATATTGTATGTTGAGCACGTTTCACTCATGGATGAGCACGAATGTATGCGCATTGTTCATGAAAAGCTAAAAAGTATGTATGTAAGGAAGTCACATTCCATGTCTCTTCCTTGGCATGACACAATTTCCGAACGAGCACATGAAAGTATGAGCACCAAGCATGGGCATTTCCATTATGTTTTGCCACAGTTGATTGCTCTGGATCATAAGACAAAGATTCGATCTCATTGTTTGCATGTGTTTGATGAACGGGTTGTCACTCCGTCTCTATGTTCATCTACATTGCATACACAGTCTTTAGCGAAGACAAGATTTTTTCCACTCACTTTACATGGAATGGGTATGTTCATGGTTTTGTGTTGGAAATGGTTTCAGGAATTTTCAACCATGGAGATTCTTGAAGAAGAAAGAAGCATGACTCTAGACGAAGTTGAAGCATCGAAGGAACCACAAAAGACTTTGTGTCGCTTTCGGCGCGGCCCAAAGAAGCAAGCGTTGCAGACCTTTATGAAGTTCAAGAACCGCACGACCCACACATCAGAGTGGGCCAGCAAAGAGTTCCTTCCAAGATTCCGGATGCTATTGGCGATCTCCCTCGACGCCATACAGTTCGGTGCTAGTACCTCACTTTGAAAAAGAGGGGATGTCACGTGACACATCCAACCCTATGTGTCCGTGGACAAGCTACAGCATAGCAAGGGTTCAGTCCGTCCAATCGGTCTAGATTAGCAGTGATCTGGCACTTTTGTGAATCTATTCATAGACCGTGCATGCCCAGCCACTTAGTGTAGATGCATATCCTCTGGTTGCACATAGCATGATCATCGGTATTCCCATCAGAATCCATCAGAACCAAATAGGGAAATTTTCCAATGCATTTAGCCTATTTTCCCTATTTTTGGCATTTTTCACTTAATATTTTTAAGTGACTTTCCAACAAAAGTAGGTAGGGCAATTTTGCTAAGTTTGTATATAAGCAAACCCAAGTTAGCACTCAATGGCAGAAGAGGCAACAGGAGCTCCACGCTCAACAGGCATCTTCTCAACAAGAACCCCGTAGTACCCCCCAACCTTGGCGTTTCCTCTCCCATCAGCCTAGCGTTTTTGGTCTCCATCAGCACCTCCCCTTAGCCTTGGCGATTTCAGCCCTGATCCTCGCCAACACTCCCAGAGCCCTAGCGTTTTTCACTAACGCTACGAGAGCAGGCCAATGTTTTCATTTTCAGCCCTAAGTGCAGAAATTGCAGCAGCGTTTTCAGCCCTAGGAAAAGCCGCAGATTCAGCCCTAGCCATTTGCAGAAGTTCCCCATTTTCAGCCCTCAAAAATGCAGCCAAAACAGAGTTTTTAGCCACCCCGAAACAGTCCCAAATTTTCAGCCATAGCGTTTTTATGGATAGCAGATAGAAGACCGCAGATTTCCACTCTAGAGTCGACGTCGTCATCCCTCCCGTCGTCACCAACATAGTCCTAGGTTGCATCAATCCATTGCATCGTCTGTAACAAACTGCTAACCTGTCAAAGCCTAAAGAATGGAGCCAACTTACAGATGCCCGACAGCAGAAACCCTAACCCTAATTTTTGCCAGAAACCCTAACTGCTGAAACCCTAATTCTGGAAAGCCTAACCCTAAAACCTGCAAACCCTAATTCTGGAAACCCTAACCCTAAAACTTGCAAACCCTAAGAAGAACAAGTAACAGAAGAAGAAGTCCTACCAACTTATGAGGACCCGTCCGATGGGGCCCCAAGTGACACAAAGGCATTAAAAATAAAGCAAAACACCCTCAAAAGACTTTGCACATCAAAATATGATGATGTGGCACCTGTACGGACTTTCCGGAATTCGCGGCTGATTTTTAGGAAAATCCCGAAATTTTAGGAAAGTGAATTTTTGGGGTCAGCTTTTCATATTTGATGCTTTTAGGCTTTGGGCCTTTAAATATGAGCCTTGGGGGCCCTCCAAGGTTATCAACTCGAGAAGAGACATCTACTGAGAGATGTCGAGAAATTTCAAGATATAATCTGCTAGGGTTTCCATGGCAAGCATTTCAGGATACCCCACTCTGCCAGAAGTTGCACTCCGAAGGAAGATGTCAGAAACCATATAGCTTCGGGCAAAATTTTCTTGAAAGCTTGCCAAGTACTTGGAGTATGGTGCTTGGTAGCTGTAGACATCAACATTTGCCTAGTACTGTCTCTGAGAAAAATAGCAGCTCAAACAAATCTTGGATACTTCTCTTGCAAGTAATCTTAATGGCTTATGCCTTGTAAGACATGAGTGGTGAAGACGGGAGCGCGCCCGATGCGCGATGAAGTGAGGGTGGGAGTGACTACTAAGTCCGCGTTGGAGGGCGAAGATAGCTCCAATAAAATTCCAAAAGCTCTGTCTGCTCTTTTGTAGGACCGGTATGCTTTCAGAAAAGCACACGCCTGGTGCTTTGATACCACTGTCACAAGACGGGCACCACGTGCCAATAGAAAAGAACAGACTGAATAGACTTTTAGCACTTCAATAACAACTGAACTGAGAGAGAGAGAGAGAGAGAGACGACACGGGGTGGCGGAATTCCACCCCAGAGAGTATTGGTCCCAAACCTTGGCACCCATTTCGATATTTCTTTATATTACTGCTGATTTGCAAAGTACAACAGTCGGGGAGCACCTACTCTGCGATCTGCGTGCTAAGAAGTGTCAAAGAGGTTCGGTGTGATTGCTATCTCTTGGGACTACCATCGCCACCAAAGAAACACTGTCTGTCCAAGAGCTGGTGGACCCTGCTGTGCTCGGCTACGACCTTATGGAATGAACCTAACCCTAATTTTGGTGCAGGTTTAAGGATGGAAAGTCAGTCCACTTTTCGAGCTCGAATGATGTCGAGATTGCTTTTTAAGTTTGAGTTTTGTTTGATCTTGTTGGGTGATCCTGTTTGGAATTTGTTTGAAATGGATCGTATATGTTTTGAACCTGTTTTGGTGCTGATTTGAATGGTTTGACTCTAGTTTGATACTGGTTTCAATGATTGGTGATTTTACTCCCATGTGGAGAAGTGAGAAATACTGTTTTGGTATTGTTTGAACCTCGGAACGATACAGGTCGATGCCTGGGGAGCGTTTCGTTGTATGTTTGAAAACCTCTGAAACACTAACTGCTGAAACCCTAATTAAGGAAACCCTAACCCTAAAACCTGCAGACCCTAATTCTAGAAACCCTAAGAAGAACAAGTAACAGAAGAAGAAGTCCTACCAACTTATGGGGACCCCGTCCGATGGGGCCCCAAGTGACATAAAGGCATTAAAAATAAAGCAGAACACCCTCAAAAGACTTTGCACATCAAAATATAATGATGTGGCACTTGTACGGACGTTCCGGAATTCGCGGCGGATTTTTAGGGAAATCCCGAAATTTTAGGAAAGTGATTTTTTGGGGTCAGCTTTTTATATTCGATGCTCTTAGGCTTTCGGCCTTTAAATATGAGCCTTGGGGACCCTCTCTACACTTTTTAGCGCGCAGATTGCAGAGCAGGTGCTCCCCGACTGTTGTACTTTGCGAATCAGCAGTAATATAAAGAAATACCGAAAGGGGCGCCAAGGTTTGGGGCCAATATTGTCTGGGGTGGTATTCTGCCACTCTGTGTCCGGTGTCGTCTCTCTCTCTCTCTCTCTCTCTCTCTCTCTCTCTCTCTCTCTCTCTCTCTCTCTCTCTCTCTCAGTTCAGTTGTTATTAAAGTGCTAAAAGTCTGTTCAGTCTGTTCTTTTCTATTGGGACGTGGTGCCTGTCTTGTGACATCGTCATTGTACCACTTTTGCAATCATAAGTAGACCACTCTCGCCGACGAGAGTGGGGCCTTCGAAGGAGGGTTTTACAACGTCTCTGGTGTCGTCTCTCTATCTCTCAGTCTCATACACTTGCACGCACGGTGTCCATTCACTTTGTTTGTGATCATAGCATTCTCGCATTAAGAACGGAAGGCTCTCCCTTCCATAAGAACAAAAGGAACCTTGAGCACAGTTCGGAGCACTCATCTTGAGCAAAGCGCAAACATTCATTCCGTTGCACCTTACATCATGCTTGTGAATAATCACATCATCATCATGCAATTCATCATGCTTATAGTTCATCCAAATCATCAAGCAAATCATGTGTGTCATGCTTTGGAGAAGAAAAGATTAAAAGAGTCTTCTTCTCGTGTTCGTTTTCAAACTGCGCCTGCACATTAGAAAAAAGTCGCAACAACTCTTTCATGTGTTGGTCGCTCATCTCTTTTCTTGCTTTGTTCTCGAGATAAAATTCTGCTTGTCTTTCTTCGCGCTCACGATCCAGTTTGGCTTTTCTTACTTTGGCTTCCAAGCGTGCTTGCTCGTGCTCACGCGCTATGGCTGCCATTCTTTCTTCATATTTACGCTCTATGGCTGCTATTCTTTCTTCGCTTTCTAACTTCCTATCCATCATCATCTTGTGGAAAGCCTCCATAGGAGTTAGTGCAATCCTTTGCGTAGATGGGGAAGGGGAAGGGTCGGAAAAACCTCCTGGTGGGAAAAACTCTTATTCGCCACTCCCATGCGAAGTAGCCATTCCACTTCGGGTGATGACCATCCACTGAAGTCGTGGATTCTTAAGTTCACGACGGACTTGGGTTCTTGTGGGTCTTGGTTCTTGAGGTTCTTGAGTTTCTTGAGGTTCTTGAGGTTCTTCTTTTGCTTGTAATCTGTGTTAGAGAAGGATCTTCTCTTTACCTGAGCTCTTCTCTATTCCACGAGCGCACCCCTTAGCGGCCTTGCGCTCACACCAAGGTTGCTTTTTCCCACCTCACATCGATTGATCGGCCACTAAGTGCACGGTCCGCTCTCAATGAGTGAAAAGAGAAACAAGGGGAGACTGGACAAGCCCTTCTTTCTTCCGTTTCCTATCACTCTTCAAAAACAAATTTAGAAATCGACACGCCCAAGTGGACTTGGGTTACGTGCGACCTCAACAAGCAAAAAAAAATTAAGTGGTTCTTGTGGCTCTTTCCTTGAGTGATACAAAACACTGCCACAGCTCTGATACCAATGTAAGGTGCAACGGATGTGAATGTTGAACTTTGCGCAACATGAGTGCTCCGAACTGTGCTCAAGGGTTCCTTTTACTTACGGAAGGGAGAGCCTTCCGTTCCTTTAGTGAGAGAGTGCAAATGATCACAAACAAAGTGGATAAACACTATGAATGAAGGCGCTGAGACTGAGAGATAGAGAGAGGAGAATACGACACCAAATGGTTGCCAAACCCTCCTCCAAAGGCCCCACTCTCTATGGCGAGAGCGGTCTACTATTGATTGCACAAATCTCTACAATGCTTGGACTTGCCGACAATGTCGACGACGATGAGGACGACGAGACGGGCTGAAATCTGAAAACGCTAATGGCTGAAATCTGCAAATCTTTATCTGCTGAATTCTGACTCTATGTCAATGACGATGTCAATTGCAACGATGCGACAACGATGTGCTGAAAACGCAGATGCTGAAATCTGTGTTTTCCGGATTGAATCTGCAAACTACGCTGGATCTAACCGTGCTGCGAGGATCTGCTGCGGGAAGGTGAGATCTACGAGGTTCGAGGGTTCTACTGCGATGTCTCACTGCTGAAAACTGAAAACGCTGGTGCTACTACTGAATCCGTCGCGGACCGTTAACTGAATTTGGCAATAATTGTCCAAATGCCATCATGCCCACTTTGAGTCTTGGAGAGATCAAAGATGAAATCCATCGCAATGCTTTCCCAGGGGCAGGTGGGAATGGGAAAAGGCTCTAAGAGCCTTATGCCTGACAAAACTTGACCTTTTAGCATACTAAATAACTGCGAACAAAGTCATCCACATCCTTTTTAAGCCTCGGCCAATAGAAGTAATGTTCCACACCCTTCAAGGTGGTATCTATGTTGAGGTGGCTTGTAAAAGGTGGACAATGGCACTCTGTCGAAACCTTTTTCCTCAAGGGTTGTGTAACACACAACATCATTTTCCGCATCAAAAAGCCATCCCGTATGGAATAGCCTAAAACTGTCTCCCCATCCTGTATCCTAGTAAAAATATCAACAAAGCCAGGATCATGGCATACTGATCAACCATATCCTCGAAGCTTCTGTGAATCGCGGAAATTGCCAGACCCAAGGGCTTCCAAGACAATAAATCTGCCACTAAATTCTTATGTCCTTGAACATGGACAATCTGGAAGTGAAATTGTGATTGGGAGGGTAGCAAATCGCATCTGCTTTTCAAAAACTGCTTCTGTGACAAGAAGTAGCGTAAACTCTCATGATCCGTAAAAACTGTATAATCAGCTCCGAGTAAATAGTGTCACCACTGAGTAAGAGTATGGATCACTGCCAATAGCTCTTTTTTCATAAATTTGTGCAACCATTTCAGGACGTAAAACATCTTGCTCTCATAGGCAATTACATGGCCTTCTTGCATCAAGATTGCTCCCAAACTGCGACCATAAGTGTCACAGTAAATTTCGAGTGGCTTTTGCAAGTCTTATAAGACCAACACGAGTCCAGTAGTCAACTTTTTCTTTGAGAGTCTTAAAGGCTACAATCTTTGTCGGTCCCAAATAAAAGGAACTCCTTTCTCAGTAAGCATATGCAAAGGAGAAACTATCTTTGCAAATTTCAAAATGAGCCACCAATAATATGAGCAAAACTTCGAACCTCATGAACATTCTTCAAATCAGGCCAATAACAAATAGTCTCAATTTTGGCCGGGTCCATCTTTACCCTTGCTGCTGAGACGATATGTCCCCAAAAGGATCTCAGGAAAGAAAAATTCGCTCTTTTTCGCATTTATAACCAATTTATGCTTCCGCGGTGCTTGCAAAACTTTCTGAAAATCTCAAAAGTCGTCTTGAAAGTTGTCTTGTAGACGTCTCCAAGAGCAATCCGGATTTGATATTAACCACTCTTCATATCAATTTGGCAACTAGAACCCTTAAGTCTGTCAAGTATATCATCGATCCTTGTAATGTGGAAATCTATTTTGGTTCATTGTTTCTTTATATTGGTCTCAACTAACTCTGTAAGTGGCTGGTTCGGTGATGTACTACCAAGAATCAATCATTTTATCTTCAAGACGTGAAGGAGGCAGCTCGCCTGTACGCCATCGGAGAAACAATCAACCTCTATTGCAGAAAATCTTGTTGTTCCTTTTCGAGGTCAAACATATTCAACCTTTCATTTTTTTTTCCATCAAGTACAATCTCTTTGCCCTTGTCATTCGTCAAAGTCGCTTTCTTAGCTCGATAGTAAACCACGGTATTGTTCTTATGGTACCAAGGGATTCCTAGGAGGACATCACACCCTTCCAAAGGCATTATATATAAATCTTCGTGCCCTAAATACCCCTGACAATGCAAACGAAGTTTGCCAAATGACACGTGTAATGGCAACATCCCATACGAGTGCCGCTAGAACAAATTCCGCCTGTGGCCTTAGCCTATCAAGCGTAATTCCAAGTCGAGCCGCCAATGAAGTTTGCCTTGGCTCCTCCATCAAGGAAAATAAGGGCTTCTTGATCTTTCACTTTGTCCCATACACGGCAAAGTTTGTGCTTTCGTTCATTTGATTCGGATTGATCCCCACGCAATGTGGTACCAGTCCTGCTTTCATCTTGCCTTTTATCCGCTTGGTTGTTGCTTTGTAACTTTCTGGCTTATCTTCTGGTGGTCCTCTAGTTCATCTTCTATTCAAGAGTTCTATCCGGCTATTCCTACAATCACAGGTTCCGCTATTGTGCACTCGTCTATCCTTTCAACTTTCCTTCCGACCTGAGAGGAGAAGCAATGGCCTCACGCCATCTCAAGTAAATCTCATCAATCGGGTAATCCTTCAGGTGTTTCGCAAGTCTCGGGTCTTTAGAGTACTTGATCAATCTTTTCACACGTGTCAACGTGCAGATGACATTTGTACTCTGCTATGTAAAATTTTCCACCAAGAATCTGTCCAAATCTTCATTCTTTTCTTCAATTCCCACACTAGATTTGAACGTTTCTTTGCCTGCCCACCTAAAAGTGTTCTCTGTCAGATTCTCCGAGAGAACCCATGAGTAATCTAGGATTCTTTATAGCTTCTAGCGTGTAAGACAAAGCGATGAAGACGGGAGCATGCCTGATGCGCGATGTACGAAGGGTGGAAGTGGCTAATAAGTCCGGGGACGACAACGAAGATTCTTTTAAGAAAAAATTGTGCACGCTGCAAAAGAGGATCTGATCCTCCGTAGGAGAAGCATTCTTTCTGTGCTCTAATACCACTGTAACAGGCTTGGACACTCCAAGCAAGAAATCAATAACAACACCCAAGCAGAAACCTCATAACCATTGAACTTTAATAGAGAGAGTGTTGCTAAATGGACTATTTTCTTATTTTCTTATTTTCTCGAGTATTCTTATTTTCTCGAGTAATTTCTTTTTATTGAAATTAGGATATTTAAAGATGTGCACTCGAACCGTAAGGTTAGGAACTGTAGATCTACTGGAATTATTAAAAGCCATCAGGAACGGAAAACTCTGATGCATCATATGATGGGTGACATTAAGCATCGGATGACATTAAGCATCGGGAAGGGGTTTTACCGTTAGTTCGATAGGAGAGACCAGGAAACGAATATTCCTAACGCGTCACGTGATGGGGTGACGGGAACATCGGAAAGGGAATATCTTGTTGGTCTGGCAAGAAACCCGAACTGGAAAGAGGAATACGCGTAAAGAAGCAAGCACAAGAAATACAGATGGGTTTTGAGAAGCTTTTCTTAAAAATGCGGAATATTTTAACAAGTTTTCCGGAAAGAGCAAACGCTTTCCCGGAAGGAATCTATGTCAGCATTGCAGTTGTGCATGTGGTTGCATCCAGGGACGCCTGGGAAGTGCTGTGAAAGGCATTGTTTTTAACTTATAAGGTTTTATTGAGTTTTTGGGCAGGTTCATACCAATTTAAAAGATGCCGGCCGCCCACTTAATAAGTGGGCAGCCACTTAATAAATAAAGCAACAAAACCAGCCAGCGAATTCTCTCTCTCTATTTCAGGTAGAACAGCAAAAAAAAAGAACAAAAAAAACAAAAAATCCGCCGCGATGTCTACGCGACCAGCCTCTGCTCAGCTATTCCTGCTGTGGTCAGGGAGCTATACATGTGGTCAAGGAGCTCTAAAAGCACCACATGCCCTCACTCACGGGAGTTGTTGCCAGCACCAGCAAGAGAAGACTCTGGCGCCAGAAGATGCAAGAGATCGCGAGACTACGAAGCACGGAAGTCGCTTTTCCCGCGAAAGAGCAACAGGTATTTATTGTGGATTCGCCATACGAATTGTTGTCCCATATTTGTGTGTGTGTTTGCAGGTACTTCATCTCGAAGGAGAAGCGGGAAGGCTTCGACCTACACTTGGAAATTCCGAGAACGGAATTGGGAAATTGTTTGCGTAGTCACGACTCCGAGTACAGACGAAAAAAGGATTGAGAGCTCGTCTCTCGGATTTCCCTTACGGGAAGGAACGAACATCGAGTCAAGAATTTAGAACGGAGGGTTTTTCTCCGGTTCTTGTGCTTGTAAAAAGATTCTCCCTAATAAAGGATTCTCTTTAAGAGGGGAGGACCAACCCATCTTCTGGTCCCAAATACTGCGTCAACTTCTCCCTCAACTCTGTTTAGTTGAAAGATTATTTATTTTCATCTTGTTGATTATTCGTGTGCGCTCCCGTTTGTGACAATGGTATCACAGCTCGGATTCCTCTCTTTCTCTGCAAAGAAGGACGATTCCAAGAAGGAACGGGAAGAACCATGACAAGCCACGGAAGAACCGCCAAAGACGAACTTCAGCAAGTGCGAGCCCAACTCGCGAAATTGCAACAACTCATTTCGTTGCCGGCTGGACGGAATCAAGAAGCCGCAAGGAACAAATGTCGATGGGCGTCAGGAAAATCCTGTTAATGGAAGCAACCCACAGGTGGATGGTGCAGAAAGAGGTGCCGAAACGCACAAGAAATCTCTAGATCAAGACAAACCGCCTTCCAAGAGCAAGGGCCAGGAAAAAGAACTTTCTCTGCTTAACGAAAGCAAGGATGTCTCTATCTCTTCTCCATCATACTCTCCTTACTATACTACTACATCTACTTCTCATACAGTATCTAAATCTTCTCTCAAGAAGAAAGCTCCTACTACTTCCCTACATACTACTAAAGAGAAGCCCGAGTTCAAGAGGGATAACCACAGACGTCACTGCAAGATGCGGATTTTCAAATCTGGTGACAAGGCTGTGAAGTTTGATAACTACACAAGACAGAGAGATATCTCCAAGGCACTGTCTTTCATCAAGCAATTTGAAGTTGCTTTTGCCAACGGAAACTTCACTGAAAAATCCAAGTTGCGTCATGTTGGGATGCATCTCAAGGAGACTGCAGCCAACTAGTGGCTAGCCAAAATTTTGGAAGGTACTCAAGCCAGAACCTGGGCTCAATTCAAAGTTGAATTCTACGAACGATTTCTGCCACCTGATTTCGAGAAGGACACTCAGAAGGAATAGGACTGGCTCTCGCCCAGAAGGAACAAGAGAAAGTCATTGCTTATGTTGACAAGTTTTGGTCGGTCCTTCTGAAAGTTACGCCTTTCATAAAGATTTCCGACGAGGAAAAGATGCAAAAGTTTGAAGCAGGTCTTCAACCACCGCTTCGAAAGAGCATGAAGGTATACCCACACGACACCCTTCAACGGATGATGGAGTCGGCAATCATTGCAGAGGATTTACATTCCACTGGTACCCCCAGTCGGATGGAACATAGCACATACCGTACAAGGCAAAGAGCAGTCTATGATGACCATGGCAACCAAGGCAAAAAGCGTTCCCCAGAGGACCCGGATGGGCCTAAGAATCCAGAGGGTACCGGCAAACGGCTTAAGTATCTCACGCCGAACCAAGTACAAACCTTCAAAGAAAAGGAAGATGCTTCTACTGTGGTGAAAAAGGACATATGAAGCCCGACTGCCCTGTTCGGTAGCAACGGCAATAACAAGCATCTTCGAAGAAGAAACAATCGAAGAAGGAATCCGCTCCACCGAGGAGCTTCAATTCCATTCCTGATGTGCAAGGGAATACTAAAACCGAGAAAGGGAAGCGCCAGCTCCTTAAAGGCTTCGGATCTGTGAATAACCAGCGGGTATTGATCCTCTAGGACCCTAGATCGACAGACAACTTCATCTCACTGGAAACTGCAGAACGCTTGGACCTTACAACCGTTTCAGCTTGAAACTCCGATCACTTCCGGATCTGCATTTGAGGGGTTGACCACCAATGCAACTCCCGTGCAAGGACAACTCAATCTCCGGATTGGTGAATACAAGGACCGTCAATGCTTTTTGATGGCACCTATCGAGGGATGTGATATCATCTTGGTATGCCATGGCATTACCATATGCAATTGGTCCAGATTATGTAGAAAAGACCCTCGCTTTTGAGCATGAGGGCAAGAACATTAAAAATTTTGTTGATGCAAGGGATTGGCTATTCCCTATTGTAAGCCATATCTCCATTAAGAAGGAAATAAAGAAGTGTGTTTCTGCTTACTTGATTTTCGCACGTGGAAGCGATAAAACTAATGGTGGTTCACTCTCTAGTTTGGAAATTAAACGTTTTCAATTTCTTGAAAAGTATAAAGATTGTTTCACGGATACTCTACCAGACAAGCTACCTCCGGAATGTCCGGAAGATCATCGCATTGATCTCGTACCAGGTAGCTCTCCCCCAAACCTACCCCCTTATCGGGTTAGTCTTGCTCAGCAAGAGGAAATTTTGAAGCAAGTCAACGAGCTTCTGGAGAAAGGTCTAGTAAGACCAAGTACTTCGCCTTACTGCTCTCCAGATCTACTGGTGCACAAGAAAGACGGCACATTTCGAATGTGCATACATTTATCGATCTCTCAACAAGATCACTATCAAGGATCGCTTCCCGATACCCCAGATTGATGATATTCTCGATAAGTTGCAGGGAGCAAGCATCTATAGTCGCATTGACTTAAAAAGCAGGTATCATCACATACGCATAGCCCCTGAAGATGTCCATAAGACTGCCTTTCGCACAACTTTTGGACTTTATGAATTTTTGGTAATGCCGTTTGGCTTGACCAATGCTCCTGCCACATTCAATCGAATGATGGATCAAATTTTCAGCCCACATCGAGCTTTTACAAGAGTGTTCTTTGATGACATACTCATCTTTTCAAAGACCGAGGAGGAACATCAGAAGCACTTGGATATAGTAATTCAGGAATTGCGAAAACATGAGTTACATGTGAATGCAAAGAAGAGTGAGTTCTTCCTCGTTGAGATACACTATCTCGGCCATATAGTCTCACACAACCAAGTGAAAATGGATCCAGCAAAGATCCAAGTTGTGCAAGGTTGGCCAACTCCCACTACGGTACATGATGTACGAAGTTTTCTAGGATTGTGTTCTTACTATCGGAGGTTTATTCGAGGCTTTGAGGCTTTGCTCAAGTAGCAGGACCACTTCATGACCTAACAAGGAAAAAGATCCCTTTCAGGTGGGGATCGAGGCAACAAGGTGCCTTTGGTAGGCTAAAGTACCTATTAAGCCATGGACCTATTTTGATAGTGCCACACTTAAGGAAACCATTCGAGGTTCACTACGATGCTTCAGGTGATTGCATTGGTGCAAAGCTCAACCAAGAAACCCATGCAATGGCTTATGAAAGTAGACGACTTAAGGATGCAGAATTACATGCCTCGATCTACGAGAAGAAACTTATGGTTATAATCCACACCTTGTCTACCTGGAAGCATTATCTTCTTGGAGCGGATTTTGTGATCGAAACCGATCACCAGAGTTTGCGGTATTTTCTTACGCAACAGAAATTATCTGAGAAGCAAATGAGATGGCCCAACTTTTTGTCCATGTTTCACTTACGGATCCTCCATACGGTTGGGAGTAAGAATGTGGTTGCGGACACATTGTCTAGACGGCCTAGGGTGAACGCAGTTACTCCTGTGTATCACCAAGAATTGGAATCACTTCCAGAGTTGTATCCGAATGACCCAGACTTCTCCTCCACTTGGAATAAGTTACAGAACAGAGAGGATGAATATCCCTATTCTATTCGGGATGGTTACCTCTATCACCACCAAGCAATTTGTGTGGCAGAACCATTGAGAAAGAAAATCATGGAAGAAGCACATGCTTCACCATATGCGGGTCATCGAGGAATTCTCCCTACGACCTTAGCATTGGAAAGATATTTCTTTTGGCCAAGCTTTAAAGCAGACCTTGATCGATATGTCAGGGAATGCTTGGTTTGCCAAAAAGTAAAGTATGATCGGCATAAGACGCCTCGGTTACTACAACCTTTGCATGTGCCTGATCAACCCTGGGAGAGTAGCTGGAAATGATGCGATCTGGACTATCGTGGACAGATTTAACAAAGCAAGCTCTCTTTATTCCAATTAAGAAAACAATCAAAGCAGATCATATGGCTAGAATTTTTCTGGCACAGATCTTATAAGCATCATGGGTTGCCCAAGTCTATTGTGAGTGATCGAGATCCTCGCATGACAGACAACTTTTGGCGTGCCTTGTTTGATAACCTTGGCACAAAGTTGAATTTTTCTTCTGCATATCATCCTCAAACGGATGGGAAGTGTGAGATCGCTAATTCCACAGTATTGGATATGCTGAAATCTTATGTGTCAGAAAGACAGTCTGACTGGGAGAAGCATTTGCCCTTTGTTAAGTACGGGTATAACAATACAGTGCATTCGTCTACGGGAAAAGCACCTTCTGAGATTGTCTATGGTAAGCCTTCGCTTCCACCGATCCTTGTCACTAAAGATAAGATTTTCGCAACAGATGAGTTTGTCCAAGATTTGGACATGGCCTACGGGCAAGGTAAGAGAGCAATTTTGCGCTCTCAAGAAAAACATAAGAGAGCTGCAGATAAGCACAGAAGGAATCTGGACTTGACAGTCAATCAATTAGTCTTACTCAAGTTTGAGAAGGCAAAACTAAAGAAACAAGCGACTCATAAAGGAAAAGTGGTAAGACTTTCCAATCGCTATTATGGGCCGTTTAAGATAATTGACCAAGTGAACGATGTAACGTTCCGATTAGACTTACCATCCAATTGGAAGATCCACAATGCTTTCCCTGTTAGTTTACTCCGGCCATATGTGGGACCGCCTCCAAATCAGCCTATTGCTGAGGAACCTCCTGAGGTTGAGGAAACGGAAGAAATACTCCAACCGGAGCAGATCATTCATCATCAGGAGCGGTCACTTAAGTCCGAGAAGATTACAAGGAAGTAAAGTTTAAGAATTATTCTACTCTAGATGCTCAGTGGATGACCGAGCAAGAATTAGCATCCTATCCCAAGATTCTGAAAGAGGGATGTTGCTAAATGGACTATTTTCTTATTTTCTCGAGTAATTTCTTTTTATTGAAATTAGGATATTTAAAGATGTGCACTTGAACCGTAAGGTTAGGAACTGTAGATCTACAACACCGATAATAGGAACAGAGGCCAAGGAAACTTCGTACATAATGTACTGTACGTGGCGTAGGCCATTCTACAACTGCTTAAATCTTATCAGGGTCCATTCTCAACTCATTGTGAGATACTATATGGCCCAAATAGTGGATTTCTTTTAGAAAGAACTCACTCTTCTTAGCATTCACAAATAATTTGTGTTTGCGTAATTCTTCAAACACTAAGGCGAGATGCTTATAGTGTTCGTCTTCCGTCTCTGAGAAGATTAAGACGTCATCAAAGAAAACACCTGTGAAGCTTCTATATGAGTGGCAGATTCTATCCATCATTCTGTTGAATGTGGCTGATGCATTAGTGAGTCCAAAAGGAATCACTAAGAATTCATACAACCCGAAGGTTGTTCTAAATGAAGTCTTATGCACATCCTGAGGAGCTATGCGGATTCGATGATAACCGCTCTTCAAGTCTATACGACTAAAAACACTTGCTCCTTGTAACTTGTCAAGAATGTCGTCAATCCGAGGGATTGGAAATCGATTCTTGATTGTGATCTTGTTTAGAGATCTATAATCTATGCACATGCGGAATGTGCCATCCTTTTTCTGTACTAGCAAGACAGGTGAACAATATGGAGAAGTACTAGGCCTTATTAAGCCCTTCTCCAAAGGTTCGTTAACCTGCTTGAGAATTTCCTCTTGCTGCATTAGACTAAGTCGATAAGGGGGCTGATTTGGAGGAGAACTTCCTGGGATCAAATCAATTGTATGATCCTCAGGTCGCGAAGGTGGGAGTTCATTTGGAAGTTCATCTGCAAAGCAATCTTTATAACTTTCTAATAACTTAAGTCTTTTTTGCTCTAAAGAGGAAGAAAGTTGTGAAACAGACACATCTCTCTCTTGCAAAAATCAAGTACGTTGAAACACACTGTTTCATTTCTTTCTTGATGGCAATGTGATTGGCGATAGGAATACGCCAATCACCTGCATCTGCAAGTACAAGATACTCCTTTCCTTTATGAGCAAAGGATAAGGTTTTCAGAACATAGTCAGCAATGGGATGCATCTTGTAGTGCCAAGGCATTCCCAAGATAACATCGCATCCTTCAAGTGAAGCTAGTAAGAAAGACTCTTGATCCTTGTAGTCGTCAACCTTTAGATTCAATTTCCTTATGATTGGAGTAGAGTTGAGTTCTGCCCTTTGAAAGCAGATTGTGCTTGAATAGAAACTCCAAAACGATTGGGCTGTAAGTTCAGGTCATCAGCTAGCTTGGTAGAGATGAAGTTGTCTGTACTGCCAGGGTAAAACAAAATAAGAGCCCGTTGGTTGTTGATGCTACCCCATGCTTTAAGAAGAGCTCTTTCTTTTCCATCCTTGGTTGTATTTCCCTGTACATCTGGGACTGCATTGGAAGAGGGTGGTTGTGGAGGTTTGGTAGGACAGTCACCCTTCATATGACCAACTTGTCCACACTTGAAGCATCTTCCTTCACTAATGTAAGTTCGCAACTCAGCAGGAGAGAGATATCTCCCTTTCTTGGGCTGATTTGGCTTTGCTTCTGCTTCGGATGCGGTTCTTTTCTTCTTTTGAGAAAAAGAAGTAGAGGTAGGCTGCTCATGGAGAGCCTTCTGCTTGGCATGGTAAGTGATTTGCTCCATCTTCCTGGGAGTACCCTTGTCATGTATTCCATCAGCTATGCGGGCTGATTCCATAAGTATCTGCAAGTTACCTCGAGGGTAAAGCTTCATAGCCTTTTGCAAGGCTTCATGCAATCCTGCTTCAAACTTGCGCATCTTTTTCGAATCGTCAATCTTCTTGAATGGAGTGACTCTCAAGAGAACATCCCAAAACCTATCCACATAGCGTGGAACAGTTTCATTCTCCGACTGTGAAAGTCGATCCCATTCTTTCTTTACCTCTTTCTTATAGTTTGGAGGAAGGAACTGTGCGTAGAACTCCTTCTTGAAAGCAGTCCAATCTTGGGGTTTGCGATCTTCCAAGATAAAGGTTAACGACCAACTGCTGGCGGTGCCTTTCAGGTACATGCTAACATGGCGAAGCTTGGATCTTTCTTTAAAATTCCCTTCAGCAAATGCAACTTCGAATTTGCGGATGAAAGCCAACGCTTTGTCATTATCACGCCGCCCATTGTAGGTGTCGAATTTCACATCTTTGTCTCCCGACTTGAATGTTTTCTGCCTGTGGTGCTTCTTCTTATGATGCTCCTTCTTTCTATGCTTAGACTCCTTATGAACAGGAGTCTTTTCCCTTGAATGCACTCCTTGCTACGACGGATCTTCCAGGAACATGTCTTCCGGAGCAACTATGTCATCCAGATCCTTCATGAAAGAGAACTGAGGGGAATCAAGGGGATCCTGCTCTTGAACCTTTGGGTTAAACCGCACATGACGTTCTGGAGGTTTCATGTGCCTCTCGTGCATGCGGGAGGTTCCAATCAAAGGATCTTTCCTTGGTTCTGGCGCCTTTGGGTTCTGCGGGATTTCTCCCGACCCCATCGGCATTTTCTCCTTCCCTTTCTCAAGAGTATGGAGAATCTTTTGGACTTCTGGATGGGAGAGAGCTTTTTGCAACTCTTCCACCTGCTATTGAAGGAGAGAGAACTCTATCTCGCGTCCTCCCATTTCTGCAGTCTGCCAAGAGTCGTCAATCCCTTAAGGAAGAGAGATGACCTTGCTCTGATACCACTGTCACAAAAATACGGAAGCGTAACCTGACTTTTAATTGTACTTCAAATACTCAAGAGAATTGGAGAGAGAGAGAGAGAGAGGAAATGCTTGACACTTCATTGGGGACCAGAAGATGAGCTGGTCCCCCCCCCATAAAGAGAATATCTTTATTACTAAGGGAGAATCTTTACAAGCACAAGAACGGGGCAATAGCCCGTCCTCTATTCTTTCTTTCTGCTTCTGACTGAGAGAGTGCGAACGCTACTCTCTACCTACTGAGAGGATCTTCCCTCTGCTATGAGATTTTGGGAAGCTCTCAAAAACGAGAGTCTATCTTCCACAAAACTCAACGGAAGCTCTCGAAAATGAGAGTCTACCTTCCGCTAACTGAGTCCCTTTATACATAATTATTTCTGCAACAAAAACAAGGGAGAAACACGCAAAATGCACGCACACATGCTTGCTGTAATTTTCTGCACATAACCTGAAAATGTTACCTGAGCACCTTCCAGAGCCAAAAAAGAGACCTTTCCCGCGATGGAATTGCACGAAACTTGGTGTACGCGTAGTGTAGGTAGAGAAGAACTAGATTCTATATGTATTTTGCTGAAATTCAACCCAAAGGAGGTGATTAAGGGCTGAAAACAGAGAATTTACAGCCACCACACTCTACGAAGAGAGTGCCTGCTGCAACTTCTCGCGATGAAACCTCACCAAAAGCTGGCTATGGCTATAAGAGCCCTTGTTCTAGACAATGGGAGCACGAGGCACCACATATGTCACAAGGGGCTGCTCTCAAGCTTCCATGGAGGGCTCCAATGCGTAGGGCATACTCACAATAGGGGAGGTAGGAGCACTACCAACACTGAAAATGGGGGAGTAGGGCCTCCTAAATAGCCATCGGGGAGAGGGGGCGCTAGGAAGAGAGAGAGGGTGAGAGAGTTAGTTTGCATTGGTAAGTGTGCCACTTGGCACACTTACTTAATAACTTTAAAAACCCTTCAACTTTCACTTTTAAAAATCCCTAGGCTATTAATGAAATGTGCAAATTAACTCACAACTGCACACACAGATGCTACTAATCAAATTGTTAGCTGCTCCCCAGCGCAATGCCGTACCGACACTGCTCTGGCATTACCTCTTCGCACTTGTCCGGTCATTTGGTCCGGCATAGACAATTTAAAAATACCTTAACTGACTTATCCTAAGGCCGTAAAATGATTTCGGCCTTAGGGTTATTATTCTAAGGACCCCATCTCATTCCTGTACTTGCACTAGCGCATGTAATTTTCTGAGCCTGAAATCTGAGGCTACTATCTACCCCGTCATTGAAGACCCGATTTCCCAATCGCTAAGGCTTCAGGGTATTTTCTGCTAGGGTCTCCCTGAGGTGCACTGGCCCAAACTTGGGCGCACCTGAGGCCCCAGAACTGCTAAATCTATTCTAATGTGCACACAACTAACTAGATAATTCTTTTCTCGTAAATAAATTAATTATTTACAAAGTCTGACTTAGTTACAAGTAGCTGGGACATGGATTCCATTGTTGCTATATGTTGATGATATTGTGTTGATGTCGAACTCACCGGAGGGTATGCAATGACATTTGGATGCATTACATAGCTTTGCAGAAGATAGTGAATTGTCTGTAAACCTTGGTAAAACCAAGTTTATGGTGTTTTAACACCACGCCGTTGTAGATCAGGAGATCAGCATCTACATTCATTTATGGTCACGAGACTGTGGAGTACACAGATGCATACACTTATCTTGGGGTAATCTTCACTGGGCCAAGGTTTTCTTTGAAGAGAGCAACAAAGACTAGACTGACCCGAGAGTATGCGGCCTTGAATGGATTGGAGAGGATGTGTTCATACGTACAATTCCAGGAACCCCAAACAAAACTTTGGCTCTTTGATACCTTAGTAGATTCAACTTATGCTCTATGGAGTTCACGTTTGGGGACCCTCTGTAGGTCAGGATGGGTGGAGAGGTCTGGAGAGGCCCTTGGTATCTATGATCTCTCGACTAATTAGAAGTCTTCTTTATGCACAACTTATGGGATACTACCAGAGATAGATATGCCCAATTGGCCCTTGAGTCCTCTAGACAGCTAGCTTTACAGGGGAACACATCATGTTGGTATGCACAGATGTCATCATGGTTCCAGATACATGGCTTCAACATGGACAACTTACCCCCTTCCAATACTCCCTTGATGCACCATCGTTGTCTCTTACACCGCTGGAGATTACTAGGCTCATTCGCCACGACCTAACCTAGTTGGAGACAATGAGGACATGGATAGAACCGACACAGGAGTCAGGTACGGAGATGGCTTACTATAAACAGCATCTTCTCCAACTCACAAGGGGTGGGTTTGTGATTCGACCCAGCTATATGGATACGCATCTTTCTCACAGGTTACGGTGTGCCATTGGTCATATATGGACAGCTTCCCACCAGCTTAAGATTGAGATTGGTAGATTCAAAGGGATACCAACAACTAGCAGGATATGCTGCCTATGCCATACAAAGCCACAGACGTAGATGCATTATATATGTAAGTGCACAATGTACTACAAGATACGGGGTCGCTTCCACTGTCTATTCAGAGACGACTCTAGATCCCTCTCTAAAGTCATAAGCTCTCAAGACCAGAGATGCCTTGGATTGTATCTACTTGAGTTACACGGACACATAGACAGCTTACTGTCACAAACTGATGACATCACATGACCACCGGATACAAGTGGTCACGTGGCAGTACGGACGCTGACATGGCAAACTGTACGAAATCCCGAAATATGCGTTGGCTAATGACATGGCAATCTGTACACATTTCCATGAATTGTAATGGCTGATTTTCTAACAGTGTCACGGGACGGGGACCACGTGCCAACAGAAAAGAACAAACTGAACAACTTCGAGCACTTCAATAACAGCTAAACTAAAAAAGAGAGAGAACAGTGTGACATAAAAACGTGTTTCGGCCCTTGAAACTTGAAATGGCCGAAACGTTTCGGCCAAACGTGCGAAACGAGATGATGTTTTCTTTCCTCCCCTTTTGACATGCTGACCCGAAAGGGTGTTTTAGGATTTTTTGACCCATTACAAATCCTATCCTCAAAAAATTGAAAGCTACTGAATCTGTCCTCCAAAAATCAAAAACTACTGAATCTTAGCACCTTGGTTTTTTTGAACAGCGTGGCCACATTGGTTGTTGCAGGAAAGTCGAACGCACGCCAAAGTCCAAACGCAAGTTGCCAGGTTTTCTCTCTCTCTCTCTCTCTCTCTCTCTCTCTCTCTCTCTCTCTCTCTCTCTCTCTCTCTCTCTCTCTCTCTCTCTCTGCTAGTATAATTCAACCCTCCCCCTCTCTCACTCTCATTGTACAATTTCAAAATCAGCAATCAGCCCTCTCTCTTTCTCTAGGTTCTCACACACACATTCAGAAATTGTGTCCTGAAAACCGCAAATTCACAAAATTGACATCAGTTTCTACACTTACATGAAGGGAATTTCTCCAATTTCATGGCTCCTAAACAACAAGCTCAGCTTAAAGCATGGGATTTAACATTGCCCATTGCAAAATATGGCACATCTGCAAGCAGAGTTGTTTTATACAACCTTTGTGGAGCTGTCCTTCGCAGGAGCCTTACACGAGTCACCGGTCACTTCACATGGGTGGCGGGCGTCGGTGGTCATGGATGCAAAAACATAGCAGAGGCCGCTTTCTTCTCCCATGGTGGCATTGAGGCAAGATGGCTGGAAGTGAAATCGTTGATAAGGGCTCCCTTACCTCAAGCAATCATTCATCTCAAGTATGTGGAAGCTAAACAACTAGAAGGAGCAAACAAAGAAGTACGTGAAGCTAAAAAAAGAGCTCGAGACGAAGTGGAAAATGAGGTCATTGCTACCTCAACCGGTGATGATGGTGGCACTTCACGCATAATTGGGGGATCGTCACAACTCAGTAAGTCGGGTGCTTTCCCATATGTTGCTTCTTCCTCGCAAATTCATGCTTATGCCAGCAAGAAGAAGCAACCCATGCCTTCTCATGTGCAAACCACACTCGCATCACGCTATGCACCAAAGCTTAAGAAAGATGCAGAGATTGTTGAGCAACAACTTTTCTATCGATGCTTGCATTTAGAATTGCCCGCTCACTTGCATACCATAGATTCTACAATGCCTTAGTTACTGCAACAGCCGCTCGTGCTACCGGACTACGTCCTGTGAATGAAGAGGCGTTGAGAACAAAGCACTTAAGGAGCCAAGTGAGGCACATCAAAAAGGAGTTGGAAGGCTTGCGAGCGTGTTGGCAACGCCATGGATGTTCCATCATATCGAATGGATGGAGTGATATTGTAAGTTTTAACTATCCATTACAAAGTACTTGTTCTTGCTCTATGTCGTTCATTGTCTACGATTCAATCATCTAAATGGAGTGTGTGCAATTTTTCAGAAGCGCCGCCATATGATCAACATATTGGTCTCTAGTTGTGCGGGGACCACTTTATTACGAGTCATTGTTTCTACTCCCGGATTGCGCATCACTGGTGAATGGATAACTACACACATATGCCAAGCCATTGAGGAGGTTGGACCTAGCAATGTGGTCCAAGTAGAAACTGATAATGGCTCAAATTGTGCATTAATGGGACACATGGTGGAAGAAAAATATCCTCACATTGTGTGGACGCCCTGTGCATCACACACACTTGATCTTTTTTGTGAGGATATTGCAAAGCTTCCTTGAGTGGAGCCTGTCTTGGATAAGGCTATGTTCATAATTTTGTTCATCACACGAAAAGGCAACAAGCTTTGGCACTCTTTCGTGATGTCTGTCAATATGAACTAGTGAAGCTACCAAGACAAGATTTGGCTACTTGTTCCTTGTGCTTTAGAGGTAAAAAATCTTATCTTTTTTTTTACCTTAGCTTAACAATTTACAATAAATTTCTCTAGTACTCATGAGCCATGAGCTTTCTACTTGTACAATCTAGATTGGTGCAGTCAAAAGATGTTGTACGACGCTTGATTTGCAGTGTAGAGTGGGGTAATTGGTCTGGAAGCAACAAAACAAAGGCTATTACTTTGTCGGATCACATTCTCTCGAACAACTCTTGAGAGGAGGTTGAGGCAATTTAAGATGGTGGTGTCTCCCTTATACTTCATCTTACGCTTGTTTGACATTGAAGGCATGAAACCGGCCCGTAGGGCGGTAGGCGTTGGCTTTCACCCGAAATTCTTTACTTTATGCACACACACAGAGAGCACTTTGCAAAGAGAACCTGCGACGGGAGTTAACACTTAAACACACACACGGCTCGGAAGCTAGAATGCTCCGAGCAGACGCCGACAACCTGTAGGCCCCAAAATTGGCGCCCCTTTCGGTATTTCTTTATTCTTTAGGAGGGTAAATTACAAGGTAAGGTCCTGGGAATCCTTCACGTGTATCCACCTAGATACCATTTGATTTGGCCAAATTTCGGCAGCATAACAACCCCAAAACTTGCGCGAAACCCATTCCCCTGCTGGAACTCGCTTGCACTGACGTATACCCTCTGATTCCTGTCCAAAAACAGTAAATTCAGCACGCTGTATTTACTGGTTTTTGCCCTGTTTTCAGCCCCAAACAGTCCCCTAACTGTCCTTTGCCAGTGGGGCACGATTCCCAATGATCTTGGCGTCCGTATGGCTGAAAAACAGTGAATTTACAGCGCATACACAGCGCTGATTTTGCACCTGTACGGTGAGGTTATGACCCTCACCAGTGCCTGCTTTGGAGTAGCAGTTAGCTACCCCTGTTCCTGCTCAAGGAGGCTCTTGCCTCAGCACAAAAGCATGAACCCACACAACTGTACATCAGTCAAATGAGTAGCCCTCTTGTGGGGCATCACATAACTGCACGTAGGGGAGAAAGAGAGCAGTGTGTAGTGTGCAGGGCATCACTCCTAGCACCACACTATACATGAGAGGGAAAGAAAGCACTCCATAGCTCTTAACCTGTGATAGGTTCTCAATGAAGCATCCTCCCAGCATAAATCGAGCGCCCCCTCTTTTGCCCTTGACCTGTAATGCATCTGTGAACAAATAGATGCAAAAAGGAGAAGATTTCCATGGCTGCCAAAACCTGCGTATCGCTGAAAACGCAGCAAAACAGCCCTGTAAACACGCATCTGATGCCTTCCAATGCTGAAAATGAGCTCCTTGGACCTAGGCAAAGTCATGGGAAGCTCAAAAATGGAGAGAAATGGCTGAAAATCCAAGTTAACAGCCTCCAAAACTGCTCTCAAAAGTCAGTTACGGGTTCTGTTCTCCCAGACTTGGTAAATTGACCACAAAGTGCCACTTGGCACTCATACATGCAATTTTCCCGCATTGGGCTTCCTGCTTAAAAATCTCTCAACTTGTGCATCAGTTGACTTTGCAGCAGAGTACTAAAATGTTCCCTTGGTCATACCGAAGGTAATGACGCGAACACATTTCACGGCCCAGAATAGCAGTTCCCTAATTTTTAGGAGATGCTTCCGTCGGGCTCCCGTTGGTCTTCTGACCATCTATCCTCATTGGGACCGCATCCAAAAGTGCAATGTGGCCCAACTGTCGGATACTTTCTGTTGGTGATCCCACCTTGACTTTATGCCTTTATTGAGTTCACTTCCTAGTATCCACCAACTTGCTAAGTGCGACGGGGGGGACCTGTATGATCTTGCTCTAAGCCTAGACATCCTCTTACTGTACGAATTCCAGTGCCGACCAACTTCCCGCCTGCGGGTGAAACTACCGTTCACATTGGCCATACAATGTCCGACCATTTGCAACTTCAAAAAGAGGGTCTCAAAAATAAAACAAAAATCATTGGAAGAAACCAACAACTAAGGTTAGCAATTGCCACGTCCTCGTGACAAGGCACCAACATGAGCTTGGTCTACCACTATCTACAACGGTTGGGAGACTCCATGACCACATGTGGTGCTCTTACTAGAGAGAGGTACGTAACACTCGACATGCGCAATCCTCTAACACGTCATTAAGTACATTTAGCTTTTTTCTTCTAGGGTGGATGATCTTGCACATCTTTGGAACGAGCGATTGCCATAAACCAATCCACATCGTTTCGTGTCATACATGCTCAACCCTCTTTACAAGAAGCTTGAGCATTAGAATGACCGAATACTACTTAATGCATGGGCGGAATATAACGAAAAAGTTTGCACTATTGAAGAGTGTACGACATAAGTACGATCAATTGTCTTAAAAGTTAATATTCAAAAAAAATTGTATCTCAATACACAAACAATGCATCCATCTAATTTTTGCTTCTCATTGTTCATAGCATTGAAGAGGAATCCATTTTGTTCTCTTAAGATCGAGATTACTTTGTTCGTGTTGTTGCCTCAGTACAAGACACTAAAAGACAAGCTGTGTCATGGTGGGAGATAAATGGACGGCTTACTCCTACACTTCAAAAGCTTGCCTTGTGCACCTTATCGCAAGAGTGTACCAGTGGTGCAGCCGAGCACATTTGGAGCATTTGCACGGACATTCACACCAAAAAGAGAAACAGGTGTGTTGCAAGTGTAACAAGTTGTTACATTGCTTTCTAAGTTCAAACTTTCCAATTGACTCTTGAGATGGCTAACTGCTAAATACTTGATTGATGTCTTGACTTTTGCAGAATGAGTACATCTCAACTTGACAAGCTGGTGTACGTCAATGCAAATTTGAGACTTCTAGAGAAATTAAGGCTTTCAGATAGCAATGGAGAGGGGGTGCTCCAATGGAAGGTGAAAGGTATTGATGCCTCGATCATTGAGAAGCTGGAGTGTGGCCTAGAGGGCGGGGCGGCGATCGACATCAGTTTCATTCACAAACGCATTGATGAGGATCTTGCCTAAGACTTTCTTAGGGAGGAGCAGACACGATTCAGGCGTGTCGCACAATCCCACGCTTTTGCTTTGCAGCTTGCTAGAGAGACTGGCACCATGGAGGCAGATGCGGGTCCATCTCATGCGACATCTACCAGGCCTCACGGTGGAGGGCGTTCCGGTCAAGCTACTACTATAAGGCGATCTCTGGTTATGAGAGATGTTGCCTTCTGCTGATAGTGCATCTAGTAGTGACAGTGATGTTGAGGAGTCTGCTAGCAACTCTTCTGAGGAGGACTCTAGCTACATTTTATGTAGTATGGCCAAAAATCAGCTCATGTATTATTGCTCTTTTCGTCAAGTCTCCGGATTCAGCTCATGTATTGGGAACTGCTGGTGTGATTTGAGTCATGGTTCTTGTTATGAGTACATGAGTTTAGACATTGTTATTTGTTTTGCCGTTGTAATTTATCATGGTTTTGGCTTGGCAAGGTATTTCTCTTACCTTGTTCACTCGTGACTCAAGTGTCACATCAAGATTTTCGTATTTCACATGTCTTGACAAGTGAATTTGTATGTATATTCAATGTATAATTATAGGTACATACATGTAAAACGAAACCTTGCTTCGCTTTCTTGGAGCTCCGAAACGAAGTGTTTCAAAAACCTCGAAACCCCGAAACATTTCATGTCACACTGCTTGGCAGGGTATTTCAATTTCAGCTCTTACCTTGTTCACTCGTGACTCAAGTCTCACATCAAGATTTTCGTATTTCACATGTCTTGCCAGGTGAATTTGTATGTATAATCAATGTATAATTATGGGTACATACATGTAAAACGAAACCTGTGCTTCGCTTTCTCGGAGCTCCGAGATGAAACGTTTCAAAAACCTCGAAACCCCGAAACGTTTCATGTCACACTGATTCTGAGAGAGAGCACACGCAACACGTGGTGGCGAAATTCCAGCCCAGAGAGTATTGGCCCCAAACCGTGGCGCCCCTTTCAATATTTCTTTATATTACTTGAACTCAATACAATGCCGGTACTCGCGCTTTGCACCTTCACCCAACACAGTGCCAGAGATTGAGCCCTCTGCACATATTTAAAGGCCCTTGGCCTATGAAAAGCAGTTTACTTGAAAAGCCTTCAAACTCAAAAGCATCTTGTCCAAAGCTACCAACACAAATTACGAAAATCCGTACATTGCCGTCAACACTTGTCAACACAAAACGCGGATATCCGTACACTGCCACGTCAACACCTGTCAGCACGAAACCCGAGCGTCCGTAGAGTTGCCACGTCAACATGTCAACGTTAAATACAGGATTCCGTACAGATTGGCCACGTCATCAGGCTTTACACAATTCTTCTTCTGCTGCTGCTTCTAGGGTTTAAGCCCCTCGGCCAAGATCTGCAGGTTGGCTCTGTTCTTCACTTGCTTGACACATCAACAATTTGTGACAGACAGTTTTTGGGCCAAGTTGCTTTTGGGATAATTTGCTTTTGAGTTTACTGCTTTTGGGGCTCTGCTTTTGGGCATCCCTTGTAAGAATAAATAAGCCCAAGGGGCCTCACTCTTCAGAGCATGTGGACGCAAAGTCTGAGAGCACAGGTTCCCCTCGGGAGTTGTACTTTGCTCAAGCATTAATATAAAAGAAATACCGAAAGGGGCGCCAGTCTTTGGGAGTCGGGACCAATCTCTTGGGCATGGAACTACACCAGGCTGTGTCGACTCAATTTTAAAGTGTGATAAAGTTGTGAAATATTGTAAGTGATTCTTGCCAGATTCTCGACTTGGGGTGCCGAAGCCTATGACAGCTTACTAAGGAGATCTGAAGAGAGACGATTCCAGAGACAAATTACCGATTTTTTCACACCAAACATTGGACTGACAGAG
The DNA here is from genome assembly GCF_014529385.1 of Adiantum capillus-veneris. Lineage (NCBI taxonomy): Eukaryota > Viridiplantae > Streptophyta > Polypodiopsida > Polypodiales > Pteridaceae > Adiantum > Adiantum capillus-veneris. The sequence goes on from NC_140939.1 coordinate 119,719,731, forward strand.
GAGCAGCCATCGCTACAAAGCTCAACTCATACTCTCACTCACAGTACTCTCATTGACCAAGCATTGGAGCTAGGGAGATCGAGACGCCTGCGACTAAGCATGGACGGAGATTGCAAGTGAGGATTCGAGCCATACTATCTCGACATCCAGAGTACAGATGAGGATAGACTCATGACCCATTATATCACCCTCTTGTTACCAGGCACCCATTGTATCAATGACCACATATCCCACACAATACCAACTAGTAGCACTCCTAGTTCCATTTTTAGGTTTCCTTTTTTTTTTTGTACCCAGACATTGTCACAAACTGGTGACATAGCAGAGCCACCCGGACATACACACGCACTTGGTGACGTGGCACACACCTGAAAAATGCACTCACAAGCTAACGTGGCAGTACGGAATTCCGCGACTGGCGTTGACTGGTTATACGGATCTCCACATACGCGTTGACAAGTGCTCACGTGGCAAACAATACGGACGTCCGCTTTTTGCACTCACAGGGCGTATGGATTTTCCGTAAATTATGTTGCTAGCTTTTGGAACACTTTGCTTTCGAATTACCTGCTTTTGGGGCTCTGCTTTTAGCAACCCTTTGTAATGTTTATAAGTGGCCTTAGGGACTCACTTCTCAGAGCATTTGGACGCAGAGTCTAAGAGCGAGCACCCGCGGGCTGAATTTTACTTTGCTCACAGATTAATATAAAATAAATACTGAAAGGGACGCCAGTCTTTGGGACCAATTTCTCTTGGCACGGAACTCCGTCGGGCCGTGTCGACTCTCTTTTCTTTCGTGAGTTAATTTGAAGTGAATCTCTACTGTGTCGCGGTAGAATCTTGACTTGGGGTGTCCAAGTTTGTTACGATGGTATCAGAGCACGGTCGATTTCTCTACAGGGAAATCTGATCCCTTATTTCGCGACACTTAATGGATTCCAAAAAGAATCAGTTGACTTCTTTTGCATCCGCTAAAGCAAGAGAGAGCACGCAGAAGATTTAAACGAATTATCAAAGAAAGAGTACGGGCCACCTCGGCCTACTCAGCATGAACTTCAAGAGATGCAACGTCGACAGCAGGTTGACGAGTGCACAAAGCAGTTGATTAAATTTGTGAAAAACTGTCAGTTTGCAAAAATTTTGTCTCAGTAATCAATCGTTGAAGTGCACACTCAGTAGCAGAAGGCCGCCGAACCACCGACCAAACCGGCAATCAAGAAACCTCCTTCTCCGAGGATGTTTACAGAACAGGAACTTCAAGAGGTGGTTCAGACTTAGATCGGTCAGCTTTTGGACGTGAAAAATCAACTCAAAAAGGAAATGAAAAAGCGCAAGAAGGGGACTACTACCTCGGTTATTTGGGCCATCAATCTTCTTTTGCATCAGCATGAAAGCAGAAGAAGCGTGTATGCTTTGAAGGACAACCCAGTTCTTCTTCCTCCTCTTCTTCTGAATGTTCTTCTAGCTCTTCTGACTCAAGCGAGGAGGACAGAAAGGGAAAAAAGCGAAGCCAAAGGGCAAGAAAAAGGCAAAGAAACCCGAATTCCGCCCAGTTTCTGATAGCTCTACACAGGAGTCATCCTCTTTAAACAGTTCGGACTTCGATGTCCATATGTTTTATGCAAAGAAGAAGCACTTCTACAGAGCCAACCAATATGACTTCCTTGAAGACGAGCAAGGAAGCCAAAGAATTTAAACACAAAATTTGAATCCTTTTCTGGATTCCGAGATGCTCTGAGGGCTTCGGCCTTCATCCAACAGTTTGACATAGCCTTCTCTGGAGGGCATTACTCCGAGCACTCCAAGATTAGGAGGGCTGCATCTTTTCTCAAAGGAAATGCTCAAACATGGTGGTCCACCCTTCTTCTGAGGAAAGAAGCTCCAGTCAAGTGGTTGAAATTTTATTTCTTCTTGGCTAACCCGAGAGTACGAACGTGATATGGACGCTTATTGCGAAAGGTTTTGGGACTCTTTTCTACCGACCTCTTCATTTATTTAAGAAGGTCACCAGTAAGGAACAGATTGAGCCGTTTTGCTACGGACTCACTACAAAGATCCGAGACTACTTACTTGAACAAAAGTCAAATTCTATCCAAGAATTAATGGGTCATGCGAAAAAGGGTTTCTCGATACATTCGGGAAATTTGACTTACCCTGCTGCTGAGATCTTGACTCAGAGAACCAGACAGATCTCCAACAATGAAAGTAGAAAGAAAAAGAGTTTCCAAGAGAAGAGGGATACACGACCCCGATTGACTCTTCGAGAAAGGGCTAGCTATATCAAAGAGGGAAAGTGTTTTGGTTGAGGGAACAAGGGCACATCTCCGCAAAGTGCACCAATAAGGCACATCAAGGACCAATTGAAGACACACCAGAGAGTTCGAGAGCAGTGGAGTTGTCACAAAGAGATGACGTGGCTGCCAGAACCCCTGATTCTGCCAAAAACCCTAATTCTGCCAAAAACCCTAATTCTGTTGAAACCCTAATTCGTTGGTTAGAGCTGCTGACACGTGGCAACTGTACGGACCTCCGTGATTTGCGACGGAAATCGCAGAGAGAGCAAACTGCGGCAACTTTTGGAGGGTTTGCTTTTTGGGCTTGCTTTATTAAAGCCTAAAGAGAAGAAAGAATTCTTTTGCTTTATTTTGATAAAAGCATAAGGAAGAGAGAGAGAACTCTTGCTTTATTTTTTTTAAAAGCTTTTGAGCTTTTGATTTCCAGCTTTTGGGGCTTTGCTTTTGGCATCCCTTGTACTCTTTAAATAAGTGGGTAGGCCACTCACAACTCAGAGCATCTGGACGCAAAGTCTGAGTGTGAGCGCCTGCCCGCACTCTTGTACTTTGAACTCAGATTAATACAAAAAGAAATACCAAAAGGGGCGCCAGTGTTTGGGGCCAATATCTCTAGGCATGGAACTCCGTCGGGCCAGTGTGAATCAATTGTGAACGATGAACTGTTTTGAAGTGGTTATTTGGTGTTTTCGCGGTAGATTCTTGACTTGGAGTGTCCAAGTCTATTACAGTGGTATCAGAGCACGGCCGATTTCTCTTCTACGGGAAATCCGATCCCAAATTTTTTTTTCCGCGACAGCTATGGCTTCAGGCAAAGATCAGTCGACTCCCTCTGCATCCGGAGATGCGGGAAGGGATCACAACGAAGATTCAGGTAAGGAGTATGGCCCGCCTCGGCCTACTCAGGCGGAGCGTCGAGAGATGGAGCGTCGTCAATTGATCGGCGATGCAACAAAGATGATGCTCAATTTTACCAAGGACCCGAAAATGGCAATATATATGAGCAAGACCTCTTTGGAGGAAATGCATGCCCAGGTGGCAACAGACCACAGAACCACCCAAGAAACCTCCTACTCCCAGGATGTACACAGAGCAAGAATTAGAAGAGGTGGTTGATGCACGAATTGCTCAGCTTTTTGACGCGCAAAACAAAGCTAAAAAGCACGGCAAAAAGCGAAAGAAAGGCATTGACTTCCTGGGCTATTTGGGTCGTCAATCGAAATTTGAAAAGGCAAAGAAATAGAAGAAGCGTGTTCGATTTGAAGAAGTACCCAGTTCTTCTTCTTCTTCTTCTTCTGATAGTTCTTCTAGCTCATCTAACTCGAGCGAAGAAGATCGAAAAGGCAAAAAGCAAAGCAAAAAGCGACGCTTCGGAAAGGGCAAGAAAAAGGCAAAGAAGTCTAAATCTCGCCCCAGGAGTGACAGTTCTACTAAGGACTCGTCTACAGACAGTTCGGACTCTGATGACAGCAACTTTTACGCAAATAAGAAGAATTTTTATAAAGCCAACCAGTATGACTTTCTGGAAGACAAAAGCAAGAAAATCCGGGAGTTTAAAGAAGGTGGACAGTCAATTAAATTTGACACGGTTTCTGGTTATAGAGATGCTTCGAAGGCTTTGTCTTTTGTACAGCAGTTTCACATCGCTTTCGTGGGAGGGCGTTACTCAGAGCACTCTAAGATTTGGAGAGCTACCTCTTACTTTAAGGAGAATGCACAAACTTGGTGGTCCACACTTCTATTAAGCAAGACAGCGCCAGTTAAATCGCTTAAATTCAAGAGGCTTTTTATTTCTTCTTGGCTGACTCGAGAGTATGAACGTGATATACAAACTTCTTGGAACCATCTTCGGATGACCAAGAAGGATACAGTGGATGCTTATTAGGAGAGATTCTGGAGCTCTTTTCTACCTGCCTCTTCATTTAAGAAGATCTCGTTCAAGGAACAGATTAAGCGGTTTACCTTGGGTCTTCCTACAGAGATCCAAGATCACTGCTTGGAACAAAAGTCAGCTTCTATTCAGGAGTTGATGAGTCATGCGAAACAGGGTTTTACCATTCACTCTGGCAGTTTGACCTACCCCACCACCGATGAGATCATGACACAAAGAGCTGAACAGACTTCGACAAGTGAAAGTAGAAAGAGAAAGAGCATACATCAGGGAAGGGAAGTGCTTTGAATGCGGGGAAACCGGGTATATCTCCGCGAAGTGCCCTAACAAAGCACCAAATGAACAGGATGAAAAAAGGCCAGAAAGTTCCAAAGCAGCTGAGAAACATGGCAGAAAAGGCTGATAAAAAGCAGAACTGGTACCACATTGCGTGGGGCTTGAACCGAATCAAATGAATGGAAGTACAAACTTTGCCGCTTTTGGGGCAAAGTGAAAGATCGGGAAGCTCTTTTGAAGGAGCCAAGGCCAACTTCTTTTCACTTGGAATTGGCGGCTCAATTTGGAATTACATCTGATAGGCTGAGGCCACAGGCGGAGGTAGTTCGAGTGGCACCTGGACGGGTCACAGGATGTTGCCATTACACCGCGCATTGGCAAACTTCGTTTGCAATGACAGGGGTGTTTAGGGCACGAGGAGTTTTAGTAATTGCCTTGGAAGGTTGTGACGTTCTACTCGAAATCCCTTGGTACCACAACAACAACGCCGTGGTTGACTACCGGGCCGAGAAAGCGACTTTGACAAATGAAGGGCTCAGAGATTGTACTTGATGAACTTCAATTTCTTTACTCATTTCTTTTGGGAGAGAACTGAACGACGGATAAAGGTTGAATAAGTTTTGGACCTGAACAAAAGAACACCAAGATTTTCTCCACACTCATGCCGATTGCTTTGCAGAGGGCCTGTCAGGCAAGTTACCACCCGCTCGTCCTGAGGATTATATTGATGCCAGGAAGCACACCACCGAACCGGCCACCTTACTGTGTGAGCCAAACCCAGAACGAAGAGATTACTAACCAAGCGAGGGACTTGGTCCGGAAGGCTTTGCAGAAACTTCAAAAACGACAGAAAAAGGCAGCAGATCGCCATTGTAGCGATTTGAAATTGAAGGAGAAGGATTGGGTGCTCTTACATTATGGGAAGGCACGACCGAGAAAGAAAACAAAGGGGAAAGGAGCAGCTTCTTTCTAAGCTTAGCAACATAGTGTGAACCTTTCCAGGTTTTCCGAAAAGATGAATGATATCTCCTTTGGACTGAAGCTGCCAGAATACTTGGAGGATTCACAATGTTTTTCATGTGAGTCTCTTGAAGCTTGTTGAAGGCGATGTGGCTGATGATGAACAACCCAAAATGGACAAAAACGAGCAAATACTCGCTCCAGAACAGACATTGGCACAGAAAGAAAGTAAGAAGGTAAAGCGAACTGGCGATTCTTGGTATAATTCAAGACCTACTTCACATTGGATGCGAAGCGAATGGAGGAGGAAGACCTAGCAGATATTCCTCGGAATGTGAATCTTTACCTTGAAGCTTTTGGTTTAGCATAGTCTACTCCAAATGGAACCCAGAATTCAGCTTGGCCGGAGATTTGGTGCAGTGGGTTTGCACAAGAGGGGAGTTATTCCGCTCCTTTGTCAACAGATGCCTAGATTTTTGAATACTAGAGTCACTGATGTCTCTTTGAGCTTCAGGGATACTCAGAGCTGACAGTATTCTGTTGGATGACTTTATGAAATGAAATTCCGGAATATGAAACTGATTTGTTTTTGACTTGTTTTTAAGTGCAGGAACTGATAGACGAAATGACTGCAGCATTTTGGTTTAAGTGATCTCGAATAGACATGGTTGTAATACAGGTTAGTCAATCGGACATCGATGAGGTCGCAACTCGATCTAGATGCGATTGTTAGCTACATTGCCGAAATAATGGTATAAGATCCGAATGAATGTTGAATGTCATGTGATGTCCTGTGACGTTGAGTGATGTCCTGTGATGTCGTGTCATGTGACTGTCGATTGGTACATGTGCTAGATGTGTGTTCCTAGTACATAGGTACTAACAACCAGTGTCTGCTAAGACGGTTTATGGCCTCTGTCTGTTTTGCAGGCATAATCGAGGGCGATTACAATGCTTTCAAGAGGGGGCTATGTCACAAAGTGATGACGTGGCTGCCAGAAACCCTAATTCTGCCAAAAACCCTAATTCTACAAAAACCCAAATTCGTTGGCTGGAGTTGCTGACACGTGGCAGTTGTACGGACCTCCGTGATATGTGGCGGAAATCGCGACAGCAGGCTGCGGCAGCTTTTGGAGGGTTTGCTTTTTGGGCTTGCTTTATTAAAGCCTAAAGAGAAGAAAGAATTATTTTGCTTTATTTTGATAAAAGCATAAGGAAGAGTGAGAAAGAGAAAACTCTTGCTTTATTTTTTTTAAAAGCTTTTGAGCTTTTGATTTCCAGCTTTTGGGGCTTTGCTTTTGGCATCCCTTGTACTCTTTAAATAAGTGGGTAGGCCACTCACAACTCAGAGCATCTAGACGCAGAGTCGGGGTGTGAGCGCTTGCCAGCACTCTTGTACTTTGAACTCAGATTAATACAAAAAGAAATACTGAAGGGGCGCTAGTCTTTGGGGCCAATATCTCTAGGCACGGAACTCCGCCGGGCCAGTGTGAATCACTTGTAAACTGTGAACTGTTTTCAAGTGGTTATTTGGTGCCGTCGCGGTAGATTCTTGACTTGGAGTGTCCAAGTCTGTTACAAGAGTAACGTGGCAGAAAAGGCAAGATGAAAGCAGGACTAGAACCAGATTGCATGGATACTGACCCAAGTCAGAGAGATAAACGTACAGAACTTGTCGAACTTGGGGCAAAGTGAAGATCAAGAAGCCCTTATTTTCTTCGATGGAGGAGCCAAGGCCAACTTCATTTCACCTGAATTGGTAGCGCGGCTCGAGATTACACCCGACAAGATGGAACCACCAGCAGAGGCAATTCTAGAGGCGCCCAAACATGACATAGCCATTACACCTATCATTGGCAAACTTCGGTTGCATTGTCAGGGTTATTTAGGGCACGAGGACTTCTACAGCATGCCTTTAGAAGGCTGTGAAGTCCTCCTAAGAATACCTTGGTACCATAAAAACAACGCCGTGGTCAACTATCGAGCAAAGAAAGCAACCTTGATGAATGAAAAAGGCCGAAAAATTGTACTTGATGTAAAATTGAAGGGCAAATCTGTCCCTCTATTGTATCAACTTCGGCCATTTCCAAATTAATGAAATCCAATCTCTTTGTTTACTCAATCTATTTGAAAGAGTTAAATGATGAACACAGAACGAACGTATCTAAGCTTGACAAAGAACGCCAAGATTTTCTCCACACACATGCAAATTGTTTCTCTGAGGGCTTGCCAGGCCAGTTGCCTCCATCTTGTCCTGAGGATCACACTATTGATCTGATTCTTGGAAGCACACCACCGAACCGGCCACATTACTATGTTAGCCGAGCCCAGAATGAAAAAATCATGAACCAAGTGAGAGACCTCCTAGAAAAGGGTCTTATCCAGCTGAGTACTTCACCCTACTGCTCTCCGGTGTTGTTGGTATTAAAGAAAGACGGATCTTGGAGAATGTGCATTGATTACAAAGCTCTCAATAAAATCACTATCAAAAACAGATTTCCGATTCCAAGGATAGATGATATTCTCGACTCTTATTTCAGCAGGATTGATTTGAAAAGCGGATATCATCATATCATAATCGCTCCGAGAGATGTCTAGAAGATAAACTTTTGTATGAATTTTTGGTAATGCCATTTGGCCTTACCAATGCTCCAACGACTTTCAACCGAATGATAGATAGGATTTTCCGAGAGTATCAATGCAGTGGGTTTGCAAAAGAGGGGAGTCACTCCGCTCCTTTGTCAACGGATTACCCCCATTTTGAATAAAGTCACTGATGTCCCCTTTGGGTTTCAGGGATACTAATGGGCTGACCAATATTCTGCTATATGACTTTGACGGGAATTCCCAAAAAAGAATACGATTATTTGTACTTGACTTGTTTAAGTGCAAAAACTGAAGACAAAATGACTGCAACATTTCGGTCTCATAAATCTCTATCGACATGAATGCAATAAGGATTAGTTAATCGGGCATCAGTGAGGTCCAGAATGGATCTAGATGCAATTACTAAATAGGTTGCCGATGGTCATGGTCTGAGATTTAGAATGAATTTTTTTGTGATTTGTCATGTGATGTTGAGTGATGTCCTGTCATGTGACTATCGTTTGGTGCAAGTGCTAGATGTGTCGTGTCTGGTGTGTCGGTACTAAGTCAGTGTCTACTAAGACAGTTTATGGTCTCTGTCTTTTTTTGCAAGTGTAATCGAGGGCAATTACAATTCATTCAAGAGGGGGTATGTCACAAATTGGTGACGTCGCAGAGCCACCCGGACATACACACACGCACTTGGTGATGTGGCACACGCCCGAAAAATGTGCCGACAGGCTGACGTGGCAGTACGGAATTCCGCGACTGGCGCTGATTGGCTGTACAAATCTCCGCGATACACGCTCACAGGTGCTGACGTGGCAAACAGTACAGACGTTTGCTTTTTGCGCTCACAGGGCGTACGAAATTTGTGCAAATTACGATGCCAGCTTTTGGGACAGTTTGCTTTTGAATTATCTGCTTTTGGGGCTCTGCTTTTAGCAACCCTTTGTAATGTTTATAAGTGGCCTTTTGAAGACATTAATATATCGTTTCATTTCATTTTCTCTCTCTCGAGGGCCAACGCTTCTAGGGAACACTCTCTCTCTCTCTCTCTCTCTCTCTCTCTCTCTCTCTCTCTCTCTCTCTCTCTCTCTCTCTCTCTCTCTCTCTCACGAAACACACTTGAAGAGGGAGAACTGCAACCCTCAGTAATAGAAGAACTAAACACAATCAAAGAGCAAGTGCGAGCCATCAAAGAGGGGGAAGAGCAGCACAAAGAGATGACGACTTCCTGGGTGGACGTTATTACAAAGACTCAGCAAAAGGCAGATGAAGCCCAGAAATGGATTGAGGTGGCCAGGAAAGGGAAAAGCAAGGAAACAACGTCGACACCCACCATTATCAACTTGACCCTAGAAGAGGAGCAAAGACGACGCGTGCGCTCTCTACATGTGAGAATTTGCGGTCTTACAGACAAAGATAATGTAAACGAAGAGGTAAAAGAACTCATGGCTTTGATGGGGGTTCATGAGCCGATGCCCTCAAAAGCTTGGAGAGTGGGCAACAAGAAGAAAAATGGGAGCAATGGGGAAACCTCGAAAGAAAGGGCACTCATCCTCCGTTTTCCCTCCATGGAAGCAAAGAAAGACTTTCTGAAGAAAAGGCAAACTCTTAAAGAAACCCGGTATGAGATCTATGCGGTGATCTTCCGGGCGTACCGGAGGGAGTTCATCAGGAAGTGTTCCCGTGAAACAATCTTTGTACTTTTCAATAAATTGAAGACGCTTAATTTCCAGACTAGAGAGAGAGTCCCTACTCTTCTCACGTGCAAAAATCAAGTAAGCGAGAACACACTTCTTCATTTCTTTCTTAATGGAGATATGGCTTACTATTGGGAACTGCCAATCTCCTGCATCAGCATGAATCTTTATTTTCTTACCCCCATGATCAAAAGTGAGGGTCTTTTCCACATAATCGGGAATAGGTGTCATGTGGAAGTGCCATGGCATACCCAAGATGATATCACATCCCTCGATGGGTGCCATCAAAAATGATTCGCGGTCCTTGTACTCGCCAATCCGAAGATTGAGCTGTCCTTGCACAGGAATTGCATTGGTTGTCAACCCCTCGAATGCCGATCCGGATGTAATCGGTGTGCCAAGTTGAGCCGGTGTAAGGCACAAACGTTCTGCAGTATCCAGGGAGATGAAGTTATCCGTGGATCCTGTATCATAAAGAATCAGTACTCGCTGGTTGTTCAAAGGACCCCAGCCCTTCAGAAGTTGACGCTTCCCTTTCTCAGATTCTGTGTTTCCTTGAACATCTGGGATTGAGTTCGAGCTTGGTGGTGCGGGTTCCTTCCTTGCTTTCTCTTGCCTCGTAGAGGCTTGTTCTTGTCGTTGCTGCTTTAGCGGGCAGTCCGGTTTCATATGTCCTTTCTCGCCACAGTAGAAGCACCTTCCTTCTTCTCTGAAAGTTTGAAGTTGAGTAGGAGAAAGATACTTAGTTCGCTTGCCAGTGCGCTCTGGCTTCTTAGAATGATCATCGTCCTTAGATGGAGGACGTTTTCTTCCTTGGCCCCCTTGGTCATCGTAGACCCCTCTTTGTCTTGCACGGTAAGTGCTATGCTCCATCTTTCTGGGCGTCCCAGTTGAGTGCAAATCCTCAGCAATGATTGCTGACTCCATCATCCTCTGAAGAGTATCATGCGGATACACCTTCATACTCTTTCGAAGCTGCGGTTGGAGACCCACTTCGAACTTTCGTTTCTTTTCCTCGTCGGCAATCTTCATGAAGGGAGTGACCTTCAGAAGGACCGACCAATACTTGTCCACATAGGTCGTTACTCTTTCATGTTCCTTCTGGGCAAGCCAGTCCCATTCCTTCCGTATGTCCTACTCGAAGTCAAGTGGAAGAAATTGTTCATAAAATTCAGATTTGAAGCTCTCCCAAGTTCTGGCCTGAGAACCTTCCAGAATCTTGGCTAACCACCAATTACTTGCCGTTTCCTTGAGGTGCATCCCCACATGGCGTAATTGGATTTTTTTGTGAAGTGCCCATTGGTAAAGGCGACTTCAAACTGTCTGATGAAGGACAGTGCTTTGGAGATGTCTCTCCGTCCGTTGTAGGTTTCGAACTTGATGTCCTTGTCGCCCGATTTGAAGACTCTCATGCGATGTTGAGACTTGCGACCATGCTTCTTGAATCGAGGCTTATCTTTAGGTTGATGTAGGGTAGTGGTAGTAGTGGCTTCCTTCTTTTGACGAGATGATCGAGAAGTAGAAGTATAATCAGGAGAGTAAGATGGTGATGAGATTGAGATGTCCTTTCTCTCGTCTAGCAGAGAGAGCGCTTTTTCCTGGCCTTTCCTTGAAGTAGGCCGTTCATTCCGATCCGAAGATCCTTTGTGCACCTCGGCACGTTCTTCTTTTCTTGCCTCCTGTGGTCTCACGCCAACAGTGTTGTATGGATGCTTGGCTACATCAGTTCCATTCGTTTTCTTCATTCCGCCCAAAAGCTTTTGGACGTCCGGCACCAGTAAAATTTGTTGCAACTCCGCAAGCTAAGCTTGCACTTGTTGAAGTTCCTCTTCAACGCTTCTCCCTTGGCTCGACATGGTTCTTCCCGTTCTTCTCGGAATCGTCCTTCTTTGCAGAAAAAGAGAGGAGTCCGAAACGGAGCGTACACGAGCACTTAGAAATCTAAATAATAATATACTTTGCAAAAGGGAGAGAAGGGAGAAGATCGACACAGTATTGGGGACCAGAAGATGGGCTAGTCCCCCCCCCCCCCCCCCCCCCCCCATTAAGAGTGTTCTTTTATTCAGGGAGAATTCTTATACAAGCACGAGAACCCGAGGAAACCCCTCCGTTCTGTAATCTTAGACCCGTAGGTCGTGCTTTCCCGTAAAGGGCTTGGGCACAAGGCCGTTCCTTCCCGTAAGGGACCTAGGCGTGAAGCCGTACTTCCTGTGAAGGGCCTTCCCGTAAGACGGAAAATTCCTGCAAAACAAACCACACAGAGCAACAATTATCAATGCGTATCAACACCTTATACCTGTCGCTCCTTGCTCGGAGAATCGACCTCCGTACTCAGTCGTCACGCGAACACTTGCAAACTCTGTCGCCAACACGTGCTCCAGAATCCCAGCGCTAGTTCTTGCTGCTACTCCCAGCCTCTGCAAACTGAAACGTTGGCTACCCTTTTATAGGATCTGACACCCGGCAGGAAAAGGGGTCCAAAAGCAAAGCTTGGCGCTCGTAGAGAGAGGAGAGAGAAAATCGCGTTTTCTAGAGAGAGGAGAGAGAGAGATCGCAATTCAGCCCCCCTGCCTTGGTTTTAGCGCTGGCTTTTTTCTATAAGAGCCTTGCCTGCTTTATTTTATTAATAAAGGGGCCGGTCACTTAAAAGTGACCGGTCACTTTATAAAATAAAGTGTGAACCTGTTCAAACTTTAAAAACTCACTCAGTTAGTGAAAACAATGCTACACGGACACATTCCAGGCGTCCCCGGGTGCAAGACACGACACAGATGCAATGCAGACACAGACTCCTTGTGGGAAAACATCTGTCCTCCCACGACTGTTCTTGCTTTTCGTAAAAAGCTTCATTGAACCCATCTTTATTCTTGTGCTTGCGTTCTTACGCGTATTTTCTTACTCAGTTCGGATTTCCTCCTTAGCCTACGGGATGCCCCCTTACTGATGCACCCGTCACCCATCATGTGACGCATCAGAGGCACTCGTAACCCGGCCCTTTCCACCGAACTTACGGAAACTCCTTCACGATGTTTACAGTCACCCATCAAATGACACATCAAAGTTGTCCGTTCCTGATGGCAGTTCCTGTAGCTACAATCTTTTTAACAGTTCTTAGTGCACATAATAAAATATCCTTAAAAAAAGAGATTTAATCATTAAAAATAAGAAAATCGTCCAATTAGCAACAACTCACGTAAGGCATGGCGGCTCTGTCATGAGCAATCCCCCCCACCTGCCATTACCTCTACAGAGACTTGGGGCCAGTACGCATCATCTTTGTACACAGCTTCTGGACACCCTCCCCTCCCCAACCCCCCCGATCCATGCCCACACACATGTGCTTTTTTCACCGCTAAGATGGTAAGGAAGGACATTGACAGGATGAGGACTGGGAGAGCATATGATCATGATGGCTTAGTGGCTGAGCATTTCATGCATGCCAGAGATCTACTAGCAGAGCTTCTAGCAGTTATGTTTAATCGTGCCATGTGTGAGGGCTTACCTGATACTTGGAGCCTTTCTACGATTGTACCCATCTTCAAGTCAGGAGACCCTATGGAGCCTGGGAATTATCGCACTATCATGATTGGACACACACTGGCACGATTGTACGCATCCATTCTTGAGTAGCAACTAAGTAGATGGGCAGAGAGGGAAGGGATACGTGCAGCTGGGCAGGCAGGTTTCAGGAGAGGCTTTTCTACTCTTGACCATATCTTGACACTCAGAGCCATCATTGAGGAGGGCAGATCACATGGGAGACGGATCTATTGTAGCTTTGTGGACTTCCGCAAAGCATTTAACACAGTACCCAGAGCTAGATTGATGTGCAGATTATAGGAGATGGGAGTACCCACAGAGCTCATTTGGGGGATCATGGCATTGTACAAGTCAGTAGTGGGGCATGTACGCACCCCAGAGGGCTTGTCCGTACCGGTTCACTCCACTATTGGAGTGAAGCAAGGCTGCCCGCTCTCTCCTACTCTATTTGGTATGTATGTGGATGAGGTTGCTGACTACATTGAGAGAGATGGTGATAGAGGTGCACAGCTGGTAGGGACATGGATCCCACTATTGCTCTATGCTGATGATATTGTGTTGATCTCCGACTCTCTAGAGGGGATGCAACGTCACTTGGATGCTCTGCATAGATTTGCCCACGAAAGTGGTTTGTCTGTCAACCTTGGTAAAACCATGGTCATGGTATTTAATACCACCCCACACTGGATCAGGAGGTCAGCGCCCGCATTCACATACGGCCAAGAGACGGTGGAGTATGTCACCAGGAGGTGTATTTTTCCTGTTGCCTTCCGTAAATAAGTACTAGATATTTTTATTTATTTTTATTTTTACTTGTTTTCCCCGGAACCCTTGAAAAGGTGCAAGTGGACATTGCATGGCCAGTGTGAAACGGCTGCGGCCGAATAGGTTTCTCACAATGGGAGTCTGGGTCGGTCAGTGTGGGACTGGTCGGCCCAATTAGCACTGAATTCTGATGAGTATGGAAGCCTATGTGCGCCAAATGAAATCTGGGCCACTCGGAAAGTCACTTACAACTTTATAAGTCAATGGGAACTAGAGAATTAACTCAAAAGGAGCAAACTGGACACATGGCGGCTCCTGGTGCAGTTTTCCACTTCCATCAGCAAGAGGGGGCGCCCAATTTGAGAGAGGAGGCTGATTTGACTCATAAGTGACCTACAGTGTGTGTGTGTGAGTAGTGGGTGCAGGTCTACAGCTTTAATGGAAAGCTTGCCTTCTCCTCTGTCTCATGTAGCGCGATGATTTGCTCTCGTGCATCTCTCTCTCCCCTTTGGCACATATAGTAATGCCCCACTAGTTGGGCTACTCAGTTGAACATGTACAGTTCTGGGGGTTTATGCGCGTTTGCCAAGGCAAGAGCCTTCTGAACAGGAACCGAATTAGCTAATTGCTAATCCCCCACAGGTACGCACAGTTCCATCGCGAAAGATTGCGAGTTCGGAGAGTTTTCTCGTGTGAAAACTCGTCCAATTCACAGGGGAACTGTCCCATTGCGTGCGGGAGCCCTTGGGACACGCGTAGGCCTGTTCGCTCCGCTAAAAACGATCCGAAACAGCGAATTACAGCCTGCTGTGTTTTTCTGCAGGTTTAGGGTTTCGCACCTAAACTGCAAGGGAACACCGGGGGAGCCTCGTGAGAGCCTTGGGATGCATGTACAGGCTTTTGGGCACCCGGCAGTGAAAAACAGGGAATTACAGCCCGCTGAAATTCTATGACAGCTCACCAGAAAGCTTCCAGATAGCGAGGGAATCCGTCCTAGACAGGTGCTTTTGACCTACAGGGGTTTTTGCGCCGTTATGCTGCCAAAATCAAGTCGAAAACCTATGTTTTCAGCCCTCGCCAGGTTTGGACAGCTTTGTGAAAGCTTGTGCGAAGTGGTCGGATCGTCTACCTTAATTTGAATAAAGAAATACCGAAAGGGGCGCCAGTCTTTGGGGCCTATAGGGTGTCGGTCTCGTGTGCGCAGTGACATTCTAGTCGCTGGACGCAACTGTGTTCTCTTCCCTTCTCAGTGCTCTGTGTAAAGTTAACAGGTAATTGAAATGGTACCGCCCTCTACGTTGTACAAGCCGGTCATATGGTTCCATCGACGGGATAGTCACTTTTTCTTCAAAAAGTGCAGCGTGGATTGTTGTGGGTGAAAGCAACACAGAGCTTGTCGATATGGCAGAGAAGAGAGACCAAGTACCTGAAGAGGGATCTTCCTCACATGGCACGGAGAAAGTTCCTTCAACTCTTCAAGAAGAGGACAGGTTGTTTAGAACTCAACTGCGTTGTGGCATGGACATGTTTCAGCAGTTGGCTAACAACCCAAGGATGTAGGAGTTCTTACAAGCTCCGACACAGGGTTTTCAGCCTCCTACACAGGGCATGACTGAGCCATTGCAGGAAAAGGAGATTTCCAATGCGCAGAGGACTCATGATGCTCGAGGGAAAGCCCATGTGGTTGAGCAACTAGCGGTGTCCAATGATCCAAAGCAACTTGCTTTAGCTAGACAGAAACCGTTTGTGAATGGTCAAGGGAGTAATGAACACGCTATGCATCAGACACTTCCATTACCTAATACTTATCGTGGTTATTTTGGAGGTGGTTCAGTGTTTCAAGCTATGGCTGGACCTTCCACAGGTTATATGCCAAGGAATGTGTTCGTGACAATGCAAACAGGCATGGGTAACCTTATGTACGCGAACATGGTTGTCCAACCAGGTTTTCAGGGTGCCTATGGCCAGTTTCGAGTGCCTAGAACACAATTTGGTATGGCTGGTTTTTCGCAGCCATACGTACCAAATGCAAATACCACAGGTAAAACAGTTGATGCGAGTGCTGGAATGAACAATCATGGAGCACCCCTGTTATAGGCACCTGTTTATGATAATGTGGCTCCTTTGAGTCAGCTTAAGGATTACAAGGAAGGTGGGCAGGGAGTGAAGTTTGAAACTTTCAGAGGAACTGAGGATCAATTGAAGGCTTTGACCTTCATATAGCAGTTCGATGCAGCTTAAGCCGGAGAAAACTTCACGGAATCTTCAAAGATACGCAAGGCTGCCACTTTCTTGAAAGGGAATGCGCTTCAATGGTGCACCGCATTGTTGAACCAGGGTCAAGCCCCAACAACATGGGTCCAATTCAAACAACTTTTTGCGCCTGCATGGTTGACGAACACTTTTGAAGTGGATGTGATGACAGAATGGCACGAGTTGAATGCTAAACAGTGTGCGAACTTGGAAGAGTGCAATAAAAAGTTTTGGGCTGCGCTGTTGCCAGTCACCTCTTACAGGTTTGTGCCATTGTCAGAACAGATTGAGAAGTACTGTTGCGGATTGCCCAAGAAAATCAGGGACTACTGCACAAAGACTATTGTCATGAATATGTTTCAGTTGATAGAGAATGCAAGAGTGGCCAGAAATCTCTCGAAAGGAGATTCCGATGGATTTAATAGCCACAAGAAAGGGTCCCAAGGCAAACAATTTTCAGCCAAGGGCAATGTTGCAGCAAAGCCTTCTGAGCCTCCCACAAAGAAGCCCTCCACTAAAGAAGGTGATACGTCCAAGAAGCAGTCTAAGTCTTCTTCGGGACGAGGACAAGGACAAAAGAGACATTTTTCTGGCAAAACTTTTGAAGAATGGAAAGCTCTTAGGGAGGCCAAGAAATGCTACATTTGTGAACAGGAAGGACATTTTGCAAATGAATGCCCACAAAAGAAGTCACAGGATAAGGATGACAAGTCAGACCATAAAGGGAAGAAGCCAAAGCCAAGTGCAGGACTTGTTTCAGATTTGGTTGGAGACCGGCCAAACACAGATGCTACGGAACTGTACAGAGCTTGGGGCAAAGTTAGAGACCAAACAGTGTTGGTTTTCTTTGATCCAGGAGCCCGTGAAAATTTCATATCACCAGAATTGGCATCAAAGTTGGGCATTCGTGCAGAGGAGATGGGTATGACAGGGGAAGCAGGTTTGGCATGCCCAGGTCATTCAGAGCCCGTTACTCCCATTTTGGGAAAGCTTCGTTTGCACATTCAGAGCTATGTGGATGCGGAAGAATTTCATATTATGCCACTTGAGGGCTGTGATGTGTTACTGGGTATCCCATGGTGTTACAGGTTGCATGCTATGGTGGATACTTACAACAAAAAGATTACCCTTGTACATAGAGGAAAGACTCATGTCCTTGATGTAAAGCTTAAAGGCGAGTCTGTTCCAGTTGTTTCTGCTTCTGGTATTTCATCTGTAATAAAGAATCATCTTTCTGCGTACTTGATCTTTGCAAAAGAAGTACCTCAAGTTGTATCTAATTTGTCTACCTTAGATAAAGACAAGTCAACTTTTTTGAGTGGTTTCAGTGATTGTTTTTCGGACTCTTTGCCAGGGGAGTTACCTGAAACCGGCCTGTTCAATCCAAAAAGGGCGGTAGACTTTACTTTAAACCTTGATTTAGCTTTCACCCATTATTAGTCGTCTATTTTACCTGTACTTTCAAGACACAACAAAGGGGAGAGGGATACAGGCTGCTGGATTGCACCTGTATGAGTAGACGGACACCAGATTGGCCCCTAACTTAGGCGCCCCTTTCGGTATTTCTTTATTGTTCAAAAGAGGGAATAAACGCTGTGGTTCCTACAAGCTGCCCCACACAAACTCGGCTGAATTTCCACTGTTCCAGCCCGATTTCGGCAGCATAACTGTACTAGAACCCTTCACGGTCAGTATTCCCACGCATTGACTGACTTTCCCGACGCATACGGGCACTTTGCAAAACCTGGCGAGAATCTGCAGCACGCTGAATTCTCTGTTTTCAGCCCTGAAAATGCACCAGATCGCCTATACAGCGGTCCCCTTGCGTCCCCGAACCTCCTGGGGGTATTAGGGTCCGTTTAGGGCCAAAACCCTAAACCTGCAAAAATACACAGCAGGCTGTAATTCACTGTTTCGGGCTCCGTTTCGCGTGCCGGTCGCATCCCTCGCAAGTCCTCGAGCTCCCGCACCTGTAGGGCTACTTGCCCTTTGAATCGGACGAGATTTCTGGCGTGAAACCTCTCCGAATTCACCTGTACCTGCGGGGGGATTAGCCGCTAGCTAATCCAGTACCTGTGCAAGAGGCTCTTGCCTCGGCAATCGCGCATGAACCCACACAACTGTACATTGGTCAAATGAAAAGCCCACTAGAGGGGCATAACATACTGCCAAAGGGGAGAGAGAGGGCAGTGCGTAGCGTGCAGGGCATCACTCCTGGCACCGCACTGTGCATAAGAGGGAAAGCAAGCACTCCATAGCTCTTAACCTGTGACAGAGACTTGCAAAATGAGCCTCCCAGCTATAAATCACGTTTTTGCCTTCTCTATAAGTAGTAAACTGGCCTCAGAGTGCCAAGTGTCACTCATTTGTGCATTTTCCCGCTTTAGACCCTCGGGTCTAAAAATATCTCACCTGCAGCCTCTGTTGACTTGGCCACAGAGTAACAAAATGATCCCCATGTCAAACTGCACGTAATGACGCGAAGACATTTTCAGGTCCCAAAATAGCAGTTCCCTAAATTTTAGGAGATGCTGCCATTGTATCTTTCTAGGTCATCCGACCCTCTTTGTACACTGCGGCCACATCCAGAACTGAAATGTAGCCTCTGTAGCAAAGGATTCCACTTTGGCTAGTCAATGACCCCACTTGGCTAACCATAGTCCTTGTCCAACCTTAGTGCTCTCTTGCCCTCAGGCCTGGACTCCCTCTGGACAGTTCCACACTAGCTATGCAATGCAGGGCAGTTAGATTTCCCGAGGGGTGTTTCCAAAAAGTGAAAGTAAATAGATAATAAGAAAGAAATCAACAAAAAGGATAGATAGTAGTCACACGCTGGTGACATACCCCCCTCTTGAAATCTCAAACGTCCTCGTTTGCATCTATGTCGTACAAGCTCCTAGTCAACATTGATGTATTCAACACCTGTCGACACATGTACGACACATACATGCTCATTGTCAACCCTGGTGTATTCAACACCTCGTCGACTCATGTATTGCCTGCGTGTGAACCCTGTCCCAATGACATAGTGGTAGCTTCGCACTCTGCCATTGCTTTGAGTCACGAACTTTCCAATGACAAAATGGTAGCTGCACATTTTGCCACTGTCTTATAGTACACGTTGGATCCCGTAACACTTTCGAGCATACCCAAACCGACAGTTTAAGAATGCAGTTACACATGTACTCTTCAATAGAAGCAATCACTGTATCCTTGACAAACTGACAAGAAATACTCACTTCTATAGCACTAACCAAACTTTTGGACATTTCATAAGAGCAATTGCCAAACTGACAATCTGTACAGCTCTAACATTCATGTAACAGGTATTTCATTTGAGCTCACTTTAAATACCATGTACATCATTTGTTTCAGAAGCCATTGTCACACTGACAATCCATGTACCTTTGAAACTCAAGGGGTCAAGGTAGGTTGCAAATCGAAGGCTTCCAGGTAAAGTGATAACACAGTTGGTGACTCTGCAAGTTCACCTTCTTCCATCCACTTAGCATCCATTGGTGGATAGTTTCTGAACTTTACCAAGTAACGCCTAGCAACCTTGCCTTTCACTTTCCTTTCTTTGTGTGCCAAAATCTGTTCAGGGACCAAGATCTCGTCAAGTTCCTCGACTTCCGGCTGATCTTCAGCTGGCATATCTTCTGGCACATCACCCACATAGGGTCTGAGAAGACTCACATGAAACGCATTGTGAATCTTCCAACTGTCAGGCAATTTCAGCCTATATGCAACATCACTGATTATGTCGCACACTTGAAAAGGCCCATAGTAACGCATGCTGAGCTTTGGAAACACTCTTTCCTTGCCCTTCATCTTCTTTAACCTTGCCTTTTCAAAGCGTAAAAGCACCCAATCACCAAGTGAATATACCACTTCACGACGGTGACGATCAGCTGCTTTCTTTTGCTTTGCCTGAGTCCTTTCTAAGGCCACTTTGACCTTCTTGTACATTTCATCCATGTCTTGAACATACTTATCTGCTTCAAATATCTTGTCCTTTGTATGCAGTATGGGAGGAACTTTCTTGCCACCTTCAACTATCTCAAAGGGTGCCTTGCCAGTTGATGAATGCACTGTATTATTGTATGCATACTCCACCAATGGCAAATACTGCTCCCACTTTCCTTTATGCTCTGACACATAGCACTTGAGCAGATCTAGGACAGTAGAATTTGCCTCTTCCGACTGCCCATCTGTTTGAGGATGAAATGACGAAGAGAATTTGAGCGTAGTACCCATATTCTCAAACAAGCCTTTCCAGAACAAACTAGTCATGCGTGGATCACGGTCGCTAATAATCGACTGTGGCATGCCATGATACTTGAAAATATTGCTCATAAACAAGCGTGCCATCTGATCTGGCTTTATCTTCTTCCTGACAGGAATAAAATGAGCCTGTTTGCTGAATCTGCAAATAATGGTCCAAATACCATCATTTCCTGTCTGCGTTCTTGGAAGATCAAAGATAAAATCCATAGCAATACTTTCCCATGGTTTATCTGGAATAGGTAGTGGTTGCAATAACCCTGGTGCCTTTTGCCTGTCAAACTTGACCTTTTGGCATATTAGGCATTCTCGCACAAAGGCATCCACATCCCTTCTCAATGTAGGCCAATAGAAGAATGTCTCTACCGCTTTAACTGTAGCATCGATACCACGATGCCCTGCATACGGTGGGACATGACTCTCTTCCATAACTTTGCGTCGCAATGGCTTTGTGACACACAATCTGCCATGCATCATCATGAACCCGTCTTTAAGAAGATAGTGTTCATGACGTTGTCCATCCATTAGTTGCTCGAAGACCCTTGCAAAATCTTCATCATTTGCATACTGTTCTCTCATATCATCAAGTTCATGATGATAAGGAATCGACACAGCTGAAATTTGTGGCTTCCTTGACAAGGCATCGGCCACAACGTTCTTCTTGCCTTCCACATGCACAATCTGAAAATGGAACATGGACAAGATATTTGCCCATCGCATATGCTTCTCAGATAACTTTGTCTGTGTCAAGAAGTATCGCAAGGTCTGATGGTCCGTTTGGACAACAAAGTCTGCACCTAGCAGGTAGTGTTTCCAACTTAAGAGCGCATGAATCACAGCCAGTAACTCTTTCTCATAGACCTGCATGGTCATCTCTGGCCCTTGCAAAATTCTGCTCTCATAGGCTACTACCCTGCCATCTTGCATTAGCACAGCACCAATGCTACTACCGCAGGCATCACACTGGACCACAAATGACTTCCTAAGATCTGGCAACACAATGACTGGATCCGAAGTCATCTTTTCCTTTAAGAGATTAAAAGCTAAAATCTCTTTTTGTGTCCATCTAAAGGTGACTGCCTTCTTTTGAAGAGCATGTAAAGGTGAAGCAATCTCAGCGAAATTTCGGATAAACCTTCTGTAATAGGAGCATAGTCCCAAGAAGCTTCGGACATCATGCACCGTCTTCAAATTTGGCCATGACTTGATCGCTTCAACTTTTGCAGGATCCATTCTGACACCATCCTTTGAGACAATGTGTCCCAGAAAGTGAATCTCTTCCAGAAAAAACTCACTTTTCTTTGCATTGATGAGCAACCTATGACTGCGTAGCTCTTTGAACACAATGGCGAAGTGATGCCTATGCTCCTCTTCATTCTTTGAGTAGACTATCATGTCATCAAAGAATGTACCAACAAACTGCTGGTGTGGACGGAAAATTCTGTCCATCATCCTATTGAACGTAGCAGGAGCATTTGTGAGACCAAAGGGCATCACTAAAAATTCGTAAAGGCCAAACGTCGTTCTAAAAGCAGTCTTGTGCACATCCTCTGATCTAATGCGGATCTGATGATACCCACTCTTTAGATCTATCCTGCTAAACATAGCTGCTCCTTCTAATTTGTCCATAATATCATCAATTCTAGGTATAGGAAACCTATTCTTGATGGTATTCTTGTTCAGTGCACGGTAGTCGATGCACATACGCCATGAGCCATCCTTTTTCTGCACCAACAACACTGGAGAACAGAATGGAGATGAACTGGGCTGAATCAGCCCCTTTTCTAACAGCTCCTGTACTTGGCCCATTATCTCTTTCTGCTGAGCCGCACTAACCCTGTACGGAGGCTTATTTGGTGGGCTACAGCCTGGCACCAAATCTATCGCATGGTCCTCGGGTCTCTCTGGCGGTAATTGAGACGGTAATGAATCGGAAAAACAGTCACTATACTGTTGTAAAAACATTGACCTTTCTTTATCTAGCACAGATAAATTTGATTCATCACAATCTGACACTTCACGTGCAAAAACCAAGTACGCAGAAAGATGCTTTTTCATTACAGAAGTAATAGCAGAAGCTGATACAGTAGGAATAGACTCCCCTTTAAGCTTTACATCCAGAATGTGAGTCTTTCCCCTGCTCTGTACAGTGATCTTTTTGTTGTAGGCATCCATGATTCCCTGTACACGAAATAACCAAGGAATACCTAACAACACATCACATCCGTCCAGTGGCATGATGTAAAATTCTTCAGCATCTACATAGGACTGGATATGTAGACGCAACTTTCCAATGATGGGTGTCACAACCTCTGTATGGCCAGGACATGCCAAACCTGCCTCTGCTGTATACCCCATCTCTTCAGGTCTGATTCCCAACTTTGAAGCCAATTCTGGGGAAATAAAGTTGGCTTTGGCACCTGGATCAAAGAAGATAAGCACTGTTTGATCCCTAACCTTTCCCCATGCTCTGCAAAGCTCACTTGCATCTGAATTTGGCTTGTCGCCCACCATATCTGGCACTAGACCAGCCAT
Source organism: Adiantum capillus-veneris (assembly GCF_014529385.1). NCBI lineage: Eukaryota > Viridiplantae > Streptophyta > Polypodiopsida > Polypodiales > Pteridaceae > Adiantum > Adiantum capillus-veneris. The sequence goes on from NC_140939.1 coordinate 119,742,818, forward strand.
GGGCTTCTTTCCTTTCTTGTCTTCCTTGTCTTCAGAATCAGCTGGCCTTTTCTTTGTAGGACAGTTGTAAGCAATGTGGCCAGGCTGCTCACATATAAAGCATTTGTTCTCTGTCCTCAGGATCTTCTTTTGCTCTTCTGACTTGCGAGGAAAACGTCTTTTCCATTTCTTTGCTGGTCCTTTTTCTGATTCAGCCGTAGCTTTGTCTTTCCCTGTGTTGGCCGACTCCTGAGTCCCTTTAGGAGCCTCATTGGGAACGTGCTTCTTGGCTGAATTTTTCTTGCCTGATCCTGCCTTGACGCCAGTGTTAAATTCACAATCTTCTCCCTTGAGCAAACCATTGCCAGTGTTTGCTACCTCGATGAGCTGCGTCAAAGTAGTGACTTTGGTCTTTGTACAGTACTTTCTCAATCCTTTAGGTAGGCCACAACAGTATTTTTCAATCTGTTCTGTCAATGGCACAAACCTATAGGAAGTTACTGGAAGTAGAGCTTTCCAAAACTTCCGATTGTAATCATCCAGATTTCTGCAAGTGGCAGCATTAAGCTGGTGCCATTCTGTCATGACATCTGCTTCGAAATCATCAGATAACCATGCTGCTGCAAAAATCTGCTTGAAGTAAATCCATGTGGACGGAGCTTGCCCTTGAAGCAATAAAGTTGTCCACCATTGTCCCGCATTCCCTGTCAAGAAAGTGGCTGCCTTGCGGACCTTTGAAGCCTCTGTAAAGTTTCCCCCTGCATAGGCCTTGTCAAACTGCTGGAGGAATGAAAGAGCCTTCTTCCTGTCATCAAACCCTGTAAAGGTCGTGAATGACACTCCTTTGCCACCTTCTTTGTATGGAGTTGGCCTCTCCAGCGGCGTTAAATTGTCATATGGAAGTGACTGAAACATGGGAACACTATTAGGGTTCATCTGTGTTCCTTGGCCGCTATTAACTTGACCTGGAAATGCCATATTTGGCTGCTGATTTGTAATTCCAGCCATACCAAAATTTGCTTGTGGCATCCCAAATTGTCCCTGAGTGCTTTGAAACCCTAGTAGCATGCCTGTGACACCATACATGGGGTTAGGCATCATCGTTTGAGCACCCCCAAACACTGTTCCTGGCGTATAAAACTGATTTCCAGGTGCATGACCAGCCATGCTCTGAAATACCGATCCACCTCCAAAATAGCCAGGGTGTACTGAAGGTGGTGGGAAGACCTGTTGCATAGCCTGTAAGTTGCTTCCCTGCCCATTAGAACCAGCTATAGGCTGTTGAAAGGTGGCGGGCTGAATTGGTACAGCTTGAAAAACTGGCATCTCAGCCACCTGTTCTTGCACCTTAGGCATACGTTGTGGAGACTGCATGTTCTCCGTCAAGTGTACAGGTGTTTCCATTGACTGTGCGGTATGAATCACCTGTGCTCGAGCCTTAACAGGCTTTTGAATATGATCCAGTGACCCAACTTGCTGAGACGGAACAGGAGGTTGCAGAAAGGCTAAAAACCTTGGGTTCTGCATTACTTGTGTGAACATAGCCACAGCAGTAGCCAACTGGGTCCTGAATATATCATCATCAGTCTGTGGTGGTCTTGAGGACTCACCCACTTCATGTGTCTGTTGACCCTGTGAAGAGGAAACCTCTTCAGTCACATCATCTGGTCTGTCAGCCATAATTACAATTCCCTGTGTCTGGTCTATGATCCCCTGTGTCTTCAAGCCCAAAACTGCCCAAGGCTCACTTCTATGGGAAAAAGTGATTTAATCCTGGCAATGGAACCATGAAACCGGCCTGTTCAATCCAAAAAGGGCGGTAGACTTTACTTTAAACCTTGATTTAGCTTTCACCCATTATTAGTCGTCTATTTTACCTGTACTTTCAAGACACAACAAAGGGGAGAGGGATACAGGCTGCTGGATTGCACCTGTATGAGTAGACGGACACCAGATTGGCCCCTAACTTAGGCGCCCCTTTCGGTATTTCTTTATTGTTCAAAAGAGGGAATAAACGCTGTGGTTCCTACAAGCTGCCCCACACAAACTCGGCTGAATTTCCACTGTTCCAGCCCGATTTCGGCAGCATAACTGTACTAGAACCCTTCACGGTCAGTATTCCCACGCATTGACTGACTTTCCCGACGCATACGGGCACTTTGCAAAACCTGGCGAGAATCTGCAGCACGCTGAATTCTCTGTTTTCAGCCCTGAAAATGCACCAGATCGCCTATACAGCGGTCCCCTTGCGTCCCCGAACCTCCTGGGGGTATTAGGGTCCGTTTAGGGCCAAAACCCTAAACCTGCAAAAATACACAGCAGGCTGTAATTCACTGTTTCGGGCTCCGTTTCGCGTGCCGGTCGCATCCCTCGCAAGTCCTCGAGCTCCCGCACCTGTAGGGCTACTTGCCCTTTGAATCGGACGAGATTTCTGGCGTGAAACCTCTCCGAATTCACCTGTACCTGCGGGGGGATTAGCCGCTAGCTAATCCAGTACCTGTGCAAGAGGCTCTTGCCTCGGCAATCGCGCATGAACCCACACAACTGTACATTGGTCAAATGAAAAGCCCACTAGAGGGGCATAACATACTGCCAAAGGGGAGAGAGAGGGCAGTGCGTAGCGTGCAGGGCATCACTCCTGGCACCGCACTGTGCATAAGAGGGAAAGCAAGCACTCCATAGCTCTTAACCTGTGACAGAGACTTGCAAAATGAGCCTCCCAGCTATAAATCACGTTTTTGCCTTCTCTATAAGTAGTAAACTGGCCTCAGAGTGCCAAGTGTCACTCATTTGTGCATTTTCCCGCTTTAGACCCTCGGGTCTAAAAATATCTCACCTGCAGCCTCTGTTGACTTGGCCACAGAGTAACAAAATGATCCCCATGTCAAACTGCACGTAATGACGCGAAGACATTTTCAGGTCCCAAAATAGCAGTTCCCTAAATTTTAGGAGATGCTGCCATTGTATCTTTCTAGGTCATCCGACCCTCTTTGTACACTGCGGCCACATCCAGAACTGAAATGTAGCCTCTGTAGCAAAGGATTCCACTTTGGCTAGTCAATGACCCCACTTGGCTAACCATAGTCCTTGTCCAACCTTAGTGCTCTCTTGCCCTCAGGCCTGGACTCCCTCTGGACAGTTCCACACTAGCTATGCAATGCAGGGCAGTTAGATTTCCCGAGGGGTGTTTCCAAAAAGTGAAAGTAAATAGATAATAAGAAAGAAATCAACAAAAAGGATAGATAGTAGTCACACGCTGGTGACATTACCTCCTGAGAGACCCGAGGATCATACTATAGATCTTGTGCCAAGTTCTAGTTCACCGAATAGACCACCATACACGGTTAGTGCAGCCCAGCAGAAAGAGATTATGAGTCAAGTCAACGAGCTTTTAGAGAAGGGGCTGATTCAGCCCAGCTCATCCCCTTTTTGTTCGCCTGTACTCTTAGTGCAGAAGAAGGATGGTTCATGGCGCATGTGCATTGACTATCGCGCCTTGAATAAGAATACTATCAAGAACAGGTTCCCCATACTGAGGATAGATGACATTCTTGATCGGCTTGAGGGAGCGTCATTGTTTACAAGAATAGACCTAAAGAGTGGGTACCATCAGATACACATTAGGCCAGAAGATGTCCATAAGACTGCGTTCAGGACAACATTTGGTCTCTATGAGTTTCTTGTCATGCCATTTGGTCTCACAAATGCTCCTGCCACGTTTAATAGAATGATGGACAGAATTTTTAGACCACATAGAAACTTCGTGGGTACCTTCTTTGATGACATGATTGTCTATTAGAAGTCTGAAGAGGAGCATAGGGATCACTTGACTGCAGTTTTCAATGAGTTACGTAAGAACAGGCTACTCATTAATGCGAAGAAGAGTGAATTCTTTTTGCAAGAAATTCACTTCCTTGGGCACATTGTTTCAAAGGATGGGGTACGCATGGATCCCGCTAAAGTGGAAGCAATAAGATCATGGCCAGACTTGAAGTCCGTACATGACATTCGAAGCTTTCTAGGCTTATGTTCCTACTACAGGAGGTTCATCCGAAATTTTGCTGAGATTGCTTCTCCACTCCATGCACTACAAGGAAAAGGAGTTACTTTCAAGTGGACAGCCAAGGAAATTTTAGCGTTCAAACACGTGAAAGAGAAGCTGACTTCAGATCCGGTAATCATTTTGCCAGATCTTTCAAAACCTTTTGAGGTTCAGTGTGATGTGTGTGGCCATAGTCTTGGTGCAGTTCTAATGCAGAATGGCCGAGTAGTCGCATATGAGAGCAAAATTCTTTTGAAGACTGAAGGAACTTGCAAGTCTATGAGAAAGAATTGCTGGCAGTAATTCATGCTCTCACTAGTTGGAAACACTATCTGCTAGGGGCTGATTTTTTTGTCCAAACGGATCATCAAACCTTGCGATATTTTCTCACACAAACGAAGTTGTCTGAGAAGCACATGCGATGGGCAAACATCTTGTCAATGTTCCATTTTCAGATTGTGCATGTGCAAGGGAAAAAGAACGTGGTGGCTGATACGTTGTCACGAAAGCCCCAAATTTCAGCCGTGTCAATTCCGTACCATTGTGAACTAGACGAAATGAAGACACAATATGCTGAAGATTTAGATTTTGCAAGGATCTATGACTAGCTTGTTGATGGGCAACATCATGAGCACTATATGCTTAAGAATGACTTTCTCGTGATGCATGGAAAGTTATGCGTTACCAAACAGTTACGGCCCAAGATTTTGATGGAAAGTCATGCTCCACCTTATGCTGGGCATCGTGGAATTGATGCGACAGTGAAAGGGGTTGAGGCATTCTTCTATTAGCAAACTTTACGTCAAGATATTGACACATTTGTAAGATCATGCTTAGTATGCCAAAAAGTCAAATTTGACAGACAAAAGCAACCGGGATTGTTGCAGCCATTGCCGATCCCAGATAGGCCATGGGAAAGCATAGCAATGGACTTTATCTTTGATCTTCCAAGCACGCAAACAGGCAATGATGGGATTTGGACTATTATTTGTAGGTTCAGTAAGCAGGCCCATTTCATTCCTGTGAGGAAGAAGATAAAGCTAGAACACATGGTCAAGATATTCATGAGCAATATCTTTAAATACCACGGGATGCCTCAGTCAATTGTCAGTGACAGGGATCCACGTATGACGAGTCTTTTCTGGAAGCCATTGTTTGAGAACATGGGCACTACGCTAAAGTTCTCTTCTTCGTTTCATCCGCAAATTGATGGACAGTCAGAAGAGGCAAATTCTACTGTTTTGGACCTGCTCAAATGTTATGTGTCAGACCACAAGGCAACTTGGGAACACCATCTTCCATTGGTTGAATATGCTTACAATAACACTGTGCATACGTCAACAGGTAAGGCACCATTTGAGATAGTGGAAGGAGGGAAGAAAGTCCCGCCCATTTTGCAGGCTAAAGACAAGATTTTTGAGGCAGACAAGTATGTGCAAGATATGGATGAAACATACAGGAAGATAAAGATTGCTCTTGAGAAGACTCAGGCTAAGCAAAAGAAAGTTGTTGATCGTCACCGTCGTGAACTTGTATTTTCACTTGGTGATTGGGTGCTTTTGCGCTTTGAAAAGGCCAAGTTAAGGAAAAGGAAAGGCAAGGAACGCTTGTTTCCTAAGCTCAGTATGCGATATTATGATCCTTTTCGGATTTCAGAAAAGATCAGCGATGTAGCTTACAGGTTGAAGCTACCCGAAGGCTGGAAAATACATAATGCTTTTCATGTCAGCCTTCTAAGACCCTTTGTTGGTGATGTGCCAGAGAATATGCTTGATGAGGAACAACCCGAGGTGGAAGAATTGGATGAAATCCTTGTTCCTGAACAAATATTGGCACATAAAGAAAGAAAGGTTAGAGGAAAGGTTGCAAGACGCTATTTGGTGAAGTTCAAGAACTATCCATCATTGGATGCCAAATGGATGGAAGAGTCTAAATTGCTTGATTCACCTCAGCTATTGCAATTGTATCTTGAAGCCTTTCAGATGGAACCCACAGTGACTTGATGTAGCCTTTTTGGAGCAAGGCAAGAGCATGGTTCATGATGCTCAAGAGAGTAGTTAAGCAATTGCATCTACTCTTTCCATACAGAATTTAGCTAGAGAAGTTTGTGCTTCAGAGTACACTAGAAGGCTGTTATGCTTGATATATGTGTCGTAGCCAAGTTGGTGGGATTGTTTAATCGTCCAACGCTACATTTCCGGAAGCATGTATATCTTGGATTCCCATCATAGAATATGTGTGATATCAACAGATACCGCATGTATTATTTGCATGCAAGCGAGGTCGCTTGCAGTATTTCAAGGGTGGGGTGTGTCACCAAGAGGTGTATTTTTCTTGTTGCCTTCCGTAAATAAGTACTAGATATTTTTATTTATTTTTATTTTTACTTGTTTTCCCCGGAACCCTTGAAAAGGTGCAAGTGGACATTGCATGGCTAGTGTGAAACGGCTGCGGCCGAATAGGTTTCTCACAGCGAGAGTCTGGGATTGGTCGGGCCAGTTAGCACTGAATTCTGATGAGTATAGAAGCCTGTGTGCGCCAAATGAAATCTGGGCCACTCTGAAAGTCACAACTTTATAAGTCAGTGGGAACTAGAGAATTAACTCAAAAGGGGCAAACTGGACACATGGCGGCTCCTGGTGCAGTTTTCCACTTCCATCAACAAGAGGGGGCGCCCAATTTGAGAGAGGAGGCTGATTTGACTCATAAGTGACCTACAGTGTGTGTGTGTGTGAGTAGTGGGTGCAGGTCTACAACTTTAATGGAAAGCTTGCCTTCTCCTTTGTCTCATGTAGCGCGATGATTTGCTCTCGTGCATCTCTCTCTCCCCTTTGGCACATATGGTAATGCCCCACTAGTTGGGCTACTCAGTTGAACATGTACAGTTCTGAGGGTTTATGCGCGTTTGCCAAGGCAAGAGCCTTCTGAATAGGAACCGGATTAGCTAATTGCTAATCCCCCACAGGTATGCACAGTTCCATCGCGAAAGATTGCGAGTTCGGAGAGTTTTCTCGCATGAAAACTCGTCCAATTCACAAGGGAACTGTCCCATTGCGTGTGGGAGCCCTTGGGACACGCGTAGGCGTGTTCGCTCCGCTAAAAACGATCCGAAACAGCGAATTACAGCCTGCTGTGTTTTTCTGCAGGTTTAGGGTTTCGCACCTAAATTGCAAGGGAACACCGGGGGAGCCTCGTGAGAGCCTTGGGATGCGTGTACAGGCTTTTGGGCACCCGGCAGTGAAAAACAGGGAATTACAGCCCGCTGAATTTCTGTGACAGCTCACCAGAAAGCTTCCAGATAGCGAGGGAATCTGTCCTAGACAGGTGCTTTTGACCTACAAGGGTTTTTGCACCGTTATGCTGCCAAAATCAGGTCGAAAACCTGCATTTTCAGCCCTCGCCAGGTTTGGACAGCTTTGTGAAAGCTTGTGCGAAGTGGTCGGATCGTCTACCTTAATTTGAATAAAGAAATACCGAAAGGGGCGCCAATCTTTGGGGCCTACAGGGTGTTGGTCTCGTGTGCGCAGTGACATTCTAGTCGTTGGACGCAACTGTATTCTCTTCCCTTCTCAGTGCTCTGTGTAAAGTTAACAGGTAATTGAAATAGTACCGCCCTCTACGTTGTACAGGCCGGTTATAGAGTACATAGATGCATACACTTACCTTGGAGTGGTTTTCAGTGGACCAGCATTTTCACTGAGGAGAGCAGCAGAGACTAGATTGACCAGAGCCCATGCAGCATTGGGCAGTTTGGAGAGGATGTGTTCACAAGTTCAGTTTCAGAAGCCTCGGACGAAGCTCTAGCTCTTTGACACTTTGATGGCGTCTGCATTGCTCTATGGGGCTGAGATATGGGGCAGAGTTACCGGGGAACGCCCCCTAGCCCTCGTTCCGGCGTTCCGGGGGGCAGTTCCCTTCCCGAACGTTCCGAAACGTCCCGGAACGTCTGACGTTCCGAGTGGCCAGTTCAAACCGGAACGGCCGTTCCAGAACGTTCCAGAACGCCCCCGGAACGTTCCGGAACGCCCCTGGAACGGCCAACGGCTACAAACAAATTTGGCAAAAATTGAAAAAATTGAAGTAAATGTTTGGGCTTCTTTTTGAAGTGTGCAAGGCCTCAAGGACTCATAAAATGCACCCCCCTCCCCTTTCTCTCCACAAGCTAATCCTCAAGGCTCAAGCTCTCTCCCTCTCACACTCTCAAGATCTCTCCCTCACAAGACTCACTCTCTCAAGGCTCAAGGCTTCAAGCCTTCAAGCTCTCTTCCTCTCCCTCCCACTCTCTCAAATCTCTCCCTCTCCCTCTCACTCTCTCGAGCCTCTCTCTCTCTCTCTCTCTCTCTCTCTCTCTCTCTCTCTCATCATCTAGTCATAGCAAGGTTGAATGGTCTTCAAAACGAGTTTTTTGTGAGTATTAGAGTCAAAGCACTCTAATACTCCTTGTATTTAAACACAAGGAGCTAAAAAATGCACTATTTGGGTGTTTTTTATACCTCCCGTTCCGCGCCGTTCCCGTTCCGGACCCCTAGCAATTACCCCGTTCCGCGGGGATCCCGTCGCCGTTCCCGTTCCGTGTTCCGGGTAACTATGATATGGGGGCCTTCATTGGATCATCACGGGAGGACAGGTCGCACTGATGGATGGGGGGACATGGAGGAGCCTCTGGTCTCTATGATCTCGCGGCTCATTAGAGCCAAGGCTTCAGTAGCACGTGCCATTGTCCGAGCAGAGCTAGCTGCCCCCCCACTAGTGGTTGAGGCGCTCACTAGATCTGTCTCCTTCATACACCGCATGCAGGAGCTTCCCAGAGACAGATATGCCCGCCTTGCACTTGAGTCCTCTCGACAGCTAGCCATGCAAGGAGATACAGCATGCTGGTATGGTGAAATGACATCATGGTTTCAGGCGCATGGGTTCAGCATAGACAGATTGCCCCCCTTCCAGTACTCATTAGAGGCACCCTCTCTGACTCTTACACAGTCCGAGATCACCAGGCTCATCCGACAAGACCTGGCTCAGCTAGACATCAGGAAGACATGGATACAACCAGCTCAGGAGCTGGGCACGAAGATGGCTTTCTACAGAGAGCATTTTCTCCAGCTTACAGAGGACGGTTTTGTGGAGAGGCCCAGATACATGGACACTCACTTGTCTCATGGGATACGATGTGCTATTGGCCAGATACGCACATGTTCACACCAGCTGCGGATCGAAACTGGGAGATACAATGGAGTATCAGTAGAGGCCAGGACATGCCCCCTATGTGGCATGGAGCCAGAGACAGAGTTGCACTACACATGCCACTGCCCCGTCTACTACGAGATATGAGGCCGCTTCCACTGCTTGTTCAGAGAGGGCTTTGGACCACTCTCCAGAGTCATGCAGTACGAGGATCAGAGATGCTTTGGTTTGTTTCTACTCCTCTGATCCTCGGGTTTGTTTCTACTAGAGTTGCGCCGACACAGAGAGAGCTTGATGAGAGGAGAGGCTAGCCAGTCTCAGACACACATCACAGACTTCTTTAGAGTAGACACTGGACACCCGAAGGAGCCACTACCACAACAGAGCCCGTCGCCTCACACCAGAGGCACACTGATCGACGGGGCGACCAAGCTGGGGAGATCTAGACGCCCACGACTACGGAGGACTACACAATATCGAAGAAGGCTGCACCAAAGGCCTCGGATCACTTTGGCCCGACATGCATGACGCCTGGTCAAACTACTGACCATGGAGGAGATTGATGAGATCCGCCAACGACCGATGCTGGATCTCTTGTGACTTACCTACCCCAGCTAGCTGCTCTGCCTCATTCACACCTAGCAGTCCAGGATTCTATAGCATATTTGTTTTGTCATTTTGTCATTTTGTTACTCTGACTTTGTATCAGATCCACCACATTGTAACTTTTTGGTCTCATAGGTCACTTTGGCCTTTTGAAGACGTTAATATAACATTTCATTTCATTTCTCTCTCTCTAACTTGGTAACTTTGTAACTTTGTAACTTGGTAATTTTCGTACTCAGACATGGTATCAAATTCACCAATTGTAACTTTTTGGTCTCATAGGTCATTTTGGCCTTTTGAAGACGTTAATATAACATTTCATTTCATTTCTCTCTCTCTCTCTTCCCCCCCAAGTTGGAGTGTCTGCTATTGTGATTCACCCTCAGTTCTTAGCGTACAGAAAGGTTTCAACTTCCAGAACTCCAAAATTCAGCGCTACCTGCTTAGCTTTGGTCTCCTTGCATTATTTTCTGCAGATCTGCCCGCTGCTAAATATGCAAGGTTGTGCTCCAAAGCTTTTGCTTGCCAAGCTTTCCAAGCCTCACACGGGCCCAATCTCCTCCTACGAGTTTCTCCTTTGCCGCCCGAGGTAAGGCACACCGCCTTTACCCCAAAAGGATTGATGGATCACACTCAGGACGGTTATTTCTTGCTTACGAGATCATTGACATTCGGTACCAATCTATTAGCGTCAAAGCCAGCAACCAAAGAGACCAAGGGTAAGAAAAAAGGTCAAGAAGACAACACTCAAGGTATCAAGCATATGCAAATCATGTTGCAAGGAAAAGCATATGTGCAGTGAGTGAGGCTAAGGCAGAGGCCAGCGACAAGTGCTTCAAGAAAGCAATCAAGGTGGGCATGGGTAAGAAGAGCGTAGACATTTATATGCGGGAGTTTAAGAGCCTCTTCATCATAAAACAAAGGCTTTCAATGATCCACTAGTATTTCGCATGTTATATTCACTTCGCTAACCACCATATGAAATCCAATTAACTCTTCCAACATCTAGAAGTTTGCAAAGAGCTTTAACAACACTTTGGTTATGACTAGAGGTGGCTAGAAAAATCCTCACTTAGGTGCCTTAGTTCTAGGCGAAACAAAATTCCTACAAACACAGCTCACAAGTAAGTCAATTGGATGAAAAGGAAGGAATTTTCAGACCACTTCAAAGAAGATTCGAAGAACCATCACTGCTACATACGAGACACCTTGAAGGCAACCACAAATGTCCAAGCAGAAACAAGAAGCAATACAAACATTAGAATTATGCAGTAACACATTAGATCGTGACATCAAGTAGGTCTTCCTTTGATTTAAAGATACATTATATGCAAAGCACGTAGATGTCCAGACAATCAAGTAATACAACCACAATTGGTCCCATGATCTACTTCATGCCATTGAAAAAATCATTGTAGGTAATGAGGGTTGATTGTGAATTGCTCTACTTCAGACAGTTGCCGCTGAGTTGTATGCATGTATGTCTATGTCTCCAACCAAGGTATGTACCGTACCCTTACACCCTATCACTGTCTTTTCCCAGATCATCAATACAGCATTGAAAAACCTATCTACTTGTGGATTTCTTTTATTTCCTCTCTGACTTCACTTCCACCTACGTTCAGGATTACTTAATAGTTTTATGTCTAGGTTAACATGTTCGCACAAATCTTTGAATCTTAAGCAGAAACACGATAAAATCCTTCAGCTAAAGCCAGTCAATAATGTAGTATCCCCAAGCATACATATTTAAACAATCCATCAGAAACAGTATCTAATACTCTGATTATACACAGCAAGGAAGTTATATCAAACCTTCTTGCAAGACTCCCTGCAGAAAAACAGTTCCCGAAGAATGGTATGACCGCCTTGCAGACAAGCAATGTGGTCTGTATCAATTCAGTAATAAAAAGAAACTACTATAAATAGCTGCTCTTCTATCTTTGGCACACGAATAGTCAAAGAAAAGATTCAGTGCCTCTAAACTTACATTTATGCTCGCACTGGCTACACACAGCCTCATCCTCAGTGTTATATTTTCCCTTGCACACCCCACAACAACACTTTGGGCAGTACCAGTTTCCTTCAGGAACATTCTGCACCATAACTTGAAACATTACTCACTACAATGGAGAACAGTGGGGCTCTTACCTTTTCCTAAGAAATACTCACATCAAGCTGTAAACATGAAGCATGAAACGTTGAGGGGCAAAAGTCACAGCAAAGTAGAACTCCACCATCCCCACAAACCAAACAAGTATCATCATTTGTGTCACTTGCAGAGACACCCTTATAGTTCTCTGTCCTCCTTAAATCCATCTCCATGTCCCATGCCTCCAACTGATAATCCGAGAAGGTTTTCCCAGAGGCAAAAAGTAGGTAGCAGTTGGGCCTCTCCCGCTGATTTCCGCCGTGTTCTTCAAAACCTCTTACCGTGTAGACCCCCTTGCAGCATCTGCACAATATGCCCTCCCTTGTGGAGATCCCCTCCTTTAAAACCTCATTGCTGACCTGGTCCACACAAGAAACTCTCTCTGTTTCCAAAACTGCCCCTCTGGTTAACAACCATGAAAGAACTGTTCTCTTGCTTTGGCATGAAAATTCCTCTGACGAGTCATCCATGCATGAACTAGAGGGTCGAACTTCAAGCCTTAAGCCAGAACGTGGCTTCAGTTCTTTACCTTCACTTTTAAAAGACTCTTTTTTTACTTCTTCAATTCCACGGTTTTTCAAGGAGCCTTTCAAATTATTTCGCTGCTTCTGACTAGCCATATAAATCATAGAGCTACCTGCTTTGAATGCTGCTTTTCTGGAACCTACAGAGGTATGAAATCTATTCAAAATCTTTGAAGTTGCTTCCATCAAATTTGACCTGTTTTTTCCAAGCTTACGCAAAGCATTGCCCTGCACATGCTTGAGCCTGGAGTAAACTTTACTTGTCGATGCGCTGCAGTCAACTTTCCCTGAAACAGTTTGAACCTCCTGCTTTCGCTTCCTTCCCCTTTTTTTGACCAGTAAACTCCCTGAAGCATGCAGAGGTGTCGTCAGATCACCATTACTTGACGATTTTTTCCCTGATTTTTGTTTCTCTTGTTTTCCTTTGATATAAGCTTTCTTTTTATTTCCCTTGGGCTTCCAAACATGTTTTCTCAAAACACGCAAATCCTCAATCAAAAGATCAGTGAGTTCAGCATAAGTCATATTGGCCTGCTTCTTGACCTCTTCTAAACATGTACCTGAGAACCTGTCCAGCTTTTCAAAAGCTGACCGCAAAGTTTCATCCTGGTCGATCTTTGACAAAACCTGTTGAATAACAGACTTCTCAACCTTAACTCGAACTTTCTTCTTTTCATTTCCTAAAGCTTGCCAAGCCTTGGGGAGGGACCAATACGAATGACCTTTACGTGAAGTATAAACCGCATCAGAAGATAAATGACCTCTTCTAGGTCTATACTCAATTGTAAAGCCTGCTTCCAAAACGGCTTTTATACCTATTTCCCTAGCCAGATTTTTTAGGCTTCTGTCATCAGTTTTCTTCAGCTTTCTTACTTTGAAACTGGACAAGTGAGATACTGACGCTGCTTCTGCTTGATCTGCCTTCGGAACTGTTGGCAACTTGTCTACACTCCTGTCGCCATTTTCCAAGATACAGCTTACCTTGGGGGCCTTCCTCTTCACAAGATTACTGCCATCGCAGGCAGCAGACGCTGGTTCTGCTGGAGAGGACACAATCGGTGAAGAGGACACAATCGGCACCCTTCTTCTCTTATGGGCCATCCTCTTCATAGTAATACTATCTTCAAAATTGGACAAAGGCAATGTTGTTGCAGATTCCGATTGTTCTGGCTCTCTATCTGATTTTGACGCCTTTAGGAGCTTGACATCCTTGCTTCCTGCTTCCAACGCTAAGCTTATATCAGATGCCTTTCTCTTCAAGGACTTAGCTTGCTTCTGGCGCACCAAATGGTCTCTGAATGACCGCAGTGTATCCTTATCTACTCTCTTCTCTGTTCTGCCTGGCGACCTCAAAATTTCCCCTGCTCGTTTCATGATCTGTACACTTTTCTCAACTGCAGCATGCTCAAGAGCTGCCTTCCCTGCTAAAATGATTTGATGCCCCTTGCTGGGATTCTGAGCAGGTGCTTTTCTCCTAGGCCTCAAGACATTCTCAAGTATAACCCCTCCTAACTTTGATATCTCACTTGTGGTACTCTTACCGTAATTTTCTCTTGAATTTTGGTCACAAACAGGTAACACTTTTCCAAATCTATTTTTTGGCCTTGTTACCATCTCAGATACACCCCCTTTGAACATTCTGTGCCCTGCCGAGGTGATTTTATTGCCACCATCCTCCAAACCCTGAGCAAATACCTTCTTTCGTCTATATCTGCCTGAACTCACTCCCTCTCCTAAAGCTGCCTTCCCTGCTAACATAATTTGGTCATACTCTTCTCGTGTCTTACGAACAGGAGCTTCTAAAGCCAACAAAAACACTTTGCACACAGGCCTTTTCTGTAAAAGCTTGCTTTCCACCTTGGGCCTTTTCGAACGATCAAGCATACATGTTGCAGGAGGACTTGATACTTGTTTTTTGAGTGGGTTACTGTAATCAGACCCAATAGAAAGTCCCATTTCTGGCTCTTTCACCACCACAGTTGAATTACGTTTACTTGAATCTTCCAAATGCAGCAGCCCCCCACGATGGACAGCACCCCAATGTGGTGTACCACATTCTCCTCTACCAGAACTCCATTCCTCATGAACTGGCTTCAAGGTTCCAACTTCATGGTCGGGCAAAAAAGATGGAGAGAATGATTGGGAATCAGAGAGCTTCACTTCACTGACATAAGAACCGAAAGGGGCTTCGCCAATCTTTCTTCTTTTAAAGAATATACCACCTTCAATAGAATCTTTCCCAACTGTTTCCCTCCCCAAACCAAATTCTTCAAAATCTTCGCAAGAAGGGGACCTCTTGCACTCTGCAACATCATCTCCATCATGTAACTTCTCTCCAGAATCAACTGTCTCGATATCATTGCCAAAAAGTGTACCACCATGACGCAACTCTGGGTGTTTTGTTCCTTCACAAGACAGCTTTTTACTCCTGTCAATAGAAGTCAGAATTTCCAGCTGATGCTCTGATTCTGGCAGATCAAAGATCAGACTACCATCTCTCGAGGGCATTATAGGTTGAACTGCACTTTCTTCTGTGCTTGATCTAATTGGAATCACCTGTTCATGACACTTTGATGGTGACAACTCCTCGGAGGACTTATTACCTACTGTCTCGCAACTTGAAGGAACTGCAGCACACTTAAAAGTAGGAGCATCAAAATCTAGGGCACCCTTGAGCTCCTCTGCTTAAATGACAGATGCCAACATCTCCTCACCTTTGGATATTGAATGTAAGGATGAACAGGTTTTAATCCACCTGTTTTTGTGGAGTTTCTCTTCATTGGGTATGAAACTGTTACATACTTCACTTGTTCTGCAATCAGAATCTGCAGTCAGAGATACCTGCATAATCAAAAGCCAACAGGGTGCCAAAAGTTTGCAGCCATTACCCGGTTAAAACAGAAAAGTACTCTAGTGCCACCATAGAAACAGACTACCTCTTTCTTTCCAATGCCACGCCTTCTTAAAAATCTTGATAGATCTAAGCTCCCTTTTATACTCCAGTCCCCAGAGACCTCATCCCAACATTGTGAGATTCGCATATCTTTGACATAGACCCGTGCTAGGTCTCCCTCATCAGGAAAAAGAACATCAACTACTGTGCCGCCATCCAAAGAAGTGACATCATTAAGGAGTACAGCCTCCCACCACGCATCTTGATAGAAGACATCCACAAAAAGTCCACCTTTCCAAGTGAGAGGCGAAGGCTCTGTCCGCACCGGTGGGCTAGGTCTTAGCAAGCCCCGTCTTTTTGAAGGAGACGAAGTGGGGGTGACAGCCAGTGGGTGGCACTTTGGAGGAGGGCAGATTCCAGGCATATCACTGAGTTTGGGACACGGGATGGATTCCCTGAGTTTCCTAAGACCATCATCCGTAAGAAGTTCATCATATTCAACCAAACGTCGACCAGCTTTCAGACCAACTATGGTACCCGGGTGCCAAGACCCACGCAAGCCCACATCTTTCTGCCTCACCTGCATGGCATGCCATGGCCTGTCTCATCATCAAAGGAAATGTACGCTTCAATACAATAGAGGAAAACAAAATGAGAAAACGCTCACACTAAAGAGCCTGATTTAAACAACTGCATCTCCCTGCTACTAGCAATGATAGCGACTTGAAAAGAAGTAACTTTATGCGCTATCCATTATGTTAGGTTGGCTTGGAGCACGAACCTCTACTCGCTCTCCTTCCCGAAGCTTTGGTGAGTCGTGCGGGTTGAAGAGGGGCGTTTTATCCACCTGCAAATCCATTCGCGCGGTTGACTATGAGCAAAAGGATCCCCCCCCAATAACGCACAGGCCTTTTAATGGCATGAGCTCTCCTTTCTGCGCACGCCGAAAACGAAGAACCGACGTTCGCCCATGAGAGCGGAATGACCCGATTTTGCTGGTCACAGCGCTCTCTCTCTCTCTCTCTCTCTCTCTCTCTCTGCCAGCAACAAAAACCCTGCAAATACTTCATGCAAGGTCCTTATTTTTTATCAAGGAAATGAGCAAGACATTTGCAGCCTCTAGGCCTCGCTGGAAATTTAAAGTTCCCTCCAAATTTCGTCCTTCAAAGAATCCATGAATTTTCAAGCTAATGTGCAGTTAGTGTCAAAAATTTTACTTGATGCCTTCCAATTCAATGTAGACGATGTATGGTTATATCAAGCTCACAATTGTGGCTTATCCACATATAGTAGATTTTAAAGTAAATTAAGTCTCTGGCAAAGTTTCAGCCACTTTGAACACTAATCATGCACAACAATTTATGCCATCATCAATATGTATTTTTTATATCTATAGATTGCTTCAAAGAAACATCAAGATTCTAATGCACATTTGAGCTTTGATTTTGTCTCTCTAAGCTAGGAGAACATTATATTAAATGAGTGATAATTCAATAGGAGTAGTACTCCCCCGGTTGTAAAAATCATTAGGTTAAGGACTAATGCACCATGTTCAAACATGTCGTGTCCAACCAAGCATAATCTAACAATACCCTTCATTATCTTGAATCAAGAATAAGGAGCCTACATGATGCTATCACCTAATGTGATAGAAGGCATTGCTCCACTGACGCAATGTCTCTCTCTCTCTCTCTCTCTCTCTCTCTCTCTCTCTCTCTCTCTCTCTCTCTCTCTCTCTCTCTCTCTCTCTCTCTCTAGTTGAGACTAGAGAAATTGGTTCAAAGAAAACAACACACATTATGCAATATCTACTAACAGAAGCAGGTACACAACAAAATAAAATATTGGTTGCACACAATCTCGAGGAGTAGCCGCAATGTCTGTAGCCAAGAGGGTTGATAAAGAATTTGGTTGCACGCTTCATGAAGAGGTTGGATACATGGTTAGGTTTATTGACTAGTATAAAACAGATGGAATGCTTCTTAGAGAAGTACATGTGGATAGCCAACTCTAAGTGTATTTTGTTATCATGGTTGATGAAGCACATGAAAAACCAATACACACAGATGTCCTCTTTGGGCAACCTGTTCGCTTCGCCTCCATAATAACCATGCATAAAACCACATTGATGGGCTTTGATATTTGATAATTGAGTTGATAAACTTCTCTTAGTGTTTTTCGTTTTGTAGTGCAGGGCATTGTTGTGAGCTGATCTTGAGCAACTATGATCCAACAGCTTAGCAATGGATAAGGTAGGGATCCAACAACATATATAGCAAGAGAGAAGGAAAGAGTACGATTCTACGGAGAGTCCGAGCTTTCCAATCCTCAAAAATTTCCTTCTAGACAAAAAAAACGCTCTTTATTGACTTTTAAAAACACACGCTCATCCTAACATACTAACATAGAGCTACTCTTGACTTTGCAAAGTGACATGTTGGTAGCATTTGAAACTCTCATGCAACATGATGGCGAGCAACCTTTGCATGGAGAAACTTTGCTCTTTTTTGGTCAGCCTATGAATGTTTCTCCCATCGCCTGTAGACAATCAAAGCATGATACACAAAAAAAGGAAAGATTGGTTGCACACAACCTTAAAGAGTGGCTGCAATGTCTATCTACAAGAGGGTTGTTGAAGTATTGTAGGCTACTACTACACTCCAATGGCTTAGAGACGGATAAGGTAAGGATCCCAATGATGTATATATCAGGAGAGAAAGTAATATTGATGTTGTTTCCATAGATTTTATGAGCTTTCAAAGCCTCCCAAACAACTAAAAGGCTCAACTAGCCCCCCTCTAGCTGGAAAAGTGTTTATCTTTTTTAGTTAAGCTAGGGACGACCAGCAACTCCCTTTAGGAGTCTCTAGTCGTGCTTGCTTGGCATTGTCGTTGAGGCATTCTGCACACACCACACAAAGCCCAGGATAGCCCTTTCACTCTCTTAGGACATTTGAAAGCCAATGTTCAATCGCTCCTCACTCTTTGTCAACTTTTGAACTCACATGCTCAACCTAACGTAGAGTTGTTCTTGACCTTTAAAAATTGACATGATGACAAAACGCTCACGTATCATAATGGTAAGCAACCCCAAGAGAGAAACTTAGCTCAAGAAATTTTGCTCTAATTTGGTCCACCAATGACTATTTACTTAGTTTAACTAATATAGTTTTTTCTTACGTTGGCACAAGAAAAGTCCATGTGGAAAATAAAAATCTCCAAATAAAACAACAATCGACACAATGGTAGAAATTGCAAAAGACACGATGTTGGAGATCACAGTAGATGTGATCAACATGATGATGGAGATCATGATCGACATGACAGAAGGTATGAAAGACGAAGAGACCATGATAGAGACGATGAGTATAGAAGGGATCGTAGCCATAGGACGGTGACCCAAAGGACTCATGGCAAGCACGTGATCTAAGGATACGTACAATAGATATGTTGGCAGTGATGATGACTATCAATGCAAAGGTCGGAGTAGGAGGGATTAAGATGATAGAAACCCTAGCGCTTCAAAAGGGCACCAGTTACAAAAGCTTGAGTTGTTCAATGTTTACCAAGGTAGGTTTTCACGTGTCATGGATCATGGCTGCATAGTGTAGCTTGTGGGATTTCATGATCCAAAGGAAGGCATTGTGCATGCGTCGCAAATTCCCACACATTGATTGCTAATGCAAAAGATGTTGTGAAGAAGATCAAGAGGTATGGTTCACTTGATGAAAAGAGGCTCTTTGGATGAGGAATCTAATCCCTCCAGCATGAATCAACCTTTCATTAGGTTGCAAAGGGATTTTGGATTATCATCACATAGTGGGATGAAAATGGCTCTTCTAGGCGACCACTATAGCAAAGAGGGTTGCTAAAGAATTTGGTTGCAAGCTTGGTAAAGAGATTGGTTATGCGATTAGGTTTGCATGGGGCCGAGACAATACTCAAGAAACAATGCACATCAATGTCCTCTTTGAGCTACTAAAGGACCTAGGAAGGTAGTGATTTTTTTTTTTGGCTTATACTCATCTCGATACACTTGATGTTGAGAAGTTTTTTGGGTGCTTGTTTTACTTTAACATTTTTACTATTCTAGGCTCAACATATTTTGTCAACTCTTTGTATGCAAAGAAACCAAAGAGTGACTGGATGTTGCACTTATTCCTATTATATAGATACATGTAAGTGAGCCAGAAGGTGTTCTCTTTTTGGCAAGACGTAGAAATTGATACAGCATGCGAAATCTTGTATGAGAGAATGAAGGGGTTGGGTCTCAATGTCCTGAAGTTTATTATACTCTCGATTTATAGTGATCTTCCTAGTGAAATACAGACAATAATTCTTGACCCAACACCACGAGGAAAAGGGAAAGTGGTGGTTGCAACCATCATTGCAGTGCATCTTTCACCATTGATGAAATCTCTCATGTAGTAGATCCAAGTTCCGCTAAGAAAAATATATGTATTCCCAAGCTTGGGTTAGATTCACTTGTCATCACACCCATTTCTCAAGCTTCTACAAAGCAAGGGCGAGCATGTAGAATGAAACCAGGAAAGTTTAGTGCTTGTCCATGGCCCGAGTGCGTACAAGAATGAAATGTTACCAGCAAGTATGCCTAAAATTTAGAGAATGATTTTAAACAATTTTACATCTAAGACAATGCAATGGGAATGTCAGTATTTCTACAGTTTATATGAATCTCATGATACACATCAAAGGATTACCATGTCCCCATAATTTCTTTGTACTACCCCCACATTCCCTCGATAATTAGCTAATACTAGGCACACCATGGCAACGCAAATACAAGGCGCATATACACTGGTCAAAATACCAAGTGTACTTTAGAGTTGACCATTATGTAAATTATGTCAATTTTGCTTCCATGGAAGTTACCAGATACTTTTTCAAGAATGCCAATGAAGAGACCAAGGAATTGGCTAGCAGCTTCAGCACGATAAAAGCACAACAGCACATGCCATAGACGATACAGAAAATGGCAGCAACAGGGCCTATTGATAGCCTTGAAGGCACAACTGCCAGTAATTCGTTCCCTTCAGTACAATTCATGGACGACCAATCATTTATCTTGGAAGAACAACTACCTATAACAAAGCAAGTCTCAAAAATTGCATGCCCAAAATCTTCAAATAAGCTGGTTCAAAACAAACAACCCAAGCAATGTGGATACCAAAATAAACATGTGTCCAAGTAAATGTAGAGCAATCCAAAGCACCCTCTACACAACAGATTTTGATATCTATAGGAACTTCCAAATGGAAGGAAACTTCATGTGGATTCCCAAAATCCCCGACTACAAGGCTTATCTCCAAGAATGCAACAACAATTTTACCCCATAGCTAAAAGAGCAATCAGAGTGTCGTGCGGCCTATTAAAATTCCAAAACCAAGAACACTCAGATACATAGAAGTCTGGATACCTAAAAACCCCATTACAATACCGCAATCAACAAATAAGAAGTGGCTTCCCTAGTAAAAAGATTCACTGCAAGCCACAACCCACAATGATGTTTTGAAGCCACCATAATACTCTTCCAAGTCAGAACCCGGCCTAAACCTCGAGAACAAATCCACGATGATAAGGGATGGACCTTTTGGCAATTCATCAACGAGCCATCGAGCTACAATGCTTACTACATGGTGTATGCTCTCTAATGCAAGAATAGCTAAACATCACCATCAAATGCCCTTAAGAAAATTGTTCGAGACCCACCTCTCGCACAACATTACTTTTTTAATGCATTGACCAAGTATGCATACATAGGACCACTTACATGGCCTTGCATAAGGCACTGCTTTGATGACCATGCACGACACAACCCTAATGACACACTGTTGTTGTTTATGAGTACTATGGCTAAGAGGAGGGGAGGCATTCTAAATGCAAACCTAAACATCAAAGGGAAATGGGCATTGTTTATTGACTTTTGTGTTATAATTCACGTTTGATTTCTCTTTTTTGACACAACTTCTGATTTTTTGTTGCCCTGAGAGATGAGGAAAATCAAGAAAAAGGGACAAATGCCAAAGATAAGCCCTTAGATGTGTGTAAATATGTATATAATAATGCTTTTTGCTAAAAGTAATAATAAAAAGTAAAGTGATATGTCGAAAACTTGCAAATAAAGACTTTTCTTTGGAAGTCAACTTTTTCTAAGTATCTAGCTTTTATTTTTACAAACTTTAGTCAATTTTGCTATTTATATATATTTTCAATTGTTTTTATTAATTTTCTAAGCAGTAAATGCCAAAAAAAAAAACAAAGAAAACCAGATACAAGTTCATAGACTCCAGGAAGAGATAGAAACTTTAAGAAGCCAATTTGGGGCAAGAATGACCAAGTTATGATCAAATTCGGATGAGTTGCAACCGCTTTTTAAGCTGAAAAAGCATGATTTGACAAAATGGACCAATTTGGGTCATACAACAACCGATTTCAAAAAAATTGACACAATGGTCATCGTACACATGAGGTAGGGCTAACTGTGAGGTTTAGACAAAATTGACTTGGGTATGTATAGTTTGACCCCATTTAGAAGTCTCATTTGAGAGGGGGGGGGGGGGGAGAGAGAGAGAGAGAGAGAGAGAGAGAGAGAGAGAGAGAGAGAGAGAGAGAGAGAGCTATGCCAGAGTGACTTTCTCGTGACCCCTATGCCCTACACCATCTAAGATTCGACACCAGATATGAGAGGTATGTTCCCTACCTAATACACTACGGTTTGATGCTTGTGCATGCCAAAATTAGTAGGTAGAAACCTCGGAGAGACCTAGGTCGGCCAACATGAAAATCAATGTTTACACCACGTTGGAGCACCCAATGATGACCATACTCCATGTGTAGCTCGCCCTTGAGTCTACTAACATGCCCTAGCCTTCAGTTTCATTTTGGCAACAGAGGAAATCCCTTGCAGCGGAAATATTGGCTAAACTATGTGAGAGTAACATGGATTTCCCCATTTGCTACACTAGTTGAAATATGAATAGCGTCGAGAAAAACTACACCACCACCAAGAGAAAAGGGTTGGGAATGATCTACGTGGTAAAGAAGTTTTGACACTATATATTGGCTAATCATTTCATATTTTTTGTTGATCATCAAGCTTTACTATACTTAGTGAACAAATCTTGCAAAATCAATCAAAATGTTCTATGGTTTATTCTATTGCTAGAGTTTGACTTCACCGTTTTAGTCAAGAAGGGCATTATCCATCAAAGAGTTGACCATCTATCAAGGATGATTCAAGGTGAAGCACCTGAAGGCATAGACGATGACCTGCCTAACTCATATCTATTCATTTTTTAAATGGTACCAAAATGGAGTGAATGATTGATTCCTCTTTTAGCTCAAAGAAATGAATTGAAGGAGTACGACCCACAAGAGATTGAGAAAAATCAAATCTCTCTTTATATTAGTAGGGCACCTCTATAAACAAAGAACTAACCAAATCTTACATCTATGCATTGAAGCACCAAGGAAACGACAACACTACCTAAATCAAAGCCCATGTTCAAAACTTAAGATTCTACGATGGTCATGAACAAACACCAACGCTTGATGAGAGTGGGAGTGTACCACTCCCATGTGCATAGAACCATTCACGAGTATTTCAAGATATGTAAAAATTGTTGTGCCAAGCACATACATGACTCTACAGCAATGTTGCAATTCATAGCAGCACCTGCATGAAGGAAATACAGTGTTGATTAACTGAAAAGTCGAACATTTTCTAAAGGAGTCAATAAGTAATGACAAAAACACATTGAAAACAAAGCCCAAGAGTCACCTTTATAAACTAGGGAGAGATGGACATCTTAGGATGTGCACCACAAAATGTGAGTATATACCTATCCTGATGCATAACTGTTTAGCATGGTCTTTGGACTGAATACCATCGTACCTTTGGAGGTTTTGCTCCCAATTTTGTTCATATCCAAACAACTTGATGGATTGGACATGATTTTTTGGAACAATTTGAGCAACTCTAAACCCAGAGAGACACAAATACAAACAAATGCTTGCATATATCCTCGAAAAAGACGCATGAAATAATTTCATGACAAAAATATTAGAAGCAAAGAGTTCTCATCGTGTGATTATGTCCTTGTATACACACTGAAACAACATGCTAAGAAACTAAAAAAGTGGAGCAATGGACCATCTTTTATTCATGACATATCATTGAGTGGTGCCATTAAACTTGTTACATTGGTCAGGGAAATGTTTAATTGGATGAGTGGATGTAGACTTAAGAAGTATCACTTATCTCTAGCCCCATAAATGCCGTTCGAAAGCACCCTAATGGACTAAATACCATAACTAGCCAAGTGGATAGAGGATATGCCCGAAGGATCTGCAAAAATATACATGAAGTGGGAGCACAAAGGAGTCACAAAAGTGCTACCATCAATAACCTTACATTTCACAAATCCATAGCAACATGTAAAGAACATTGGGCGTGAGTTGCTACCTCTACCACTAGTAGGTATACCTTGGCCAAAGAAGATTCTACCAAACCTAGAGCCAAATCCTGAAGGAACAATTGAATGGATGAAACCATCTACAAAGTTGCCCTCAACACATTAGATTGGACCTAGACTATTGTTCCATACTAAGAAAAAGAACATAGGTTGCCTTTGCCACATGGAAAGCGAGAAACAATTTTGGTGCTCAACTACCTAGCTCTAGAAAGCCCTCCAAAGAATATTGTACCCTTAGAACCCTACATGCTACAAATGATAAAGGCCACACTATAAATATTAAGCGATGTCCTTGATTTACCATGCCAAACGTTATGCAAGATTGCCAATATGTTGATCATTGCGATCACTATGTTCGAAGATGTGGAAGCATCAGACCATTTGTGGGACATCTTTGTCAAAAATAGCAAAGACTTGTGTTGAGACCTTGTAAATACGCCATCAAAGAACGTAATCATGGGGTTTTATCCTAGGTGATGTGTTTGCCAAGCCAAACCCTTCAAACACTGGAAGAAAGCTTCATCATCGGGTTCTTCGAAGTTGATTCATCTGTCCTCAACCCCCCAACCAAAGATCTTCAAGTGCGGCACATTGCCTATCAAAATTTAGTGGTTTCAAACCCCTTGATACACATTGTGTATATGGCTGATGTTGAAGCAAGGGTGAAAAAGTACCATAGATCTTTCAACGCACTCAACTCCATCAAACACCGAGAAACATTGTCAAGGGCAAGCATTATCGTCAAGGAGGGGGAGCGTTTAAAGATGCCACCGTTGATACCCCTTCTAGCATAATATTCCCTGCAAAATCCACATTGTAATATCTAAATGGCTCAAGCTCAATTTTTGGTTATGTAATCTATCACGCCCACTTTCACTTTGTAAAGATTATACCCCATATGAATGTTCTTTTTGGAGATATCGTTGTGTTATGAGAAGGAGAGCTTGTTAGTGCAAACTTGTAGTCAACATATATCTACCGTTGGTAATCAGAATCAAGTTTTGACTATTGTCTCTTGTTCCTTTCCTCTCACTCTTTCATTGAACTGTATGAATTGTCGTTTTTGTTGAAGTGCGAGCATAAATCCACTTTTTGTGCTATAATCAAGTGTAAATGTTGTTTTTTTAATGGGAGATTAGTCAATGGGCATAAAAGAAGTTGTCAAGCTGCTTTCATTCATGTTTTGCATACCTGAAAATCCATGTATTGCAATCTATGTACCTCTCAAAAATGATTTTATAGGGTCAAGATAGCTTCTATTGGTCCTTGCCTCTATAGTCTCCTAAAGAGTCATGAATTTTTGAGCTTGTTTGGCTGAAGAAATCATCAATTTTTTGGTAGAAGTGAGGATTAAGTGTAGATAGTCGTAGACTGCCTGAATTGATTTCATGATTGTGTGTTCTTGTAGTCACAATAGCTCCATTGGGTATGACAAGCTCAATGAATCTATGTGCCCCTCCTTGGTCATTGCCCTAATTATTGACGTAGATTATGTTAGTTTTGAATAGTTGTGCTATAGACGTCCATCACAATGATCCACTAACATCCTCTAGACATGATTCTATCAATATGAGTGACCAAAGTGCTATGATATCACCCGAGATGGATATAGGCCAAACTTTCTCATCCAATGGTCAGATTTTAGCACCACACAGAGAGATTGGATCACTGTGCAATGTCTTTTTCCTTGCATGAGAGTATATTTTGCATGCTTTTAGTGATCATAAGTGAGCATGATGTCATGCCATGCTTTTATGATTCAATGCAAGGCCATTTTTATGTCTAGTTTTAGCCCCATGATTGCCAATATCATACGTGGCAGATGTTGCAAGCAAAGGCACATCCAAGGGTAGACGGATGGTTGCTTGATGAGTAAGATGCAACATATAGAGCCCATTCTTTGAGAGTTAGAGATCACATGCTAGCAAAAGTTCTTGATGAGTTTCCAATGATCCATTGTCATCATGTAGCATTCAGTTGGAACAATCTTCTGTGAGCGTCACTTATACGGATGAGAAAATTTGCATACACTTATCAATGGGAGTGTAGAGCACACAGTGAGACACCTTCTATGGATACATGTAGGCCTATTAGAGAGCATTGTTTGAGGGTGCATATAGAAGTTCCTACGATGATAGCATATACATATTGATTTTTGGACTTTTGATATTACTCTCAACCAAGCATTGAGTGTCCTTCTTTGAGTGCTCTGACCATGCGTAGTGTGCACCCTATGCCCATGTTAGAGATAGGGCCTAGACCATCTTCAGGGTTTTGTTCACCTAGAGAGATTTTTCCATTGAGCACTCTTGTGGAGCATGATTTTTGAGTGACACAAGATTGAGATAGAGATGTAGGAATAGATTCTTAATGACAAGAGCCATGAACCAAGCATAGAGCTAGTCCATGAGATTTCTAGGAGACCATTCGCATGTAGTTAGCATGTGGATGATTTTTCTTACATTACAACCTACGATGATAAAAAGCACCACTACACATACTTGTGAGGCTCTAGAGACCACAAGGCCTACGGTAAGAGCACCATGCACAGAGAAATTAGATCACGTGATGCGGACAGTTGTGCTACTTAGAGAACACCATCTATAGAGACCCCTTCAAGATTAGTTGAGGTTATAGATGCCATGATCAAGACAGACACATCATTCTTGTGAGTGATTGGACATTCTTATTTGAGAATAGCACTTCCTCATCTCCCTATGACTGTATTTAAAGTTGGTTTTTGATGGTACCCTTGTCCTTCAAATATGAAAGATTTAATGATTTATATGCCATTTAAATGTATTTTTAAAGGGTAGCTCACATTTCTACCTCTTACAAGCAAGAAAAATACCCCAAAACGGGTAAAATACCCGTAAAAAAGCAACCTTGGTGTCATTAAGTGAGAATTCATTCCCAAGTAGATAGTGTTGTACTTATTGATTAGCTTGGATATTTTTACAGCTCTCACCCTAGTAGTATCTTGCATGAATTTACGAGAGCACATCCAAACCTAGATACATAGGCACATCTCGAGCTAGTGGGTTTATGTAGATTGGAGCTTACCGTGACATATATTGACGATTCACATTGTAGGTATAAATGATCACAAATGAATGGATCTAGCGAGCCACTTAAGAGAGTTATGACCTATCATCTTGTAGGAGATCTTCGTGACTAGATTTACGAGAGTATTGACTATGCAATGTATACTTTGACCATTGAATTGCCCTACTCTCCTTGGTTTTCTTGTGATTTGGCACATACTTTGATGACCATGACCACTACATAGATACATTGTGTTCACAATTCCACTTGAGCGAGATCTCCCTCTATTAGATCATCCCTTGGAATTTTTTTACCAAGGAGCATGATAGAGAGCCTTAGCCTCAAGGGATTTAGTATTTACATGATCACTCAAAGATTCTACATGATCACAAAGTGTTAATTAATGTAAACAACCATATAAATTGGAGCGTTTCAAAATTGGTTTCTTCCCTCTTCATCCAATAGTCTAAATGCATGACTTTGTCAATGTTAACAAAAGATTCACCTTACCAACTAGATGTTCACTCTAATGTCATTTTGAGCAATTAAGTTTATTTTAACTCCCTAGCCTTAGGTCTAGATTGATAAGGGATAAGAAAAGGAATGCACATATTGATACGCAGAGTGAGCTACATTCATAACAGTCACTTCATACAAATGTTCCCATAGAGTTATCTACAAGTGATATTTCACGGTTGCATTTCATGACCGTTGAGTGGAGAGATGCCACATGTACAAATTTGATAGATGAGGATCCTACAGACCGCAGAGATGACACCACCAACATAGAGGTCACACCACAAGTACTGGAGCATACACAACCTAGATTGACCTATAGAGACATCATTGAGGAAGATTCCTGAGTGCATGTAACATCCTGTTGGATTCGATGACCACATTTGTACCCTAGTGAGATCCTAGTTGTGATGTACATACACATGAGGCTTTACAAGACAAGGATTACATTGATATCGCCGTAGAAGTTACACTCGAGTCTTCTCCACAAGACACATCAAGTACAACGATAACTAGACCCCATATACACAAAAGCAGTAGTGCACCGAAGATATTCTATGATGAGTATTCACAACAACACAATAGAGAGAGGATATTTCTACATCTTCTCTAGGTTATGGCTATAGGAGTGTTGCTACACCGAGCAAAGATAGATGACTTATTGGTCCTATATACCTTCATATAGAGCTCACTTTAGGAGCACCAGAGTTGTTTATGTGCCGTGTGCTAAGATTCAGGTTGGACCGTTATCTGACAATGATTTACTAGTTTAGATAGAGAACCGTGGCACACTAGATGGGTTAGATCCAAGAGTTGGGTCACATCCTCCATTAGAGGCACAAATATATTATTAGGGTCATAGATAGATTGGGCATCCTAGTCCATGATTTGTAGTAGCCTACCCATAGAGACCGTAGCCACTCCTGAGACTGAAGAGATCCTAGAGACCAATTTTCACTAGAGAGTGTTAAGACATTCCACACGATCATCATAACGGCCATCTTTAGAGACTTTTGACATACCTAGAGATAAAGCTTGTACTTTGAGATTGACTTTTAGGAGAGCTTTATTAGAATCACTGATGAGATTGTAGACATTCAAAATCTAGCTACAAAAAAGCCCTTCCATTATTTCTCCAGAGGTTGAGATGAGCCATAGCTCACATGAGACTTCTATTGACCATACAAATGATGAGAGCTAGGTAAGAATTATACCTCCACAACCATTGAGATTCCAAGTCAAGTGATCACAGATACAGCGGTTGACCATAGTCGTAATCCCATTAGAGTTTCATAGACCATGTAGATGCCTTAGAGCTAGGCATGAGCCTACCTTTGAACCCATTAGAACCACAAAGAAATATGAACACTGAGATACAAGTGGATTTCATCGCTAGACCCATTACTTGTCCTATAGTATCTACCATTCACATGGGGAAACAAGTGGATTTCATCCCTAGACCCATTACTTGTCCTATAGTATCCACATTTACATGGAGCTAAGTGCTAGCCAGTCTTTGACCGTTAGATAGAGAGCTTGGAGATATCATGTTTTTCTATTTGGTGAGATCTCTCTTACCACTTCTAGTTGCACTAGACCTTTGTTCTCAATCTATTGACATAGTGCATAGACTTACATATGAGTGCATACCAGAGGTAGTTTTTTCCTTTGGTTTTTTTCCCTCTAGCTATCTAGGACCTTAGTTAGGTTTATTTCCTTTTATTTTTACTTTTGTTGTTTCTTTTTTGGTTCTTTTGTCATGTTTCCATGTTGATATGCCCCTTCAAGGTATAGTGCTTTTTGGTTTGATCATTTGTGAAGCTTGCGGATACAGAGAGACTAGAAGATTATTATGGACATCAAGAGACTGTACAATTCTTGTAGGCATGACATCACCTCTATACACGAGGAGCTTTCAATGTAGACACAAGGATTCATCCTACATCACATATAGCCAAGGGAACTACTTCCTTTGCTTGTTGCTTCCCTACCCTGGTCTTCATGGTTGCATTGCTATATCATTGCTTGATGATTATGGTCTATTGTGCATGTTGAAGTTCTAAAAAAAAATCCTACTAGTTTACGAGTTTATAAGTCAAACATTGTAAGGTATTTGCATTAGTCAATTGATTAAGAGTTTAGCTTTATCTTAGGGCCCTTGAGTAGGCAATGTAGTCTTTAGGTTAACATATATACTTAATTTGCAATCCTCGTTAGTGATATTATCCTTGGCATGTAACTACTTGAGGTGTGTCTTAGGCTTGTGATGGTTTTGTTTTCTAGCAGCAAAAGTGACCATCTTGTGACTATTAGTACACTTCAATGTTGTTTTTTGAAAATAAACAACGAAAAAGAAAAAAGAAAAAAGAAAAAACACAAAGCACCCATTGTTGGTGGGCATGTCCCTAGATCGATCTAGTAGTTAGTGTGCAACAACTCCTAGTTGTAAAATCCTATTGGAAGAAAGATAAGTGCTCGTGTGGCATAATATCCTATATATTATCCTATATGTTTTTATATGGCTATGTTGAGGTCAAAGACCCCAATTGGATATCTATTCCAAGCCTTATAAAAAAAGGCTATGTTGTACATATCATAAGCTAAGGTATTTCTTGCATTTTATAACACGAGTCTACTTTATTGAAAGTGTCTACTTCCCTCTCTCTCTCTCTCTCTCTCTCTCTCTCTCTCTCTCTCTCTCTCTCTCTCTCTCTCTCTCTCTCTCTCTCTCTAATTGTGTACCTATGGTTATCTTCTCCTTCACGCCTTCTTGAGCTCTCACAAGCTACTACACCCTCCATATCTCCAACTCAACAATCGGTATTAGAGCTTGAAGGTATAATCACCTCTTAATCTAGCTAATTACTTTTCTCTATTAATCATTTCTTAATCTTTCTATGTGTGGGCAATTTCTTGAAAAATACAATGAGCCATTATCCTCCATGAATTGATTAGGGTGTTGTACCTACATCGTTAGGATCTTTAGATTCATCATTAGAGGCTACTAGGCATTAATCATATTAAAAATAGTTCATTTGCATCATCTTGCATCAAGCACTACCCTGCTTGAAGCTCCATCTTGCAACATCAAGAGCTTCACAACGCACCCTCAAACATATTAGTTGAACATGATTTTTTAAATCCAACTGATTGCTTAAAGTTTTTCTTTTTTATTGGTTTTCTATTTGTAACTCTATTCCCAAGATTTCATTTCAACTGCTAATTTCTAGATTTAATTGCTATTAGCCTCACCTAGTCACTATCGAAAGTGGGTGGGTGTGTGATAGCGATTTGTTTACTTTGGCGGGAACATGTTTTAAAGGAGCCAATTAAAGTCAAAAGCCTACGAAAGGAGAGGGCATCGAGCTTGACTAATGGAGAATGCAATTAAGCATAGGGCGTTGCCTTGACCTCGGCCCCACCTTGAGCCCATTGTAGGCCACCAACTTGTAGTGTTGCACATATTATTGACGTCAACAAATCTCCACCTCTGCTTCTCACTAGATATGACCAACCCCGACCCCTATTGACCCTGCTCGGCGGCGTTAATTCATCAACCACCCATGTGCCACACCTTTTGGCGTTTTCTCTTTGTGTAGGGATATTCTTAAACACAAGGTTGTTGCATCACAAAATTTTGCTTGCAGATGCCAAAGTTCCTAGATGCAATCTTTAACAACAACTCAATATTGTTTTTGATTTCCTTATAAAAAATATAGTTTTTTTCCTTTTGAAAATTACTTTTTCATGCAAGCAACTATTCACACACAGAAAGCCTGTTTGCAAATAACCACTCCCTGCCCTACCCAAAGTACAATAATGCATTAATCTTGTGTGCCTTCCCACCTGCAGATTAGACAAAGAGTGGAAAGTTCTCAAGACTTTCACGGAGATCTTCAATTGAGCTTCAAAAGTTTCAAAACAAAGGATACAAAAGAACTAAAGGGCAACACTCACATTTCAAAATCATCAATCGAGATACGAGGGTGTTCAAAGGCACTTCAAGGCAAGAACAAAGCTTCACACCAAAGGTGACTAAGCCCAACACCGTCAAGTACTTTTGATTCAATTCCAATCAAACTTCAAAGACCCGAGGCAAGTTCCAAAACCACAAAAGCAAAAAAAATCAAATTTTTGTGAGCTTCTAAGGCTTGTGAAGTTCAAATTTTGAATGAGCTCCAAAATTGTACAAAGCAGTTTTATTTTTTTATAATTTCCCCTTGTGAAGAGGTGCTTCACAAACTACTCATGTTGCCTAATAGGTTTTGACAGCTAAGGATGGGTAAAGTCATGATTTGATACAAGTTAAAGAGATCAGATTCCATAGATATATTTTATATACCAAATCGATGTTGCTACTGCCCTTAGTTCAATTATCTACCTAAAGTTGACCATGTTCATTTTGAATAGCTCTCATGTTCTCTCTCAATATTCAAAGTTTATTTTGACTCAAACCTTTGTTCCTATATGCAAGAGAGCAATTCATATCGAAGGTATCACTCATGCCTTGTTTGATTCAACGTTCTTATGACAACAAAATGGTTCAATGGTAGCATTATCCAATTTGACATACATATATTGATTTTAAATTCTACAATTCTTCTTATAAAGGGAAGGTCCCTGCATATATTCTACAATTATTTGCATTATTTTTTACCAAAGCTTTTGGAAGTGGGTCACAATTGTAGCCAATTTGTTGTAACAAAGTTCACAACTTTCTATTAGATCATTGAATATATTTTCAAATCTTCAATTATTTCCACAGAAGGTTATTAATCATCAGGATGCTACAATTGGAATCAAGAGCCCTAAGATTGAAGCTAAAGCATGACAATTCTCTGTCAAATTTGAGGCCTACTACACAAAAATTGCCAACATCATTGAACATTTATTTGCTCAAGATTTGATAACTTGCCCTTGTGAAAGATGGAGATCTATAAAGAAATGTTTATTTGAAGGAAATTACATGTCACACCTTACAAAGAGATGGTCCCAAGACTAAAATGTCCATCCTAGGGAACAAGTTACTCAGCTAGGGCATGGAGACACGTGAAGAGGCTGTCAATCTCTTGTTTGAACACAATGCAGTACGTGGAAACAGTCTATAAACTCTCTAACTACGAAAAACGTGATTACTACCTCTTTGATCCAATCACACATCCACATGCAAAACCAATAGCAAATAAACTCCGATCAACACCAAACTTGGCAGGCACAGTCCTTAATAGGTCAGAAACACTTTTACACTAGCAAGCCTAAAATCTACACATTGAAAATAACATGATTTCTCTAGCAACAAAATTGCAGGTCTCCGAATCTGATGTCGGACACACCTAATATGTGCTCCTAAGCGCTAGGAATCTAATGCAATTGGCTAAAGCTCAAAATAACGCTCAGATAGTAGGATATATCACCTTTAAGGTCGTGGAAGTCGACACTTGGATCTTGAAAAAGGCTTGCAATGTAGATATCGACGTGAAGAGCTCCTTAAGGTTAACGTGTTGATGCTCTTGGCTTATCTGTAAGGTAATTGTGCAGTACGGTGTAAAGAGATGAAATCTTGACAGCAAGAGAGTGCTCACATTGTATAGAGAAAACCTTCTTTGCTTATTTTTTTCATAATAAAAGTGATTGTAAAAAACCTTACAAAGTTGCCTTTCATACCCTGGCTAAGGGTCTTAAATGTGCAAGGGCTAAAACTACTTAAAAAATAAGCGGCCTAACCGACCAAATTGTCTAACTTATGATATAGCTTGGAAGCCCATAGCCTCGGATTCCGCATAAATAAAAAGTAAACAAAGATCTAATGGTTTTTTGGTGGAAAAATCTACAATCGCTTTCTATTAAAAGGGCTCAAAAAGACTCTCGAGCATCTCCTTCTCTTGAACAAGCATCTATTGTTGGAATCTTCCAACTCTCCCTCCCTCCTACTTCATGTCGTCCTTGACATGAGTCAAGGTCTAAATTTCAGAGTCTCCCGTCAAGCTCTCTCTATCTCCTTGATGAAAGTGAAGGTTGACAGTTGCTCAAGCTTTTTTCCGGTGGCTCCACTTCTTGGGCTTTTTTTTTTGCATAGCCTTTGTATAACCATCACACCACAGTAGCATTTTTAGCAACTTTTCAAAGCTATTCGGATATTGAGTTAAAAATTTTGTTGGGTGTGTGATCTGTCTGCGAAAAAAAATCGTGAATTTTACCTCATATTGGAGATCTCAGCTCTGATTGACTTCCAACTTTGTGGGCATGTTCCCCGTGATGTTTTAAGGGTATTGAACCATTTGTACCATAAATGTGGGCTCCCATCGAAGAATTTTACCATTTTTGGACTTCTCGCAAGGTGAAACAAGCAGGTTCTTAGCATTGGGCAAGTCTAATACATTTGAGACTTCATAGGCATTAGTTTCTAGGTTAGGGTAAAGC
The DNA here is from genome assembly GCF_014529385.1 of Adiantum capillus-veneris. Taxonomy (NCBI): domain Eukaryota; kingdom Viridiplantae; phylum Streptophyta; class Polypodiopsida; order Polypodiales; family Pteridaceae; genus Adiantum; species Adiantum capillus-veneris. The sequence continues at coordinate 119,776,670 of NC_140939.1, forward strand.
ATTGGCTAAAACAAGATGTAGCTATTGCTCAACATGAATAAGGTAGAGAAAAAAATGCGATTTTTTCCTATCTAACACAAATATATAAATTTTCAGCTATGTGACTATTTCCACATGAACATATACTCCCTTGAGACACACTTGATGTGTCACTCCATCTATTGGAAGCCATTATTGTTGCCATTAGCCATTTGTCATGTGAATGAAGCTCTAACTATTGTCCTGGATTGTAGGCTTTAGCGGGACATGAACTAGTAGCCTTTTAGAAACTGTGTACTGAAGTGTAACCCCATTTCGATGTCATTTGGATGACTTTTAGCGATTTTGATGCTTCATCCAAAAGCTTTTTTGCTTGCATCACTTTGCATGTAGAGTTTTGTGTGAGACTTCTTCACAGAATTTGGTAGCTTTGATGCCCTTAATCTGCAAGTCAAGTCTAGTACTCATCTGACTGAGTTATGCTCATTTTGAATCTTGACCAAACAAGCTCCAATCAGACTAATGGAAGTTCCTATCACTTCACAGACTCTTCGTACTTGTATCCTACTTTTCTTGCAATTTTCCCTCGATTTTTTATTCTCTTAACAAATATATATATTTAAAAATGCAAAAAATAGAGAAAAAAGAATTAAGTGAAAAAAATATAGAAAGTAGCTAGAAAATCATAGAAGCCTACTGCTTCAAGAAAAACCCTTATCCCTCTCTCTCTCTCTCTCTCTCTCTCTCTCTCTCTCTCTCTTTAAAGTGTTTTTAATGAAAAGCATTATAATGTACATAAGTACTCACACCTAAGGGCTTATATATGACGTTCATCCCTTACACTTGATATACCTCATCTTGTCAGGGCATAAAATCAATTTTTTTGAAAAAAAGGCAAAATCAACCACAAATTATAACACCAAATTGATAACACAATGCTCTTTTGATAGATAGTTTTTCATCAAAATGCCTCCTCCCCTCCTAGTTGGGGTCCTCCTGAATGACAATGAGCTATCAGGGTTGTGTTGTGCATGGGTGTCAAAGCAGTGCTTTATGCAAGGCCTTGTAATGTGGCCTTATGTATGCATGCTCAGTCAATGCATGGAAAAATTAATGTTTTGTGAGAGGTGGATCGTAAGCAAAGTGCTTAAGGGCATTCAACGATGAGGTTGACTTGGTCCTACATAAAAGAGCATGTACCATGTAACAAGTGTTGTAAGTCGGTAACATTCTTTTGAATCAATGAAGGTTGAAATTGTTTCTTGGCTTGAATTTGTGCTGGAAGTTTAGGATGCCACACCATAATAGTGGGTTTTGACTTTGGCAAGTGTTGTGGTGTCTTTGAAGCACTTATGGGGATTATGGTCGCCATGGGATGAATATGACTATTTTGTTTTGGAATCCATAAATTGTGTAGTGGTTTATGAGCTGGCACAAGGTTCTTAAGTACCCATACCTACTTATATTTGATTACCTAAGTTTTCTTGACCTTTGTCGTATGGGTAATTGGGGTGAGATTAAGCATAATTGTTTGTCTTTCTTGTGTAGTGGTGGGTGAATACCGTGGTTGACTTTGACCTTGCTGAGATAAACTTTGTAGTTGGGTCTTTGACAACTAAATGAAGCTTGCATCAATTCTTGGGGTATCCTTTGGTATCCATATTTGTTCGTCTTGAGGGTGTTTGGTGTTATGTTGGTGTGACCTTGGTATGTGTCTTCTTTGGTACCCAAATTGTTTGGGATGATTGACTTGAGTGATTTGTCTCGATGTCTTCAATTGCTAACACAAAATCTGTAACAGGTAGACTTGTCCCAATGACTTGTACTGAAGGGAGTGAATCTACTGTAGATGCACAATCTTGGCTATCAGTAGATTTTGTAAGTGTCATTTTTGGCATGATAGTTGTAATGTTTTGTTGTTCATCTATTGCGTTGAAGTTAATAGTTGTCTCTTTGATGTTTTTGTCATGATCCTTGAAGAGATACCTGGTATCTTCCATGGAAGCAAATTTTATTTGTCGTGCATGATCTCCTGTTGTGAAATACACTTGGTTTTTGGACCAATGTATATACGTTTTGTATTTGCATTACCATGGTGTATCCAATATTAGTTGATTATCATGGGAGTCTAGAGGTAGTACAAAGAAGTTATGGGGACATGGTAATCCTTGTATCTGTAGCATGAGATCCATATAACCTGGGGGCAATACTGACAATCCCATTACATCCTATGAACATTCTTTTCAATGGTTGTAGGACTAGCTCTGGTATTTTTTGATATAGATCCCAACTAATTGTATTCAAATGTGCACCAAAATCTACTAGTGCATGAATAGGTAACATGTTTGCTCCTAGCTTTGTTGAGACGTAAGGATCTAAACCATCTTCGTCCTCCTCAATGCTCGTTAGGTGGTAAATCTAAATAGATTTTTGCTTTCTAAAGTCCTCCAAAATTTGTTTCTCTTTGCAGCTAGTTCTTTGGCTTCTTTTTGTGTCTCTTGAATGACTTTGTCATGCTTGTTGTTCATTTTCTTAGCTACATGTGCCCTTTCAAGCATTTTTGGAGTTAATGGCAAGTGATACTTTTTTAATCTACAACCACTTATTCAAATGGGCATTCTTGTCCATCCAATGTAGCAAGGTTGATGGCCCCACTCGGTGATATAGAATGAATCACAAATGGTCCCATACCTCACTTTCTCAATTTCTTTGTCTTTTGTTTAAGAGTACAAACAAGCACATAATCTCCTAGCACAAATTGTTTAGATTTCACAGCTTGTCATGAAACTCTTTCATGCATCCCTTTTGAAAAAAAATATCATCTTGGATACACAAACACTACACACTAGTCTCTGAATCTCTTGTTACTTCATATCCCTGGTCCTTTCCTGTTTTTGTTGTTCTTGGATCACATTTATCATGCAGAATGGAACCAAGTTTAAACCATTATCGTCACAAAATTTTATAGGGGTGATCTCATTAACACACACATCTAAGGTGGCCAAAATTTGATTCCACTTTAGGGGTTCCATTCTTTCTTCGCGAAAAGGTTCAGATATATAGTCAAAATCTTCAAACGATCTATCTCGTTTGCGCTCGTCTTTTACAAGACTGTCATAATCCAAAGCTCCACACATCCATAAATGAGCTTTAGGGTTCAACCACGTGGGTACTTCAGATTCTACAGATGTAGTCAAATCAAATCCTCTACAGGAGGCAATGTGGTGTTTCCATCTTCACCTTCACAGTAATCACCCACTTTGTTTATGGGGATTGGTTTAGCATCCTTTTTGGGTTTGTTCCAATCCTAGACTTCTTGACCTATTGTCTCAACATGATTTTTGATTCCCATTTTCTCAAGACATCTATCAAGATCTCTCCACATTTGGGGACTTTCAACAACTCAAGTATTGTTAGCGTACATTTCACCAGTGTTGACATGAATTCTTGCAATCCGTGACAATTATGACTGGCTTATGAGTTCTTCTCTGAGATGGAAAAAACATAACATTAAATCTTTCCTCATAAGATCCCAAGTCTGATGGCAACTCCTTAAGGGGGTTCCCCAGTCACCATACATGGATTGCATTTCAAAGTCCATTATACCCATTTCAAGATCAACTTCTACAATTGGTGTCGATTCCCATGTGTGACTGTCATCTCTAGCCTTCCTAACTATGTCTCAAAGTTCTTCATGCCAATTGCCTTTAACTTACAGCATGGTAGGAGGTATGTGGTAAACATATTCATCTATTGTGTTCTCTATCGTGTGTTTGACTGCACCTTCTTCACAAGTAATTGCATTTTTTAATCCCTCGAGGATCTTGGATCCCTGTTTTATCCTCTTTGCCACCTTGCTTGTTTGAGATCTTTTTGTGAACCTTGTTGTTACTTGAAACCTGAGATTTTTTCACTAGTTCTTGTCAGCCACATCGTTTAAGCTCTCTTCTATTCTCTCGTTCATTACTTTAGAGTCAATAGGTGGTTGAGGTATTGTCCTAACATGAGTTGGCATATCTGGTAGAGGTTGCATAAGCACTTGAGCAGTCTCAATCAACTTTTTGCACATATCCATCAATGCTCCATCATTTTTTGGTTGTCTAATCTCACTTCATACACCTTAATAATTGCTTCCAATGCTCAAAATTTTGATCGACTCAGATCGAACCTCCTGAACTAGCATCTTTTGGCTCTACTCCACTTGGCTTGCGTTTGGTTTTGGGTATTTCTTCTAGTATCACACTAGATGAAGACCTTGTCAATTTTTGGAATTTCTCTTGAGGTTGTGATAGCTTAACTGTAAGATCCTTTAGCTTCTTACGATACTGAGCTCTAACTCTATCTCTCATAGCTTTCTTTGCTGATTTCACACTCATGATTTTGTTAAAGTCGTCACTACTTTTCTCACTTTCAGCTTTCTGCTTTGCTTGCACTCTCGTTACCACCTTCAATGTCACTTTTGCACCTAAATAAGAACCACTTGAAGAGGGGATAACCTCTAGAATGTTCACAATCGCTATCTGGGTTCTAAGGGCAATCTTGGTACAAATTTTTAATTAATTCCACATTCATCACAATGCCCACAATCACGACCAATCACATTAGGAACTTTGTTTGCACCATCAGTTTGGTCAATTGAGCAATTCTTAGTCAATGGTCTCCTTGACATTTGAAACCAATTTATAGGGTTCCTTGTTGTCTCGATTGCTGGGAAGACAATCTTTGAGGATATGTGTCAAGTGGCTATGAACATTAGTGTTTCCTAGCTCAACACAAACCCTTCACTCTGAGATGCGCATCCTATTTTCAAGTGAGGATTACTAGAGGATGAAGCGATATTCTCATGGTCAATGAATCCATGATCACTGGTGGGTTAGGATCGTATGCATGGTGGTACCCATAGCTTTCCTCTTTGTAATACAACTATACCATCACTATGGCATCATTTTTTGGGTATTGGTATGGATACACATACCTCACAACTATCTGGTCTTCACTTGGCAGTGGCGGTTGATGGCCCAACATCAATCTCGGTCTTTCAACTCCTAGTTGTGGATTTGTTGGACATGATATATATCTTGGTGGTGGTGGTGTTGGCCTATTCTATTGATACCGAGGATCTAATGAGGCATTGAGATGGTATTGTGGGTTAGGCTGATAAGGTCCTTCCCTCACTTGACCTCTATTGTAGTAACATTTCTCAATGGCATGGTTAGTATGGTTAGTCCACATATGCCCAATGGCGCACCACCTCTATTTAGGATATTGTTATGGCAACACGAGACACCAATGTGTCATTGTACGGTCTCCTCCACATGTCATGTCAAGCAATGTCTCAATGGTGGTGTTCTTTTGTTATGGACCCTCAAGGTCTGATCCATTCTCTTCAAAAGTTCATATGCAAGATGATCCATATTCACTTACTACTGTATGGGTGTTGTCCTCACTGTATTTGCATCACTAGTTGTAGTTCACGAGTCATCTAAAACTGTATCCATTTCCCGTGATACCTCTTTTTAGATCATGAAGTTGTCTACTAAATAGTCAGCTTCTCTCGTGACCTCATCTAAATTCGTATATTTTTTAAAGTGCAAATCTTTCTTGAGGTGCTTGTTCCTAAGCCCCTTGATGAACATGGGTTTCTCTCGTGGTGGACATATCTCAATATACCGCTTGAATCGCAATGCATCCTCTTATACTCTCTCATTTTCTTTTTTCTTGAAAGAACGGATTTGTGAAACTGTATTGTGCTTAATCTCTCCCATGGAAAACTCCTCCACAAAGTCTTGTAACATGACTTATATGTTTCCATAGTCTTCCTTTTTCAAGGGTTGGAACCAAGTAAGGGTTGTGCCTTCCGGGGTTAATCAAAAACCTTCAAATTGGATGTGGAAATTTGTGACGTACTTAGCTCTCAATACTTGCTTGAATGTGAATGGGGATCCCTTGATCTATTGTAATCTGATGCCATGCATTTTGCAACTTGAGATGGACGCATGGGCCTTGGCCATCGACATATCTCATCACTCTCAAAGCTCCTAAAAAAGCTTCCTCATAAGGAGGTGCTGCCATTCTGGATGTAACTCTTGGTACTTCTCTCATTGTCACATCTGGCATTACTTGATCGGTATGATGTGGCATATGACCCTGTAGCAACTATAAAACTACCTCTATTTGTAGTTCTCTTTGGATGACTGTGGTTGTTCTTGTGGTAGAATCTACTTTTCTAATGCTCGGTTCTTCTCTCAGCTTTGTTGATGTTTCAATGATTCCAAATTTGGCTTTTAAAGTATTTGGCTCTAAGCTTACACTAGGAGCACTAGGTATGGTCAATTGGTCAATCATTGAAATCCCACAAAAAGTGCTTTTTCAAAAATCCTTCTTGATACTACTTCAAATATGTATCCAAACTTCTCTAAGATCAACACATTCTCTATAGCTGTTGAAGCAAAATCATATAGGATTTTCTCTTTAGTGATTGCCTCATTTCCAATGGACTTACCATTGTACATGTTATCTTAGTTGGAAAAGTGCAATTTTGGGAGTTTATATGGTGCTCTTCAAAGTGCTCTCCAAGCTCTTCTAAACAACCCATCGATTAGAGCTATAGTGTGAAAGGTATAGTTTGAAGGTTGGAGTGGTTTGCAGATTTGTATTGGGCGGCACATGCATGGTAATGGATTGAGGGTTATGTGAAGACATATGGTCAAAGTGCTCAATTTTCTAACCTTGCGGGTCTTTTTGGATCCTCAATCGTAGTTCAAACTACTAGGTTATGAGCATTTTTTGGAGCTCACAAAGAAAGAAGGGCCAAGAGGGCTGCCACGTAACATAGACTCATCCCACATGCAAAAAAAAGGCGCCCCCATCATGGGGTATATATAAGACTGTGCGCCATTCATAAAGCAACAAAGAGAGGGAGAGGGTGGTTCATGGCTATGGTTCTCTCTCCTCCCTCCCCATGCATGTGCTTTTGGTTTCCTTTCAGAGCTAACTTGGGTGTTCTTGGTGGCTTTTTTTCCTAGTTAGAGAAGGAGAAACTGGGGCTTCTAAAGAGAGATCATTGTAAAGGCTTTTTGAGGAAGGAGGCTGCCATCGCCATTTTGAGGCATCATTTTTCTCTATTCTCTCCCCCATGCCCTTTTCTTTTGCTCTTCTCTTGTGCGTTGGTGCTGATTGTGTGTGTCTAGCACGAGCCTCCCATGCTAGTTGTGGTGCGTGCGTGCGTGCATGCACGCACACACACACACACACACACACACACACACACACACACACACACAGAGAGAGAGAGAGAGAGAGAGAGAGAGAGAGAGAGAGAGAGAGAGAGAGAGAGAGAGAGAGAGAGAGAGAGAGAGAGAGAGAGAGAGAGAGAGAGAGAGAGAGAGAGAGAGAGAGAGAGCATGTGCTTTACGAGAGGTGATTATGTTGAGTGGCATGCTGCAAGCGATGATTTTGTGAGGGATTATGTGTTTGAGAGTGTGCAATAGAGGTGTTTTGGTGAAATTTGATTATTAGTTGTATTTTTTAGAGGATCGAGGTGTCGTATTTTTTGATATTAATCGCACTTATTATCTTGGAGCCTGGAAATGCAAAATTTCTACCACTTGACAACACCACAGGCTCGAACGTAGTAAAATAAGACCTTGATTTAAGTTTGGTGCCATTTGGAAATTTAAGTTGTCAGTTAAGCCTAAAATTCACTGAAGTCTAACTGCATACACAAACTTTGGCCTAGAAATTGGAAACTAAACCAAACTCCATGAAACTTGATGATTGACTTGTTTATAATGTAAACATTGAGCACAAGTAAAAAAAGTGGCGAGAACTCTTCATGTTGATCCAAAAGATATTAATCACAATTATTATCCTACCCTAAAAATTCAACTTTGGGCTATTTTAACAAAGGGAATTGGATCTAGGGTTGTAATAGAGTACTTCTGAGGAGTTTCATGTAGTTTGAACAAATTTTGACTTGCAAGGCCACTTGAATTGTATCTGAAACTATAAGACACAAAAATTGTTAGGAGATTGAGCCAAACTTACCCAAAAATTGTAAAACCCTATTCAAAGCTTATTGAACACACACTTAACCAATGGGGATCAACAAAAGTGAAAAGTAATGTTTTTTTTGTCTTAGTAGATATTAATCGAGATTATTATCTCCTGCTAGCTAGAGGGCTCATTTTTTTGGTTCCCAAGGTTAGTAGATCTAACATACCAATAGCTTGAAAAATTCAAAGTTCGTTTGGACACCATTTGCTACTAATTGATCAAGAGTCCTTGTACATACTTGCACATTAACAGATTGACTTATATACCTTTGATTGTACAAGAGTGATCAAAATCAAGCTTGAGCAATGACCAATTCAAATTACAACAGTTGAAATGGATTGGTATTGGTTCTAAAGACAAGGAGTATTTTGAGTCTTTACGTACCTTAGATCAGGTCGTGTCATAGATAATCAAGGTTATAATCGATAAAATGAGAGTAGAGGAGGAGAGCGTATACCAAGGGGTACCATTAGAGTACCTGTTGACTCTTACTCTGACACAAATTTAGAGACGTCTTTCTTTTCTACTCAATAGAGGATTGGAACATCTCTCAGGTTCAAACACATATTGACCTTCTACAAGACCAACACGCATGGGCTCAGATTTACATGGACCCTTACGAAGAGTTTGTGGTTAGAGTCAATGACCATATGGTTGAATTTGAAGAGCAGGTTAGAGCCAAAAACCAAGATGCCTTCTATATAGATCAAAATAGAGTGCAACATCTAAAATTTGGGAATCCCGACACTGTGAAAAATGGGGTTTAAATTTGAGACTAGGTGGTCTACAAGTGGGTATGATGTGTTGTATAATGATTCAATTAAGAAGGAGCATTTTGCAGCCACATTGTAGGGAAAGGCCAAGACATAGTTCATGTAGTATGATATTGATCACTTCCCAAATTATGACAATTTGAAGACTAGATTTTTGGCAAGGTTCAAGGTTGAAAAAACTATGAAGATGTTGTGAAAAAGATCAAGAAAATCAAGCAGAAGGATTTGCCAATAGAGAAGATGTAACATTTAATGCACTAGTAACTTGTGTGTAGCGAAAATTGATAACAAAGTGAGCATTTCATTAAGAACAAGTTCCTAATGAGCATAGAGAGAGTACTTCATTTGAGAAAGGAACATAGCAATTTACACCCAGCTAGTTTAGCATAGACAATACTTGAAAAGAGAGAGAGAAATAGAACAATTTGACAATAGTGGAGGACCGGATTTACATGGAGCCGGTCCCCCCTCCAAAAAGACTGTGTATTATAGCTTCTCCCATCAAAGGAGACTTTTGTACAATAAAATAGTTTTGTTCCTTGACAAAACTCGTTGGTGCAATGAAGATGGAAGCTTCATGCACCAAATTATGCTTGAAAAACACACGTACTGTCCCTAGCCTCAGTCCTAAGACCTCACACACCTTCAAAAATGGTGAGAGCTAACAGGGAATGAGGAAAGATTGAGAGAAAGAAGATATATCTTACGAGAAAGAAGTATTCTCCTCTCATAATCACTCTAATCGCATCGCTTAGCTTAGTAATTAGCATGGTAAAGGAGATGACCATGCCATTGAAGCTTGGCTCTTGGTTGGATTTGCACTCCATAGCCAAGTGTTGTTGGTGTAGGCCTCTACTTCTCAACGCTTGGAGAAAAGGATGGAGTTCTTGCTCAACACATAAGTTGTGTGTGTGTGTGTGTGTAGCAGAGTGAGTTAGACTAAAAATGCTCTCTCTCTACTTGGTCGACCCCTCTTGCTTTTGCTCTTGCTGGCTTCCCATTGGTTCCTGCAGGGCTTAGCCAATAACAAATATGAAGCATAATTGATAGACTTGTGACATGTGTCCCCCTTTTCCCTTTCGTGAGAGATTTAGGTAATTAAATAATTTATTTTAACTCTCATTGGACCTTTTAGTCTTCTGGCCAATAGGAATTAAACAAGCCATCCGGCTGCTGGATGCTCATTGGACCCCTTGGTAGACTATCCAATAGTCTTCTAGGGAGCTTAATTTCTATTGGTTCTTTTATCAAGCATTTTTAAATTGATTATAATAATTTTACTCTAGCCTAATTCTCATTGGTCCACCTCTATGGCCATCCAATAGGATTTGAGGAGGGGAGATTGGGGGCAACTGGGCTAGGAGCCTACCATGTGTCCATTCTTCCCTTTGGGGAGAGCTTGGAAGTGTGTGTGTGTGTGTGTGTGTGTGTGTGTTTCTCTCTCATCCCTTACCATTAGGGCTCGCCTCCTCCTTCCTAGGGATGTGGGAAGACTTTTTAGTCTTCCCATAACCATCCAATATTTTTCACCTTGGCCATTGGACTTTTTAGTTGATTTTTGGAACCTTAGACTATGGAATTCTTAATGGATCTGAACCTTAGGTATTTTAAGTTCCATTGATGCACATTGCTCTTTTGCAGACTGCCCCCCTTCGGATCCCGATTTTCCCTCCTTTGGATCCCTGCTGAGACCGGTATGGCAGCCTTACCAATATTCTAGCTTTTACTCCCCTGGTACCTCCCATATTAAATGATCAGTTTAACATGAGAAATCATTTGGGAGAATTAGATATTAGTTCTTTTTATGACATAGACTATGCACTACAGTTTAGGAACCTAACAAATAGACTGCAAGTAAATCAGAGATTATCTTGGGAGAAGTTAGGGGATTATTTTGGTAAATGACTAAGAAAACATCTCAAGAGTGTTGTTGCAAGTCATGCACCCCTTGCTCAACAAAAATACTTTGGTAATCTGTTGGATGCAATAATGAGAGCTGAAAGGACGTATGGATCAAGTGAGGAGAAGAAAATCCGAAAGAATAAATCTAAACAGATTTAGATTCAAAAGAGGAAGATTTAGATGAAGATGAAAATGAGGATTCAGGTATTGATTCAAACGAAGAGTCGGACTCTGATGAAGAAGGAGAAGATACATGGAGTGCAAAGAAGAAAAAGAGGTCAAAGGAAAAGAAGGATGTCAATCCAAAGAAGCAAAAGAGCAAAGGAAAGAAGAAAAATGGTAAATCGGATCTCGAAGATACCTCCAATATCAACAAACTGTTTTTGGAGAAGCTAAAGGAGATTCAACCTTCACCTTTTGTGAATCCCTCTAGACCACCATTTTGCCAGGTATGTCAGAAACATGGGCATGATTATGATAATTGCTATTATGACCCTAATTTTAGGGGAAGGAGACTAGCACATATTCTTGCAAAGATGGAATTAGGGGCAAATGTTGTAGCTCCGCAACCCTTCAAGACTAGATTTTAGAATACAGGCCCACCAAGGACATTTTAACAAGGAAAGTGGGAGAATGTACATAGATACCACCCACAAAACAATCCATTGTAACCCTGCACTTATTGTGGAACTTTGGTGGGACATAGATTGGGACCTACTTATGAACTATGGGGCAAGCACATGAATGAGAGGGTCATCCCAATTGTGAACTATACACCTATAAATGCAGGAGCTAGTTCCTCCAATAATGCAATAATGAAACCACCTGCTCAAGTGAATGTAGCACTCTTGGAAGAGATTTCTTTTGAAGCGAAGAGCAGAAAAAGTCATGCAAAAGAAGAGAAAAGGAACTAGCTTCCTCAAATAGCATCAATTGAATTCGGAAGTCTAGAAGGTGATAGCTTGCATTGCTTTCAATGTGATTGCCTGACATGTATCAAGATTGAGGAATTTTTGGAGAAACCTCTGGAGGTGGGAAGCTTAGCAATAACAAGGTCAAAAGGCAAACCAAAGGAAGAATGGGAACTCCAAGGGACTAGTCCTGAAGGACCCATTGATTGGGAAGCCTAGGATAAGATCAGAAAGGGGATGCTGAAGGAAATTCAATTAAATGAGGACACTGAAGAATCTGCAAATTCATGGCTAGCAGGGACAATGTAGGCATTGCAGGAAAATCTAAGAAAGAGATCCCCAAAATGGGGAAGATTAAATTCCTCACAGGAGATAGACAGATCCAAGTATTACTTTATAAAGGATTATCAAATGATCTTTTTGAAGCTTTGTTGGAAGCACCCATTTGAGTGAATGTGGGACAACTATTGAAATTAGTTCCTGGTTTCAGTCCAAAAATAAATAAATAAATGACAAGTCAAATTAAAGAAAAGGAGAGAAAGCTGAAGGGAGAAAGCTCTCAAATTGATTTGGCTCAAGTTGATTGTGGGGATGCAGCTCCAATGGATGTAGATTACAAGGTACCTGCAATAAGTATCTCCATAGGGAAGGTGTACCTTTTAGATGTGCTAGTGGGTGGAGGTTCAAGTGTTAACATTCTCCCTGAATCAATTTGTAAGAAGTTGAACCTCATAAAATGGTATCCAACACAATTTCAATTCAAAATGGTTGATCAAAGAAGGGTGCAACCTTTGGGGATTCTTCGAAATCAAACAATAAGTGTAGCATGACTAACATTTGTGGTCAATTTTGTTGTCTTTAGACTGGAAGAGTCAACATGCTCTTACTCAATGATTTTGGGAAGGACATGGCTAAGGGCAACCAAAGTGAAACAATTATGGGGTGTAGATACAATTGTCATCAAACAAAGGAAAAAGAAAATGAGAATGCATATGGTACCAAAGAAGATTATCCCACCTGGTTTTAGACCTTTGTATGTAGAAGGGATCAATATGGGAGAAGCTATTGAAGAAGATGAAGAAGAGGAGTTTCTAAAGAGAAATACAATAATGTTTTTAATTTTTGAGCTAAATGTGCAAAAGATTGCAAATATGGTTGAGAATTAGAAACAATCATTTGAAGTGAACTTGACAAAAACCAGGACGAAAACAATAAAAAAAACTAAAGAGTAAAATTAGAAGAGGAGTAGCAAGCATCTGAAGCCATTAAACATGTTGAAAAGATGTTTGAAGAACAAATGTCCAAGAGTTCTAGAATGAGGGAGGATGAATTGGAAGACATGAACTTGGGAGATGCAGAGAACCTCAAAATGGTGAAAGTATTGAACTGGATACCGAGTTTAAAAAGGCATTGGAAGCTTTGCTAGTAGAATTTCGGGATGTGCTTGCCTGGTCACACACTGACATGAAATGAGAAGATCCTAATGTATGCCAACATACCATTAATTTAAAAATAGACTCAGTATTTGTGAAGCAATATATGTATAGTATGAACCCCAATCATGCTAAATAGGTGAAAGAAGAGATTGATAAAGTGTTGGAGGTTGGCTTCATTTACCCAGTGGATAAGGTGTCTTGGTTATCATCAATTGTTGTTGTCCCAAAGAAGAATGGGAAGACCAGGGTTTGTGTAGATTACAGGAAACTTAATTGTGCAACAATTACTAATCCATTTTCTTTACCATATTGTGACACAATGCGGGATACAGTAACTGGGAGGAGATGTACAATTTCTTGGATGGTTTTAGTGGATATAATCAAATCAAGATGGTCGTAAAGGTTAAGGACAAAACAACCATTATAACTAAATGGGGAGTGTATGCTTCCACAGTGATGAATTTTGGGTTGAAGAATGCACCATGCACTTTTTAGAAGTGGGTCATGGAAGTATTTGGTCCTTACCTGACTACTCTCATGAAGGTGTTTCTAAATGAATTTAGTGTTTTAAGGAAAAAGGAAGATCACTTGAAGCATTTGAGATCGTGCTTTGTGAAATGCAGAGTCTCTAGATTGCCACTAAACCCTGCAAAATGTGCCTTTGCTATGAAAAGAGGCATTTTGTTGGGGCACATAATCATTTAAGAAGGGATAGCAATTGATCCAAGAAAAGTGGAATCAATCTTGAAGGCCTCAACACCAAAGTGAAGCAATTGATGAGGTTCATTTGTTAGGTAAATTGGCATAGCAAATCCTTGAAATTCTTGGCCCGTGTATGCTTACCACTCACGCAATTAACTAAAAAGGATGTGGATTTTGTGTGGAAAGAAGAACGTGAAATTTCTTTTGGCCTACTCAAGAAAATGCTAGTAACCGCACCAATATTGATTGCACCAAATTGGGACTTACCATTCCATTTGTTTGTAGATGCCTCCCATTCAGCAATAGGAGCAGTTTTAATGTAGGAAGTAGAAAAAGGGTGGTACAAACCAATTTATTATACTAGTAGAGTGCTCACATCTGCAGAGAGAAATTATATAGTAACTAAAATGGAATGCTTGGGAATGTTTTTGGAATGCAAAAATTCAGTCACTACTTATTGGCAAAATAAAGTAGTCATGCATGTGGATCATTAAGATTTGGTATACTTAGTTAACAAGCCTCATCTTTTAGGAATATTGGCTAGATGGGTGTTGCTAATGCAGGAATTTGACTACACATCGATTCATAGGCTATGTCAAGAGTAGGTGATACTAGATTATCTAAGTAGGTTGGCTAACGAGAAACCCATAGTGAAGAGATAGATGAGTTTCTTGATGCAAGTTTTTTCCCAATTAAATTGGTTGATGATGAAGATTCTTGGTATGAAGAGATGTTGTATTTATTGCTCCAAGGAGTTCTTCCCCAAAAAAATATCAGTTAATGAAGATAAACAAGTTGGCATGGAGAAGCACAACATTTACATTTATCATGGGAGTCCTCTACAAGAGGGGGTTTGAGAAGGCGTGTTCAAAAGTTTGAACAAATGGTGATATTGGTCGAAGCACATGCAGGTCATGTAGGTGGTCACTTTTTAGGGGACATTATTGCAATTGTTTTTTTAAACAATGGTTTGTGGTGGTCCTCAATTTTCAGGGATGCTCATGAGTATGTGAAGACTTCCTTGACTTTCCAAAGAGACGATAGACCACTGGATGCAAATAGAATGCCACTGCAACCAATACTTCCACTTGAGCCTTTTCAAAAGTGGGGTCTTATTTTTATGGGGCTTGTTGTTAAACCAACTGCAAAGTATACATGCAAAAAATACATTTTGGTGGCAATATATTATTGCACCAAATGGGTGGAAGCACGAGCAATGAAGGATAAAAAGTAGAGAGTGTGACAAAGTTTTTGTACAAGAACATTATGACAAGGTTTGTATGTCTTGTGGACTTGATCTCTGATCAAGGAGGCCATTTCATTAACAAAGTGATCAAGAACTTTACTGATTGTCACCTGATTATCCACAAAAAGTCCAAATTATATTATTCTCAAGCAAATGGTCAAGTAGAGTCTACAAATAAAACTTTGATTAAGATCCTAAAAAGAATGGTTTTTGAAAATAGAAAGGATTGGGATACCAAATTGGATTCTAATTTGTGGGCATTCAGGATAGCTTTCCAAGTCAGTACAGGGATGACACCATTTAAGATGGTGTATGGACTAGATGCTATTGTGCCAATGGAGTTTGTGATTCCAAGTTTAGGATTGTAGTAAAGCATTAAACGTAAGGAGATGAATCTTCAGTTTTTAGCCATGAACAAATCCTAAAGTTGGAAGAATATAGAATTCAGGCAGCCTATATTACTGAAGCAATTCAGAGAAGAAGGCAAGCATGCATGAACAAATCCTAAACCTGAAAGAAGATAGAATCCAGACAGCCTATATTATTGAAGCAATTCAAAGAAGAAGGCGAGCATGCATGGAGAAATATTTGAAGCATATATATATATTTTTAGAGGGGGACAGAGTACTGATGTACAATAACAAATTGGGAAAGAGACCAAGAAAATTAAAGCTCAAATATTTAGGTCCTTTTCAGATTGCAGAGGAACTTGGACCTTCAACTTACTTTCTAGTTGATCTTCATGGGAGGTTTTTCCCTAAAGCAGTTAACATATTTTGTTTAAAACTCTTGCTGGTAGGGGTTCTCATTTCAAGGGAAGTGAAACGAGAACCTTAAATCTAGGAGAATCCCTGGGATAAATTTATGCCATTAGTGGGGCGGGGTCACATCCATGTAAGTGAAATCCAGTTTAAACATACCCCTCCTCCTAAACCTTTCATTGCTCTTGTGCATGCGTTTGTCCTCCTTCAAGATCTGCATGCTCTCTTTCTCTCAAGCCATTTCTAACAAGACACTAGCAATTGAGGTGGGAGACTCTGCAGTGATCCCCTCAAATGTGGAAGACATAGAAACGATGGTGATGAGGTGGTTTGCACGCAAGGCAAAAGCTGTTGCTCAAGCTACACTTACATCACCTGATTTGGTGATAGAGAAAGACCTCTCAACACCCATAGAGGAGTCACCTTTAGTAGTGTATAGGGGGCCGATGGACTATAGCTTTGTCGACATGCAAAAAGAGATAGACTTCAACATCCTAGTGCATAAGGAGTGCTTGCAAAGAATTGGACTGCTAGACTATGCAATGTTGCCATGGAAGCATAACCTCACAGTGGTAGACACACTTACTCACATTGAGGACACCAAGGGTACCATCATTGGCAGCTATTGATTGAGTCCTAAAATGATTGGTGAGTTTTTTTAAAATGAATGTGGAGGAAGACAATCATATGGATAAGGCCTCAGATGACTTGACGGACTCAAAATTTTGATAGGCTCAAGGTAATGGAAACTATTGCCCGCTTTAAAAAATGAAGAATCCTTTCTGACATCAACAAATTAAATGGTATTTGGAAGGATTTTTGTGTTAGAGAAGTTAGAGTATATCTCCAAAGAGAACTATGCTATACTCCATGATGCACTATTGTGTTGAAGGAAAACAGGCTAGGCTAACTTGTTGTTTCAAAGATTGAACATAGAGATCTACCAAAATAAGAAGAGAGGATAGAACTACAAATATTGTTCCATTCTTGATATGTTTACAAATTCATGCTATGAGCATGATCTCATTTGTGGGTGATACTCCCAAGTAAGATGGCGGGTATAGTCTCTTCAATCTTTGAGAGCCAAGCTGGGGGAAGCAAAGATGTAGTAGTAGAAAGGATGAAGAAGGAGCAAAGAACAAAGGCTAAATAGGATCGGGTTGCATCTTGTATGAGCCAACAAGATTAGGAGGAATTTGGAAAAATCTGGGAATGGAGTTCGATGGTGACATGGACACTTTGTCAGCTATCCCAAAAGCAAACACCCTATATTATCTTTTTCAAGTAAGTTTGATAGACAAATTGACATTGCAGATGCTTATAAAGCTTTAGACTTGGTGGAAAACTTTGCTGGACAGGGGAAGCTCAATTACAATGTCTGGCAAAGAGAAAACTTTCAGTTTACAGGGTTAGATTTTAGAATTACAGAAGATGTAAAGGAGATCAAAGGAGGACGCTAAACTAACCAAGGACTTGGGGGAATATGTTGGAGACCTGAAGCAAGAGCTATAGAAGGTGAAAGATTCTACTCAGTTTTACAAGTCCTAATTGTAAAGGAGGGAGAGTAATGTAGAGAGATTGCAAGAGAGGAAAAATAAGTGGTCTGAAGCTTTGAGTGAGCAACCGAAAATGTTCAAACTCAACTATTCTAAGATTCAATCAGAGAGCAGTATTCTACTCAGTAAAGTGCAGGCTTGCAAGGACTTGGAAGGCAAATTGAGAGACATGTCTGAAGATGATTTAGATCTTGATGGTTGGTACATGTTAACTCAGGATGTGGAAGTGCTCAAGTCTAAAGTCAGGAAGCAAGGTGCAGGAGTGTGGACGGAGCTGAGAAAAAAACAATTTTCTTTGGTGAATATTCCTTATCAAGTAATTGCTAAAAAGAGGCATTTTCTAAAGAAGAGGCAAATGCTGAGTATTTGCTACTTCAAAAAGATAGAGTTGCAGATGGTAGATTAGAGAGAAAAAATCTCTGCAAGGAATACTCATATACTTTCTCAGGGACAAGAGACAATGACAAATGAAATGCAGGTATCTACAATGGACCACGATTTCTTCACTCTAGTAAAAGGTAAAAAAACACATGGTTCTATTGAGAAAGGACCCGAAGTACAAGGAATGGAGAAGCATGCTGAAGAGGTTAATGAGTAGGAAACAAAGGCAAGAAACATCATTACATAGGTGGTTCGGGAAGTACTTGAGGAAAGTTCAAGGAGAGCAAGTTGAAGACTTATCTGGAAAGCCAAAGGATACTTTGGAGAAGATTGAACCTTAAGTGATAAAGAAAGTGCAAGAGTTTGATATAGAGATGTCAAATTGTGTTGATGCTTTGGAGATGCCCTTAGGGGAGTTGCCAACATGCTAAATTGAGATGATTGATTAACAAACGTGTTTTTAAACACTAAGGGGAACTTGTTTTGTCAAGGGTAGAGGAGGTATTTTCACATGTGAACGCATCTTGGATTTAGTTCGAGGTACTACAATCCATGGGGGATTACTTACCAAAACCTTACTTTTAGGGGCCAAGCGATGTTTGGGTTTGAGTCAAACATTTTTTGCTTGATTTTTTTTTTTGCTACTGATCTTTACCAAGGGTTAAAGTCAAAATTAACTAGTCTTTTCATTCTTTAGTCAATAGTCAGTAATATGATGTAAAAATGGGTCAAAACACCTCTTAAGATCACGGAACGGGTTGATCCCAAATAGATTTGATGATTTTGAATGTAGAATGAAGGAGAAGAGGATAATTGGGACCCTGTACCATGCCTATTCTCTGTGTTTTTTGTGTTAACTGTTTTCAAGTAGTTTGCAGTGCCACGTTTCTTTCTTGGTTCCTGTTTCTACACTGAAAGTGAAATGTTAATGGGTTTTCTGTATGAAACGGATGAGTAAGATGTTTGTAGACCTTTTTGCAAGTGCCTTAGAAACAACAAGACCATTTAAGTGATGTGCCATTGAAGGAAAATGGATGAATCATGAGATAAAAGAGTGCCATTATGATGGAAATGTGCAATACATGCCTATGAGATAGCAGGGACAACATATGTATAGGTATCCACCTAAGATGGGACAAATATAAAAACCACCCATGGCTATGGAGAGACCACAATGGTTGCTAGGTCATCAACCACCCCTGCTAGGAAACATTGTTGTACCAATCAAGTACATGCATCTAAAGGACAAGTGGAGGTATCAGTCACGCCCTATAATGAAGCTAGTTCATCAACAAAGAAAGAGTGGCATATTCAATCGTAGACTACCATGGTAGAATTCATCTATCAAGCACCTCCAAATGCAATATTGGTTCACTTCATTGCATACCAGGAATCTAGGTTACCCATGGTGAAACAAATGCCAAAACCAAAAGCAAAAAGTTACCATAACTATGGATTTGATGATCATTGGAAATATGATTGTCCAAAGCTTGATAAGAATGTTGGGCCAATTGAGGCTTATTGCATGCAGTGCAGCAAAAAAGGTGAATACTATCCATAGGATTGTCCTAGAAACCCTACAAATAAAGGAAAAGCGACCATCAACATGTCGGTTAGCTCCTTAGACAATGAAAATACGGTTCTAATCAAGGTAGTGGCAAGGGCACATGCCAAGAAAAACAAACCGAATAGTGCTAGCAAGTTAAATAATAACACAAACTCTTCAAAAGACTCCAAGAATGAGAGACACTGATGCTACGAGCTTAGAATACAACAACAACGGAGGAAAATTGAAGAGAAAGCCTTGAAAATGATTGAGGAAAGAATGAAGTCGATGTCAACTGAGTTCAAAGAACCAAAGCCAAGGAAGGAGGATTAGTGTTGGTAGACAAAATTTACAAACCCATCAACGCGGCCTTGGAAGCTTTTTAAGCAGGCTTAAAAGCAGGTCAGACCAATGGAAACTAAATGGAAAAACTACCCGACACCTTATATGGAAGTGTAAATTTAACTTAGTGTGAATCACACAATCAATGCAAGAATCACATGAATCAAGAGTGGAGACCATTGGGGAGTCACCTTTTGAGCAAACGAGATGGCATAGGGTGTAATTGTTGCGTTGAGGAGTAATGAAGGCATCATTGTTAATGACCTCACAAATCTTGGGCAGCTAAACGGCTTACCCAACTCTGGCACTCACATGGAAATCGACTCTATCAAAAAGAAGAAAAAGCATCGCAATCACGTGCATGTTTTTTGACGCAGGTCCAAATCTCTATTGACGTGTATCTTAGTTGTGGCTTCTGCCATTGCCTCATCAAGAGCGATTATCAAAGATAACACACCAAGGCTACCATTTTCCTCGATAGACATTTCTAATTGGGGAGGTAAAACAAAGACGAGCTATCGCCATCATCTCCTCCCCTCCCCACCCGCCGGCCCGCCATCGTCTTTGCAAAGGGCTCAACATCGTAGGTTCCATCTCTTTCTTTCCCTCTCTCCCCCCCCCCCCCTTTGGGCCTTCGGTGATATCGTCTTTCTGTCTGTCTGTGTATCTTTCTCTTTGTGGTGAGACAAACCATGTCTCTCTCTCTCTCTCTCTCTCTCTCTCTCTCTCTCTCTCTCTCTCTCTCTCTCTCTCTCTCTCTCTCTCTCTCTCTCTCTCGTGTTCACCAAGTAGACACCATGTGTGTGTGTGTGTGTGTGTGTGTGTGTGTGTGTGTGTGTGTGTGTCACTTCTGCAAATCCCATCTCCTCCTCGTAGGGCAACGAAGAACTGAGCTGCAATTCCTCGCTATTGAACAAAATAAAAAAATTGCACTAGGTCCCCCTAATCCATCACAAGCAGAAAAAAAATACTGAACACACCACTTGTACACCTTGTCTTGGATGAGAGAGAGAGAGAGAGAGAGAGAGAGAGAGAGAGAGAGAGAGAGAGAGAGAGAGAGAGAGAGAGAGAGAGAGAGAGAGAGAGAGAGAGAGAGAGAGAGAGAGAGAGAGAGGCTACGCAACATGCAACTCCCTGGTTGGTGTGCAAGCCACAATCTCCATCCATCGAACGAGCAAGCTTTGTGCACATACACATACAAAGGTTTATCTGACCTGCTGACACTCGATGCACATGCATAAAGTTTGTTGCCGACCAATAGCTTGGGGTAGAAGACCCAAAGTCGTAGACACTACGCTATAACAACGTGCAATAGAAGGGAGTGACATATTTTGTAGGTGCTACTAAATTTAGCAATTGACCATCTCACCATCACTACAAACGGCTAGGGGAGCACACTACAGTGCTATTAGAAATGACAAAGCTCTGATTGTAAAGGGGTGGGTAAAAGTCCCAAAAATGGGTGGACCACCACAAAGTCTCAATCCATTGGACCATCCTTTTGTGTGCATGTGTGCACCCTAAGAGAGAGACCGTGACTCTTCTGTCACTTGCACACTTGCATGCAACACCATCATCAGAGAAACATGATCCCACTCCCCTCATCTTTTGCACTTAGCTACCTTTTGTTTCAAACCTAAAAGAAATATTTTGAGATTCTCACTAAAACTTATCGTTCCAATATTGAACATACCTACTTGCTTAGGATAACTAGTTATAATTTCTTAAGGGAGTTTGAGGTGAGAGGCAGAAATGCTTGTGCTAACAAAATGGGTAGCTCCAACACCCCACTTTGCATAACTATTTGGCATATTTTGGTGCATTGATCAAGCAAAATACAAAGATATACATAATGTAGGGTTGGTTATTTAATTGACCGGGTATTGGGGGACTGAGTATTTGTATATCCAAGAAGGAAAGGATTGGGCATTTGGAGATGCATGCTTTGTTTGATTAATTTAGCATATTTGACCTTGTAAAAATTTGCTTTGTAATAAGCTGGAATTGCATTCTAGTGGGTCTTTGTAATGGAAGAGTGATTGAGATTCTACATGTTCTATCTGAGCTTTAGAATGAGTTTCAAGCGCGGGCTTTTAAGTTACTTTGGGAAGCACACACATCAAAGAAGGTGGTGGATGAGCTACATAAGAGTGATATGACTTCTAGCACACATATCAACTACTCACTAATTGAGCATCGATCTACGAACTAGGCGACACATGTGCTACGATTGAAGTGCCTGTTTTGGGGGCTTTTAGCCTTGACCATGCTAGGATTGATTTGCACTAGAGGAATTTTGTGGGGGAAGATGGGATCATGCAAGTATTGGTATGCAAGACAAATAGTCTCAATCACTTCAATCTTGAAACACTTTGTGTCTCATGAACATCGCCAGAGGATTGCCAACTCCAAGCTAGAGAGCTTCAACTCTAAGAAATGCTCTAAAATACGAGGTCAAAACACTAAAAAGTAATAGATGGATAATTAGAAATTAATTAATACATTAATCACTACAAAATTATCACATTAATCATCAATAAGAGGCTAGGGATGAAGTGGTTGAAAGGAGCCTTTGTGAAGGGGAACAAAATCTTAATCTGCCTACTTATTTCAAATGATACACTATGCAAGCTAGGAAAATACTCCTAGAAAAACCTAAGTGAGAACCAATGGGATCGATAGAGGAATGTAAAATGGACTAGGTAATGTTAAACAAGTGAACCTACCCAAACCAGATGGACCACCCAAGAATGGTGTGAATAGCCAAAGATTTGAGTGAAGAAGAAGAAAATATGCTAGTTTCCACTCTCAAGGAGTATACCGATGTTTTTGTATGCTCTGTAAGTATCTAAACATGGTAGACCCATCAATCTTCCAACATATTAACCCCCTCAAGGATGACAAATGATCACGTAAACAACACCCCTATACCTACAACGAAAATTTCACAGAGAGATCAAAGAGGAAGGAAAACAAGCTCCTAGATGCAAAATTTACTTACAAAATTGAGCATATCGAATGCTTGTGTTTGATTGTGGTAGTTCTAGTTCCTAAAAAAATGGCAAGCTCATGGTTTGCCTTAACCTCAAGCAAGTAAATGTTGCCATCGTCCAAGGTAACTACCCCTTACCCACATCGTCCATGTACGTGAATGAGGAGCAAGAAAAGAAGCCTATAGTTTTCTTCATGGCTTTGTGGACGAACGAATGCTACTGCCACTTTTGAATGGCTCATGTGCCATGCTTTTAGAATGTATCTTTGGGATTTATTGGACATATAACTTAGTCATGAAAGTGAACTATAGAGTCATTATATGCCTAGTGAGGTGCATAAATATTTTGAAACAATTGTTGGCTTGAAAATGTTTAAGTAAATTTCTACAGTCCTTTTGACAGCCTTGGTGTCAAAGTTTCCACATGCAAAACAATGCAAATTTTTTGGTTGAGTGGTTGATATGAATGGTCTAAAGCATAAAGAGCATCAAGTGGTTCTTTATGACAAATCATTGAGAGAATGTATCACAAATTTAGATGAGTTAGTTTTGATGCATTGCAATAGAAATGGTTACTTGAATGACAATGCTAAAATTCAAAAAAAATTGTACTAGATCAAAGGCGTTGACACAAGACAGGTGGTGGAAAGAAACAAGAGTTTTGACTTGCAAAGTGACCATGCAAGAATGTAACATGCTTTTGGATGGATTGCATGCTATATGGTACCTTGTTGAAGTAAGTGTAGGCTATAGAGTAAGGAGATGTGAATATCATGTCCATTCATTTGAATTGCTCATTTTTAGTTTTTGTGTTTTTTTTGGCTTCCAAGTACTTGTTTGAGCTACTTGCCTAGCCTTCTTAGGAAGGCTACGCATAGTGCAATACATTGAAAATTTCCATTACTTCGAGCCAATTTGGTGCAAGTATTGGTATGCAAAACAAATAGTCTCAATCTCTTCAATCTTGAAACACCTTTTGTCCTTTGAGAACCAAAGTTGATCTTATGATGTGTTAGCAGCTAAGCTAGGACATGCCACTGAAAGCAAGACCACATGCGATAGAGAGAATCACAATTATTAATATTATTTTTATAGTTCTATATGTAAGCCTTTATTAAGTAGATTAGGGAAGATGGCTTCTAGCTTGTAACTTAATCACCTAGGGCACTTAGTTTGCAAGTTTTATGAGCCATATTGGCCAAAGGACAAGATCTTGACCATTGGCAAAGTACAAAGGCCAACTTTTGCAAATTAAACCTAAGTTTTTGGATATTGAAAGTGAGCACTCTATCATTTTGAGTAATCTATCTACCCTCTTACTTCTCCTATCAGTATCTTCCTCATGTGAAGCACTATTGCAAATACATGACTAGCATTGCGATCACATGTGAACTCTCTTCAATTCAATGTGAGTCTATTGCAAAGTTTTTGTGCTTTTTTTGTGGCCATGTTCTTGTTATTTTGTCTTGATTTACTTGATTTATGAATTCATTTGGATTTCTCAGCATATGAGAGGATAGAGCTCCCTTAGACAAAGCAATTGAGTGTATTAAACATCAAAACCCACCTACTAAAAATAGGCCACTTATAGTAGACATGATTTTTCTCAAGTGCTAGATTGAAGATTTGAAACCATACAGAGGTTCTAATTGGTATAGCATCCTAGCAATTCTGGTTCCACTCAAAGCACTTTAGCTTAGTGAAACATGCATGTGTACTTGCAAGTGGGAGACTAGCTTTTGAATGACACTCACTAGAGATTGTCACTTGAGAGTAGTAAGTTGTGATTGCAATTTGAGGGATTGACAACCTCTCATAGCCTCCATGCACTACTGAGTTAAGCCACGTCCCATGGTTTGACATATTAGTGTCTGTGGTTCTCTCTTTCATACCATTGATATGGTGAGTCTTTTGACATGATGTTATAAATTTATCATTACTTGAAATTTCTCCTTTATCTTGGATCATTAGGCTACGTCATCCTTTGAAATGCCCTCATGTCCAACATATTATGTGTCACCCTCCCCATTCAATGCAGCATCACATACTTCTTGTCACCACATATCCAACCCCAGCCGATCAACTCCCCTTGATGACCCAATGACATCACCAACTTCCCCATCAACCCCTTCTCAAGCTTCCAACATTATCAGCTCTTCCTTCAGTACATGTTGCTTCCCCCAACCTATCATTTCTTCTTCACCGTTGCATATTTTGGTTGTAGCCAACGATCAAGCATGAGGCTCAAGATATCCCTATGTCAACCTCACCACACCAAGCCAAATATTTATTGCAAACATAATATAACCAAGGATTTGTATTAAGCAATAAAGAATATGAAACACCTCACCAAAAAATTTAACGCACTTTATATCTTAAATGCTTTGTAATAAAAGTAGATTTTGATATACGAGCCTATGCAAAAGCTCATTCATACACCAAAAATATTTGTATTAAGGCATACACAATTAGTCAATATATGGTGGTTATTTATGTTGTCAGACACGTTATGAATAGTATGATACAAACGTTGGACCTTTTTAATTATCATCTGCACTAAAAATATCTACAAATGATTTCCTTTGCCCATACTAAAATGGGCCATGCAAAACAAGCATGTAATGTGTCACAATAGCTGATATTTAGTATATGCTTCGCATGAAGCCAACTTCCAAGGTGTTGTAGGGAAATCCATCATAGCACCACCGGATCAACCAATACTAGTCAATCCAAAGGTGGTAGCAACCCAGCTAGGGGATGGAGTCCTTGGATATGGGAGAGATTAGAATGAATCAGAGAAATATGAAGCGTAAGACTAACTGATCTACCTATTAATCCACTCTATAATGAAGCCTTGAGCTTATGTACGAAGCCTAATCTAATCAACCACACACACATAGGTAGCAAACTAATCAATGATGCATGTCAATTAGTTTACACACCACTATTCTTCTAGCACACATACTGATTAGGTCCATTCAAAGGGCAATTAGGCACTTCAAGGTTTCTTAATCACTCAACTAACTTTAAGCACATGTAAAGAGAAGCTTAATTGCACAGACAATATCATGTATGCACACGCTACCACTTAAACAGGTGTGTGAGCATGTTAGTGAGAGTTTTATTACTCAAAGATAAATAAATATATATCGTTTACTATGGTCTCAAACTTGGATATCCAAAGGCAAAAAACTTAAAGGAGAATAGTATGTTTGGTATGTGTTCATGGGTCTAGTGCACCTTGATCAATATGCTCAGATCAAAGGTCTAGTGTAACTAGGAATGGTAAGAGAGCTCTAACCAAACAATAAATCTACAATCTCCTAGCACTTTGTCTATTGGTCAAAGGCTAGCTAGCACCTAAATCCATATTAATGGTAGACTCTATAGGACAAGTAATGGGTCTAGGGATGGCATCAACATGTGAATGTGCAGTCAATGAGCTATGAAGCTCAAGATCTCTTAGTGGCTAACTAGTAAATAGTATGGTCGATGGAAGTCTAAGGTGGCTCATGTCAACTTGTGGTGGGATAGAAGGTTGGCCTTTTGGAAGGTAGGTCTGTAAATTTTATGGTCTCTCATTAACTATATTGTGAGCTCTCCTAGCATACGAATGTGAAGGTCTAACTCTAGTCGGCATTGGTCACGGTGTAGGCCTCTTTTATTGTGGGTGTACTCTAGATCTTGATCGGGACACGTTTGTTAATAGTAGTACTATGAGATCTCTCAAACCAGAGTGTATACAGTCAGTGGCCTAGGAACCCAAATCTATCTATGTACTACATAGATATCCCTATTCCTCTAGTGACCTACTAGGTGTGAGCCAACCCTATGATCTACCATCAAGTGTATGGTGGATCTCAATACAAACTGGTGTATCATCTCTAAACAATGGTCTGATTTGTATCACTATACAAGGCAGATAAATATGTCTAGCGGCCCTAAGATAAGCTTATGTCATGAGCTATAGGTACGATATGTCCTTGATCTCTTATGGGTAGTACTACTCCTATGATCATGATCTAGAGTAGCCTCTACATGATCGTATGGTATCTCAAGTGACGTGGTAGAAGTCAATCTAGGTGACCCTCGCTTGAAATTCTCTAATGCGACTTGTACTGTAGGGGGGAGATAGTCATGGCTTCTAAGTATCTCATCCACCCATGTCTCGCATCATCCAAAAAGGTGTCTTTGGTATAAGCATGTCCATCACGGTTAACAAACCAAGGCATGTATCCTCTATATCCTAGGAAATGTAGCACAATCTCATTAGGGTGCTTTGTCCTAGTCATGGTAGCTCTATCCTAGGATGAAATTGGGTGTCCAAAAAATCATTTAGATGCGTTCTCTCTCTATAACATTGGATGGACTAGTCTGCAAGGACATATACATGCCCTTCAGTTCACCAAGCAAGAACTCAATCATAGCCATATAATGTCTATGAAAAAGTATCTACCATGTTTAGGTGTCTAGTTCATTTGAAAAGGTGCCTCTGATATAAGCATGTCCATCATGGTAAAAAAGCCAAGGCATGAATCCTCTAGATCATAGAAAATGTTGCACAATTTCCTTAGGGTGCTTTGTTGTCCTAGTCATGGTAGCTCTATCCTTAGTTGGACCTGCATGGTATCCGTGGGTGGTGAACAATGAATGGTATACATAACTTGGGAATGTGATTGAGCTCAAGGTCTAATGTTCTCTTGGTAGACATATTATGGTCTCTACAACCACTCTATCATGTGCATTAGTTGTGGGTGCAATCAAAGGATGCAATATGTCTGTCTCAATGCATGGAAGCTGCTCTAGCTCTATAGGGTAATGGCTCTTGAGCTCTCATCTTGCATTCTCTGCCATGGTTGGTCTTTTAGAATATCTAGATTATGTGAACCTTGAAGGTGATATAAGGCATGTAGGCTGAGTAATGGACATGATCATTGGGTCCAAAGTAGGTGCAACATCACTTCTCAAAGAGCATAATCCACATATCACTATATAAGTATCTTCATCATAATTGCTCTTATAGGTACCTTGTAAGGAATGTGGTCGAATAGGTCCACCTTCATCTAAAGATGGGTACAAACTAGGTATGGCTATCTCTTGCCTATACATTATGATGCTCATCACCGTACATAGGTCTAGCAAAATACTATCAATGGTTGTTGAAAGCTTCCTACATAGTCCTCCCATGGTGCTAATCCAAAATTCAATGTACCGTCCATAGTTTTCTACCTATCATTGCACCTAGACCATCAATAAGATGATCCGGTACTATAGTGTGTGCTCAAGCTCTCAACATCTGAAAGCTATATGGTTGTTTGTGGTAAATATAGACGGGATCTGACATTCCATTTGTGAGTATCTACATGTGCGTGTATAATGGTGATTCTAAACTCACTACATGTGTACAATGCTTTGTCTAGCTCTCACAATAAAAATGTAAGATCCCCAATTTTTGGGTCTCTTTTAAAATTAAGAAAAATAGCTTTCAATATCTATCATCAAATTCAAGCTTAGAATGTTTGCTTGACAATATTGTAAGGTTCTAAAGTGAAAAGCAAGGTTGTTTCCATGTTCTAGTAGGTCAGACGGATTTTTGATTCAGTTTTGAGAAAATCTACTATTTTTAGAATTTTCATGCTTTTTTATGCTTTTAGGTGCTTTTTTGCAAAAAGCAGAGTCGCGGATCCTTAACCTACGTGTTCCAAGGAAGCTATGGTTCAATTTTGTAAAAATCTGCTTTTCGAGTGCTTTTCACACTATTTTTAGCTTTTCATGATTTTTAGTGAAAAGCGTGTCCCCTTTCTTATTCCAACGGACAAGGGAAACCCGTGGTTCAATTTTAGAAAATTTTGATTTTTTTCTGTTGCTTTTTATGCTATTTTTAGCTTTTCGTGCTTTTCGGCATTTTTGAAAAGCAATGTGCTTTTTACGATGACCTTAACATAAAAATATTAATTTTAGTCTCCGTCGGATTTACAAATGACCACCCGGAGAAAAAACAACACTAAACGAGATTCTTACGGGAATTATTTTTATAAAAAGCAGGGCGCAGTACGAAAAAATCATAATTATGTTGGGGACATCACGGTACGACATAGTCTAGCCACGATTTCATTAGTTGACCGGATACTGTTCAATTGGTTAGTTTTACTGTAAAAATTGAATGTAAGTGGGAGAGTTGACCACCAAAAGCCAAGCCATGTTTTTAGCAAAGTGTCGAAAAGATTGCAGCTATTCCAACCAGAAAAACTAGCGCTAGTTGTTGGCTTGGGCATCACTCTCGCTTGCTGCAATGCCTATAAATTGGCAGGGAGTGCTCAGTTTTCAGTGCCGTCTGTTGCGTCTACTATTGCAAGGCAATACTCATCTATTGTATGGAGTGGTGCAGGCTCTTCATCACCATCTCCATAAGCTCTTCTCTCTCATTTACAAGAAGAGGAGGAAGAAGAAGAAGAACAAGGATACTCTCTCTCTCTACTTGCTTACTATCTCCTCTCTCGTTTCACGGTGTACGCGCTCTCCAAAAGCTCTCGTGGTATAAACCTCTACATAGCTCTCATCACCGCTCTCTTGCGACAAATTAAGAATCCTTTTGACAGCCCCTAATCAATTCTAAAGCACGGTGAGAAGCTATAAATTCCATGGCCATCATCATCTCTCTCTATGTCGTTTTTTTGAGTAGACACCCTCTCGATGATTGGTTTTTTCATATACGAGTGTATGTATGGGTTTACCGAGTGTGTATGAAGTTGCCCCATGATTATTTCATCATGTTTTAACACACTGATTTTTGCACACGATGTGTTTATGATCACGTGCGGGCATAAAAAGCGGTTTTGGTTTCACATCATAGAAGCAATAGGAACACTGCTTGATCATAACTCACAAACCGTTATGACTCAGAACAAAACCTTTAAACCGAAGATAAAACACAACATTTAGAACATTTTCTCTCTTAGGTGTCATGTAAAAATCACGCATGAGCTAAGAGATATGCTCCAAAAACAGCTTGTTGTCCACTACACAAGTCAAAATTTCGGACCCCAGGCTCCTTGGAGAACCACTATATAGATTCACTAGATGGGCAAACCCACTCAGCCAATTGAAAATATTGATTAAAATTGATAATAAATGAATTTAGGTCTCCATTTTCACCTTGGGTATGCGAGTTATTAATCCTTCCATAATCGGGCTTACCCACATGTGTAGGGGTGCTACCAAGGGTGAGTACCATATGACGTCGTGAATAAAGCCATTTATGTATGATTTATGGTTTATTTTGGTGATTTGATTTCAAGTATTAGATGTCCATAAACTCATGTGAGGGTGTATGGTTAGTCAACCTGAACCGCACTGGCAAATATGAATAAAGCGACTTTCTTTTTGTGTTACTGTTTGTTGTGTGAGTATCATATGGGTAAAGTGATGTGATAGAGTGTAAGTCTATATTATGGAATTGATCTTGATGCATTGTGTTTGATTGCATGTTATGTATGCTCCTAAAAATGGTAAAAAGTTGTTTTACGCA
Organism: Adiantum capillus-veneris; assembly: GCF_014529385.1. Classification (NCBI taxonomy): domain Eukaryota; kingdom Viridiplantae; phylum Streptophyta; class Polypodiopsida; order Polypodiales; family Pteridaceae; genus Adiantum; species Adiantum capillus-veneris. Next base: position 119,806,780 of record NC_140939.1, read on the forward strand.
TATGTATGAAGTTATGGTTTATGGTCGACCTAAGGGTCGGAGCTGTTTTGCATCATGTTTATGGTGATGGAATGATATCATATGATGTATGGAACCATATGGATGGATGTGGATGCCTCATGTGCATGGTTGTGATTGCTTTCCACCTTTCTAGGAGGTCAAAACTAGCTCTATGTGCTAGAGAGGTGAATTGCAGATATGATGCATCAACTTTGCATGATTAGATGTTGTCAAAATTGGATTTTTATATCATGTTTAGTTTCTGGTCGGACTTATCTCTTTTGCATGAAAGCTCATGTCTTAAGAGCCATGTATTCGGACTCCGATTGACTGCAGTGGATATGTCAAACTCCAAGTGTGGGAGTTGGGTCAATTTGAATATGATTTGTGGTTAAGGGCTTAGATCCCTCATGGATTCTGGTTGAGATTTTATGGTGGAAACCGGTGTGGCTCTTGGTTTCTTTTTCTGGTTATGGTTATGCTACCAAATTTTTGCAGCCATGTTATGTTCTAAAGTGGTTATGCAGGATTAGTTGTGCCTCACCCGAGTTGGGTAGAGTGCTCACCCGTGTGATGTGATTGGATTATGGTTTATGGTTTTGGGATTAGATCATGAAGTGATTTGGATGGCTTATGGTAGACATGTAAGGGTAGAGACGCTGTACAATCTAACTGCTTGGAAAAGATTGGTTGTGCATATGGAAGGTGCTATTGTGACTGGACTCACGTGTTATGTTTCTCATGGTAGCGTCACTACAAGAATAGGATCACCTACATTGCTTAGCCTTAGATAAAAGGGTTGTTGACCTAGTGCTTTGCTGGATCGGGGTGTTGCCTAGGTTTTCTTCGTTTTGTTAGGCTCATCTACACGGTTAGTGCATCGGGGGTTGAATGACCTACACGGCTAACGGGTCGGGGATTTTGCCTTGGCTTTGCCTAAACACCTGATGTTGTGCATCGAAGAGACGTGGTGCCTAAACTGGTATGGTTGGTGTTGATACCCTACCACCTACTGGTATTTGGGATCCTTTCAGAGCTCGGGTTCATGGAGGGAAGCGAAGAGGCCTTAACTTATGTCTGGCTCAGGTAGGTTGGAGGTGTTCGCTCCCGGCAAAGTGAAACTCTCTATGTCCATAGTAAAGTGAAAGTGGATGGGTGGACCGGTCGATCCCTACACAGGGTCCGATGCTCTGCTAGTTATTTTGTCATATTCTTTTTGATGTTATGGTATACCCAAATTTTTTTCATTGCATTAACATATGGTTGCTTGTTTCATTTCTATGAGGAATTTAAAGATCCTCTATTGTCATTCTCTCATGTCTCTATGCACTCTATTTCACCCTCCACTATATCCTCTCTCTCTCTCTCTCTCTCTCTCTCTCTCTCTCTCTCTCTCTCTTCTCGCAATGCTGTGTACACATATATTCACACTCCACAATGTTATATTTTCTTTGAGTACGCTTTCATTCATAACACCCATTCAGGGGTAGCACTAGTCGCTAGGTGCCTCTGCATGTAGTCCGGCTCATGGCCTAAACTCCATGCTTGGTCGGGCGCTTAGAACTCCTCCCCTATGCAAATGCTTCCGTAACTCTGATGTATATTGAAATTTTTATAAAGGTGTAAATTGTATATTTTGTGCATAGACCCCTAGGGAGGGGTATCTCTCAAAGAATATGGGTCAAGGATGGCCAATCTATGCTCTTTGGGAAAAATATGGTAGAAATGTGCCTAATGTGTGTCAACGGGCATGTATGGGGTGAAAAAAAGTGTGTCAAAATAGGGGAGAGAGAGAGTAGGATACTAATGCTCTCACTTAGCAAATATAAAATACATATAAAAAGAGAGAGGGCAATCTTGATGAAGTGGATTTTTCAACTCTAACTTCCTAAATGGAGCCATCAACGGTTGGCTATTAGATTCATGATAGTAATGGGGTTTTAAATACACATGATGAAACTTGGAATTGCTCAACCGTTGATAGATTATGTGATAGAAAGCTCTTTGAAAATCCAAAGTCTTTAATCAGTTCAATGTATGCCTCTCCTTAGGCTGAGAAAATATCTTCTGTCAATATGCCCTTCAAAAGAAACACAATAATTAGTGCAAAGAAAGAATTTTCATTGATATCATGCACCAATGAATGCAACAACAAAAGATAAGTTCCATCTCATGGAAAAAAAGGTGTTATCCAAGCAAATCTTTGTCCAGAACATACATAAATCCCACTAATCCCATACTCAAGCGGATTATTATTATTTTTACTTTCCTCTCTCAATCGGTTATATTTCAAATTTCAATAGGGTAAATGTTAAGACACTTTGTTTGTCTTGATCAAGAGACATGGGCACGAAATATTACTTACAAAGCTAAGCTAGAATTCTTCTTTTCACTCTTCGCTCAATTGATGGTGATGAATTTCTAGTAGGCTTAAGGGTAAGGTGAGAAACTCTTTAGAGTTTGAGAAAAAGAGAGTGGGAACCATCTCAAAAAACTTTAATGTATTTTTTTTCAAAATAATTTAATGCTTGTCTCTCTAGTTGTTGATCATGGCAAGCTTGGTAAATGAGTAGTTGAGGCCGCTAGGATTATGGGGTAGGCCATGGCTTGGGTGGGACTTTGGATTAGCACGCGGATAAGGGGTTGTTAATGCATGCTAATCAGCTCCGCACTCATGCAAATAAGACAAGTGGGTAACAAGGTCAATGGGCATGGCATGTATGCAAGGTGAGTCCAAGGTGGCCCAAAAATGGGTTGGTAATTACATGGTCTGCTGGTGAGGCAATGGTTAACAACAGAAAATGAGTCAAACAACGGGGTGTTTTTGTTGTGGGACAAATGTCTCTGGCTGGTGCTCTTGGCAGTATTAGAATATTCAAGAGATGGTGAGGTATGTGTGGTCATGGACTCGTAGGCCTGGGGGTATTTGAGAGTGATGGTGTCAAAAAGTATGGGTGGGACTAATTCAAAATCGTTTCAATTCATACTTAGTTGGGAATGCACACATCAATTTAACCATGCACACACAGAAATTGCAATAAAATCAAGCACCTTAATATGCAATGCAACTAATTGCAACCAATTAGACATTAATTGCAGCAATTATGCACATTCTTAGCAACAATACGATGATATAACATCATACAAAAAACCAATTAGTGCCAGGCCCCACTCACATAACCATCAAACCAAAGCAATTTGCACTTCTTGGAAGTAAACCTATCAAAATCGACCCAAAAGATTACCCAATTTTGTCTCCAATGTGACTGCTCCATTTACAAGGCGACAACACAAATTTGGTCAAATGAGCTTATCTCCTTGGCAGTTAACCTCAAAAGAATGATCTCCATGCTCTCAATGAAATAACCAATCATATATGGTGCAAAATAGATGGATAATTAGAAAGTAATTAGCACATTAGTCATCACAAAATTACCCTAATGCAACTACAAAAAATCACTCGAATTCAGAACATGTGATGCAATTCTGAAGCATATGCATGCATCTAATTAGACAAACATTCATGTGTAACATATGATTGATTTGTGTTTCATGCTTTATTAAGGCCTCTAATTAACAAAAACTAGAGACTTAACTAGACCAAATTAGTTATAAATAGGTCAAAATTACTATGGAAGGAGGTGCATCATACATAAAATTACATGTCCATACATTGATTATGAACATAGTTAAGCATCCAATTTCAACCATGTCCCTTCACAAATATACTTACAAGTAGAAAACAATATGTCAAATGTGCTTACATTCCATGCCCTAGGCTAGAATTAACTTCCAAGCTTCCCGGATTGACAATTTAGTCAATTGGTGCACTCTTATACTACTGTGGCTATATAATGGGTTAGAAAAGACACTATTTTCATCTTGTGTTGTCTAGCCATCAGTCTTTGATGAAGTCAAGTGGGAACATCAATGAAAATCACACATTGCAAAGAGTGTGGTGGATGAACTACATAAAAGTGAGATTGAGTTCTACGAGACAAATCAACTACTCACTAATCGAGCATTGGTCTAAAAACTAGTCACCACATGTGCTATGATGAAAGTGCCTCTTTTGGAGGTTTTTAACCATATCCAAAGAAAATTATAACACCAAGGTAGATGCACAAGGAAGATTATGGACCTCACCATGGGAAAGAACTTCAACAAAACTATTTTAATGCTTTGTGTTGGTTTGAAGCTCTTTGAGGCAATTATTTTATAATGCTGCCACAATAAGCATAGACCATGCTAGGATTAGTTTGCACTATGGGAATCTTGTGGGGGAAGATGGGAGGGTTGACATGTCCACTATGACCATGCTAGGATTAGTTTGCACTATGGGAATCTTGTGGGGGAAGATGGGAGGGTTGACATGTCCACTATGAGCATAGCTTCCATAAGGGGCAAAGATTATGACATATGGGCCTAGATTCTACATGCATTTCGATAAGAGGCTTAGACTTTTGTTGATTGAAGTATTACAAATGTTTAATAAAAAATGACACAAAGAGTAACGTGAAAAGAGCTCTTCTATTTTATAATCAAAAGAGAGATTCATAAGCTCAGTTGTACTTTTGCCTCAACAAGAGCACATGCACGCCATTGGATACGAACATTAGACTATTATGCTCATAGTAGCTATGATACCCATGCAACCATTCAACTTAACACCACATCTGACCTATCCATTTTCATGACTTGAAAATCCAAGGTTGTCTGTTGCCCATGAATCTCAAGTAGTATCCCCTTTACTTGTGTATTCCACACTTCAACATCATGGCCATTTATCATACTACCTTGTAGCGGTGGGAACTAGGGGTTGGTGGTAGATTCAGACATTTCACAAACTTGTAGTTAAAGAAATTGTGAGAGGCACCATCATTTACCAGGATTCTCACCTTGTTATCTTTGATAGATCCATGCTTTCTCACAAGCTCGTGTGATCTCAAAGTCGGTTTCCATATAGCTACCATAATACATCACTCATGCACCACTTTAGTTTGTGTTACTTCCACCTTGGAATAGCGAGAAGAGGATTTGAGGGGAAGCAATTACACCACGTACATAACTTTCTCCTTGCCTTGGGCATCAAATTTCCCCTTAGAATAATCTTTTTTGCCATGTCCCCTTCCCAAGCAATTAAAACATAATTTATCCTTCTTTGGCTTTTCAAAATTCTCACTTGATAGATGGCCTCAAGGACCCTTGGCTTTTTGGATGCATCGTATGAGGCTAGCACAAATTTCCTTTTATTACGACTATGAGATGCACGTGCATTTGAAATATGATGTATATGTGTGCTATGTATCATGAATATGAGCTGTCAGTATAGCTACCTCAAGCGTTTTGGGATCGTGGGTTTTAACGTTCTTCTTAAGCTCAAGATTTAAGCCAAGAATGAACCCTCTCACCTATTGGAAGATATCTAGACCCTCCAACTTGAGGATAATGTCTCTATAATGTAAGATATACTTAAGAAGTGTCTTATGTTGATGCACATAGAGCATTATGTTGAAGCACATAGAGCACTTATCCCATGCAATACGATTTTTGTCCTTCTCATTAGTGTAAAGCCTAGGGAACTCCCTACCCTGGATTCACCACCCAGCCTCCCTTATATTGCCCTTGGCTATTGAATCCCTTGTTCCATACTGGCAGCCGGTCACTTACTGGCCCAGGTCCGTGACCTCCCCTGGATATGCCCTTGGCATGACATTACGCCCCCCTTGGAGAAGCGTTTTTGTCCTTGAAAATAAGAGTGATGATACGCTAATGTTGTTCACCGTGGCATCCTTCACGGATCCAGGCGTTTGCTTGACCAGAACACGGTTCAGTAGGAGGTTCAATGAAACCAAGAGTAACATCTTGAATTTCCACATTGTTGTCCATTTGTAACCATCTTGTGTTACCAGTTCCTATCTAATCAGAGTGTGTAGACTCCAGTTAGAATGCACATGAGCATGCTAAACGAGTTATCACAACAAAGATGTACCCAAAAGAGTACTGCTTTCACTTTTCATGAAAGTAATTTGCTGACATAACTCATTATCCAACTTTAAGTCCTTGACTTGTTCGCAAATTTCATCAGTAAACAATCCCACCATAACTAGTGTTCAAAGTTGAGAACTGACTTAAACATGAAGGGACTAAACTGAGTCACAAACATGCTTTAACTTATGGTACGCAAACTCCAAGTAGAGCAACAAATTCTTACTAATCCGATTGCGTGGTGCTAACGTACGCACTTTGCATTTCCTTTAGCACCAAATTACACTTTGTAATCTGCCTATCCCCTTGGGTAACTGACAATACTGAGGTGTGTTTCCCCCACGTTTTATAGACAGTCATCCTAGATGACGAGTAAACAGGGATCACAATATCGTACAACATTGCCGAGGAATCAATAATGTTATGAATAACCATCGTGATTAACTTGTAAGATCCACAAGCACCCAAATCGATCCATGACCTTTATTGGTGATTGGTAGTCCCAAAAGTAATCTCATAGAGATACTGCACATAGAGTGCAAAATGCTTCATAAGCAACTGATGTGATGAATATACATGCCGCTTTAAATCAGCCTTTGCTAAAACACTAGGGCCCATAACACTTAGTGCGCATGCATTTAGCAAAAAACGGATCCAAACTTGTATATCGATGATCATCCTTGCCAATAATTATGGCAAATGTGATGCTCCTAGCACACATTAAAGAGGAATGTAAATAGTTTTGAAAAGAAACTAAATACATTCAACTGCAATCATTGCAAGCCTTGCTGAAACGTCTAAACCATAATAGAAGGTGAAACAGTAATCACTTCTAGGTAAAAACAATGAAACCTTTTTATTAACAACTCATAGACTTGCTATATGTATAAACAACCATCAGTAATGTTGTTTAGCTGCACTTGTACCTTAACAAGTCATGCCAAGTATCCAACAATTTTTGGCCATTGAAATTGCTCCTGATACATCTTGCTGAAAATGGTATAGGAAATAGATATGACCAGCACCTAGGGACATCATCGCGACACATAATGGAAGTAGCGGCACCAGTGTCTGTCCCAGAGACTTATATTCTCCACATGTGGAATATGTCTCAAGTAAGGATGTCTGAAAAAACGTCCTTCAAGTACGAGATGTACTTGGGTGTGGAGGTAACTGTAAACACGCATGCGACGTGCGTGAGAGGGACCCTCATTATCCATGCTCCACATTGGCTAAATTGAACTCCTTGAGTTCCTAGACCATGTTGCATCCCATGTGACAACATGTGCCAAATAAACCCTACAGGTGGGTCCATAACTGCATAATGCAGAAACTGATTTTGGACACTACAACCCAAATTGCATGGCTCTTACATGACCTTGTCATCTTTCTGAAGAGTAGAAATGGATGAAAGCATTCAAGCTTATTCAACCAATTTAAAAAAGGAAAGCAAAGAATATGCAAAGATGGAAATAAACCAAATCAGATGCATACATGGAGGGTGAACATAGTGTTCACGTACCTATAGTCAAGGGCACCTGCCTAAATTTCCCACCTGCAAAGGCCTGGGAGCACTAATTTGAAAATTAGTAATATTTTACATGTAACCGTGGGTGTTACCGTTGCAATCCAAAACCCTTGGTGAAAATCAACATTGCCAAACTGCTTGGTTAGACTTGCTCAACTAGCAGCCAACAGTATCTTAATTCAACTTTGGAAGTTGAAATTGTCCAACAAGCCCTTGGCAGCGTATGCATGTCGTTCCTTAAAAGTGCAAGTGTGAAGATTCCAAGAATTGACCTTCACACTTAATTAGTGATTTAGTAATCACGAGCTGTGTCGTATCCCAAAACGGGACTCATATAGACACCCGTAGTGCTATGGATAGAATAGGAGATCCACAGAAGTTGGAATCGTATTCACAACTAGATCTTATCTGGAACCAAAAATCCATAATCGTGGGGTTTTATGAATAGCTGTGCTGTTTCAAATGTTGGTTTCATCTATACATTTTGGTAGGGATAAGACCTGACGAGTTTAAGACGTTCAAAAACTCAACTTGATTGTCACACTATAAGTGTGTAGTGCTAAAAAAAAACACACCCAAAAAATCGCTAATGGCAAGACTCTTGCTTGTCCATTAGAATTGAGGGGTACTCAACTGAATAGAATTGTTCGATGAAAAAAGCAATCACTGATAATTTACAAATCGATGGCTCTTAGCCATGCCAAAATAGGTGGTAATAGATGGCTCTTAGCCCGTCATGTTGGCTCGTAGCCCATCCTGTTACCATATTGGCATAGAAAGATTTCAATAAAATCATTCCTAGTTTCACCTTCTCCACATAGAAGTTGGAGAGAGAGAGAGAGAGAGAGAGAGAGAGAGAGAGAGAGAGAGAGAGAGAGAGAGAATGTTGGGCTGAGGAAAACCCCTTATTCAAATGTGTTGTTTGCCCCTTGCATATGATCCCGGACAGACCATGTCTGTGTCGTAGCTTATCCTATAAGCGTACAACTGTGTACGTGTACGACATCCTCGTAGAGAGAGGTACCATAAGTCACATCTGGACCCACTATCCTTGTATGTGAACGTGACTGTATCAAGGTAACTTGAAATGTGGCACTTTGTCTGTGAATATATAAAAAATGTTTTAAGATATCAATTACTTACCTTGTCCTTGACAAAGTATGTAATGTTATAGCGGAAGCGTATGATGGAGTGTCATACGTCCATTGGACTAGTACGCCGTGCAAATGTAGCAAAAAATAGAATAGTAGGCCCATGGATTCAATGACAATCTCAACCATGTGAGCCCTTGGTATACGTGCCTTGCATGATGACACTGGCATGGATACATTACAGTGCGCCCTTGCATAAACTATGAGCTTATATCCACATAGTGCCAAATATGTGTGCCATTAGCATTGATCCAAAGTCAATCGATAAATACTATAGCACATAAGAGAAGCCGTGCTTCACATGAAGATAGGCAAAGCACTCTGCTTTATACAATTGCTTCGTATGGAGTCTGCCCAAGCACTTTGCTTTGCACAATAGAGAGATCTTGCCGAAAATGAAACACAAAACATAGACAAAAACAAAAAGAACTTGAAATGGACTAACCTTGTCGCACTTGTGGGTAGGTGTCTGGTAGTGCGCTCGAATCCATCTCATAGCCATATATGCAAATAACTTGAGAGCTATCTGTTGTCCTGCACATGCCTTCCTATCTTGGTTTAATCTGATCTCAAGGGAGAACGCATGCACACATGTTACAAAGCCCTCCAAGTGCATATGTTGATAGCATATTCCGAACGTCGAAACTGCTATGCAGTATGTCTTAGAGTGAAGCCTTGCTTCCCATAAGTCTATCAGTAAGATGAGATAGAACTGATACTGAATGCTCATAGCAAACATATACTCTTGCCAATGTATTAATGTCATAGCAGAAGAAAGTCGACCATGTCGAGCATTCAAAGAAAAACGGCCTTGCCAAAGCCGTGGCCAAAGCGTACATCTTAGTGAAAATCCATAGATTACCCAATACTGAAAGAGATAGCTAAAGAAGGGTAGCTATCGGATTGCCACGAAGCAACCGCTGCTTGTCAAGTTGGCATGATAAAAACTTCTGTAAGATTAATTCAAAATTTTAGACTATAGCTTGCTTACCAATGGACTCGATCAACCTGTGAGAGAGACACGCTCTTTGCCGACTGTGACAGACATGCCGTCTGACTCATGGCCGTGGATTCCAATAGGCAATGAAACCCCTTGGCATACTAACATTAACACTCACAAATGTCCGCAAGTCCGTATGCTTATAGCATAAACAAATCCAATGTATTGGATCGTAGCGTTGCCATGTCGAACCCCCTTTGGATAGCAGCTAAAAACTTGAGAGATTTTATGTCAAAGGCCCGTATCCTTAGCCAGATTCTTGAAGCAATCAGTGAAACGGCCCTTGCCATATTGTCGAGGATGTATCCGTGGATTACTCCCTTGTCGCATGCTTATTGGAGCCAATAAGATTATGTTGCATGTTTCGCAATTGTACTTTTGAAAACTCTACACTTTGGCCTTGTTACTTCCTTCGGACCCCTCATCAATCCCTTGAATTGCAGAATATGGTGTCAATCACATGCATGTTTTGCCTCGGCCCATGGTAAAGCAACCTGTGCATGCCTTGCATGACCTCCTTGCTACCCGTCATGGCTTACTTTACATGAGCTTCTCCAATTATATCACTCGAAACCTCTGCAATTTCTAAGAAATGACAGAAATTTAATCGGATCCAACCCGTGGACCGCTTTGATCGTCCCGCTCAAGGTTGCCGATGGTGAGTTCAAGAGGGTTGAATGGGCAGCCGCGGCATGATCATGCAGGAGTCGGCTCTTAGCAGGGGAGGGTGCCCAAGTTAGGGCAGCCCTTATGGTCAATAATATGAACGCAAGGTAAAAGAAAACATGGCGACAACTGCGAGCAATTGCGAAGGGAGAAAAAACGAGAGGGCGAGCATGGCGGTGATTTTTAAGCCATGGCCTTTTGACGAACAACCCTCCTTGGCATAGGGCAAACCCATCAAGCGTAATTTGGCCCGATTTCATGCAGGTTGAGGCCGCCTCCTTTCCCGCCCTAAGCGGCTCTGCACACGCGGGGTGTCTCGGCCCTGCCGACCTCCTCCTTAGCCGCCGTGCACGCCATGGCTTGCATGAGCATGCATGTCCTACTCCTTAAAATGACAGAGCGAGAGAGAGGAAGAAGACTCCCGAGAGAAGGAGGCCATGCCTCATCCTGAGATCAAGAGAGAAACCGAGAGAGTCCTTTCCCTTCCATGGCTGCTCTCCTCCATGCTCTGATACAAGTGTAAAGCCTAGGGAACTTCCTACCCTGGATTCACCACCGAGCCTCCCTTACATAGCCCTTGGCTACTAAATCCCATGTTCCACGCTGGCAACCGGCCACTTATTGGCCCAGGTTTGTGACCTCCCCTGGATATGCCCTTGGCATGACAATTAGTAGGCAGAAATTTTTTCTAAAAACATCCTTGAAGGCGACACACGAATGTGGCACGATGGACATCTAGATACCATCCCATTTACTTATGAAGATATTCACTACATCCTTGTTGCGTTCTTTCTCCTCCCCACGGAAGACCGGTGGTTTCGTGTTTTTCAACAACTCATCCACCTCTTTCTGAGTGAGAATGGGCAACAAACCCCGAATGGAGTGTTGCTCTAGCATGCAAGGGACGAAATTTGTAGCACAATGCCTAACAAAACCCGAGGCTTGTAGGGCCCTTGGCTTCTGCTCATGCAACTATTGCACCACCAAATCAGACAGTTTAGTTACATTCATTTAAGCGTACAAAATTTGCTTCAGTGACAAACATGCATGATTGTAATGCCCTAACTTCTTCCAAATCAAGAAACTTGATGCCCATCCATGCTTGTTGTTGTGCGAGCACCCTCTATGAGATTAGCCGACTATGAGGCAACAACAAGTGCAACGGGTGCAGGACGTTGCGAATTGATGATGCATGTCCGTGTCAAACTCCATGGTGTAGTATTGTGCTAGTAGGAAAAAGTAACACCTTGTAAATTTTTTGTTTGAGTTGTAGACCAAGATTGGGAGGTCCATTGCAAATAAGGAAATTGTTTGCCCTTGCTATTTGAAATGGGTAATTGCAAATTGTTGTTGTCAAATTAGCCGTGCAAAATCAAATGCTCGGTTGGTAGAACTTGCCAAAATCAATCCCAATGTCAAAACGGATTTCAAAAATGTTTGGCTCGGTTGGTAGAACTTGCCAAAATCAATCCCAATGTCAAAACGGATTTCAAAAATGTTTGGCTTATTGGCAAGTTTAATTTTTGTACGAATCTACGACTTCCTAAACGTTTAACATGAAAAGATGGAAGTTCGAGATAAAAGTCCAAAGCATGTTGAAGGTATGGTGGCCTATACCGTATTCAACCAAAACTAATGGAGATCTCGCAATTTTACTGTAGACTTCTCGTTGGCAGAGAATTATTGAATTCCAAACCGTGCCGAGGATGGGATTCACCGTACTTCCTTTGAGTGAAGGGTTTTATCAGCCTTACCATGCCTTGCTGTGGGGGACCATGACCTTGGCCAAGGCAAAAAGAACCCCAAATTATACAAGGTATGGCCATAGGGTGTGAAACCAAGGCCCTCCAACAAAGGAAGATGGTAGCAGCGACATGGTGCATGAGAGAAAGAGACACCGTGACCGATGTGCAACCCTTCTCCCCGTGCAACAAAACAAAGAATTGATGCCCTAGACCTCATAAATCCACCAAGAGCTGTTGGGGGATATTTGGTGTAAGTGGATAACCCCACACTTGTGTGTGTTAGCTGTCCTACACACAGTTTGCATGCATGCATACCTATTCTTGGAACCCCTCCACGCCCCTAGCTTTGATACTAGTGAAAGTCCAAGAGGGCCCTGGGAATTTTCCACTCTACCCATCTTGCCCTAGCCCGCTTTATAGGGTTGAGCCTCCATGCTTAATTGCCATAGCGGCCGTGCCCTTGCTACCCTTGGCCTTATAGTTAGCCTTGCCAGGAGACATGCAACCAACTCACCAAGATGGGAAAAAACCACTTTTGTATGGAAGAAAAAGATACATAAAGAAATGTCACTCAATAAGTTAATTACTAGGGTAAATGGGGTACTGATTGAAGGAGTTGTGGATGAGTCTCCTGACATAATAGACATCAGAACTAGGGAAAAAGGAAAACAGATGGTCTATGGTCCACATATATTCATGGTTCATGGTCCACATATATTCCTGATGGGATCAGTCGAAAAAATTATAGATAAATGGCAAAGCAGGCAAAAATAGTGGACCAACCCCAATGCCACCCTAATACCAAAAGGATGGCAAGAAATTCAAAGAACTCTAAGTGTGGAACTACCAAAAGGATTGCCAAGCGAGTAAGCAAATTGAGTGCGGAGTTGAACAAGCTAGCACAAGCCTTAACAAGTGTGGAGAATGAGATCCATAAGGAGACTTTAGTTTCCATTTTTGAAGTAAAGTGCATGGGAATCAAGGATGATCAAGCTCCCATCATTTTAGAAAACGTTGGAAGATCATAGAGAATGTAACAACGAATGTAGGAGTAGGTGTTGTCCCAAGTAGAATGGGAAGCTACATGTGTGTGTGTGTGTGTGTGTGTGTGTGTGTGTTTGTATGTATGTATTTCAAGAAAATAAATGATCAGACTATCAAGGACCCCTACCATTTACAAATATGATGCTGGATCAAGTGGTGGGGCATGAGATGTATGGATTCTCAAAAGCCGATAGTGGGTGTAATAACATTCTTGGATCCTAAGGATAGGGAGAAGATGGCATTCATAATAGAGTTGGGAGCTTCATGTACTTGGTGATGCCATTTCAATAGTGCAATCTCTTGTCTGCTTTTCAAGGGGCAATGATGCAAAATTTCAAGGATTACCTCTAGAATTCATGGCAATGTTTGTAGATGACTTCACTATCTATTCAACCATGGTGAAGCAATTGTTTATTAGATGCAGAGAGAAATAAGTCAATCTAAAACCTTACACATATGTGTTTGCATTTTTCAAAGGGCTTGTGTTGGCACATGTAGTGTCCAAAAAAAGCAAGGAAATGGATGAAGATAAGACGATGGATTCCAATGTTTGAGCAAATTTTTCCAAGCAATGGTTTTCTCAAGCAAGCATTCCATAAGGCACCTCATCCCAAAAATAAAAAGCATCACATTATCCCAAAATAACATTCTTTATTGCAAAGTAGCAGCTCATTATTCCATTGGTTTGCAATATTATGTTCAAAAGTATCACCATGGAAAGGAAACTTAACATAATATATTGTTAGATGATATTATGCAACATTACTTGATATCTCACTAAAAAAAGAGAACAATCTCACAAAATTGCATACCAAAAAATATTTTCCATTGATGCAATCAATAACACTACATGCAAAACACTCATACAAATTGAGAAAATAAAGAGCACAGTCTTGTGCTTAAAAAACATCACTTGATTTCAATCAAAAGTTTGCAAGATTCTTCACCAAAATAGGCAAAAACAACTCAATACAACACAAAAAACCACCTCTATTTACTTAGTAGTGACTAAGTTGCACACATGCCCTAGATCCTCCTAAAGCTTGGTAAAAACATCACTTGATTTCAATCAAAAGTTTGCAACATTCTTCACCAAAATAAGTAGACCCAAAAGACATGGTAATAAACCGTGATCGTCACTACTACAGTTTCGTGTCAGATTAGGCAAATACAACACAAAAAACCACCTCTATTTACTTAGTAGTGACTAAGTTGCACACATGCCCTAGATCCTCCTAAAGCTTGGTACAATGGAACCTTTGGCAAAGCAGCTAGGTGCACAAACTCATGAGCTAAATATTCTAACCCAAGAATCTCAAAGAAAACATCATAAAGATGCTTGCAAGGCACATAGGAGAGTCGCTTGCTTTCCCTACAATGGAAATCCTTCCATGTGCACCTTGGAAAATTTAAAAGAGTCATAGAATAAGTAACCCCTTTCTCCTTTGAGCCTTTTGTGCTAACATACAAAACATGAGACTTGTTGAAGACCACAATTACTTCCTTCACTAGCCTGGCTTGCATTATTCTTCCAACTTCAACCCTATCGTGGTTCCTTTGTCAATTTAGACCTCCATTTCATAGTTTTTCCATCTTGAACCTTAGGATAAAAGCTGGATGGCATGCAGCCACTTAAACGAACACTCGGGGCACTTGTGGAGTTATATTTCCTATTTGAAGGACAAAGCCATTTTTTTGGAGCAACTCTGCCTCCTGAGGCAACAAGTTTGTGCCTATTGCAACCGCCTACACACCAAAAGCTAGTCCAAGAAGGTTTAGGATCATGCCATCATGTTCCAAGTGTGTGTGTGTTGCTAGTATCATAGAATTAAACAAAATCTACGATGCCAGTTGGGCGTGAACTCAAGGGTGGATATTTTCTTCATCCCGAAAAGCATGGAGCAACACCACCTTGTTTGACATTGGCCGCAGAGTCATTAATGAATCGACTGCTTCTTATAAATTGGTTTGAGAGCATTCCAAATCAAGTCATTTTCCTTCCGGGCTTAGTCCTTCTTATTGCCACATGGTCTATGGAACACGTTGCTAAGCCCAAAGCTCTTGATTTGCACTAGCAAAATGCTCCTTGGTATCCCATCCAACCTGTGTTGTGACTGTGACAAACTCGGGTCTATGACTATCCTCTTCTAGAATGACATCGAAATCTACAAGGAGGATGGGACACATTTTCCTTATGCTTTTCTCTCTTATTGTTGCTGAGCAGTTCATCTCAGGTTTCAGAATTCCCATCTCATGCATTGAGGAGTGTGCAAGGTCAACTAATTTTTCAACCGAACCATTACCCATTGGACGAACTCATAAAATGCTCAGCAAGATCCTTTACACCTGGCCCAATGTAAGATCTCCTTCACTTTGAATATTCATTTTATCTTACACTTTGAAGGACAATCAAAGCCATGTTTGCATAGGAGGTCTCATACAAATCTATGTTGGACTTGTATCACATAGAGGCACGCATACTTGCATGTTTTGTCCCATACAAATTTATGGTTGGAACAAATGCATCAGACGCATATTGTGCTACAAATCTCCCTCCTCAATGTGGCACCCTAACATCCCACCATGATAACCATGTTTCCAAAGTTGGAACCACACTTTTTATGGCATGTCCTGCTCTCCAAAATCACCACAACTCACCTTTGCAAACACCAACTACACTTTTTTTTAGGGGATTACATTCACTTGCGACACAAAATTTTATGGTCCTCTTGAAAAGAGGGACCGATACATTTGACTGTGTGCCTAACCATACTCTGTTCCCAGTGAAAAATGCATGATCTCTCCTTCTCCGGCATGCATGTTTTGGTCCCTCCAAAATATACAGTTCGAGCTGCAATCCAATTAGCATTTGCTTCATCTACCATAGTTTCTCAAATCCTTTATCCATAACTACTTTATTTAGCATTTTCCAAATTTCAATTTGAGCATATTTATTCTCAAAAATGAATTTACATGTGGCCAAAGTTAAAATCTCACATACATAAGGTTCGTATACATTTGCTGACATGGTTGGCCGACCATCAACACAATGCACATGGTCAAAGTGAACCCACATGTCTTGTAGGTTTCCTGCAGGTTGCATACGATTTATCAAATCTATATCGATAAATGGTGGTATGTCTGTTCATTCTTAGCACGTTTGGTGGAGAACACAAGTTCGCAAGTTGGAAGGAAACAAATCTCACAAATGTATCGTGCAAAGAAGTTAAAATAATTTGATATATTGATTTTTTTAAAATTTATTAAGCTTATGTATCAATACTAGCAAAATTTTCGTGTTGTGTGTCACAATGAGCCTTAAATACGCTGGCTTGACAGGTATCCCCACTTTCAAAGCATTTACAGTTTCTTGCATCAAAATGTGTATAATGATTCTCCACTCGTGTCCTTTTCCAAGCATGGCCCAAAAATAAACAATTATTATTGAACTTAAAACAATATTATCTGACAAAAAATATTTCCTTTCCATGTTATCATTTCCATTAAAGGCTCATTATCAATCTTTTCTTAGGCTCATGCCTCAATCTTGCACAAAGCTTCAAAAACTTATTGGGAATAGGTAAAGAAGCATATGCCCAAATATCAAGCAGTGCTAGAGGCACGCCCGGGTTGTGTGCCTAATTCATTGCACGACGTTGTGTGGTGTTTTTTGGAGTAGCATCCATCCAAATTTTTAGCTTTTGTTCACACAAAAACTTGTTAAATTTTACTGTAGAGGAAAGCACAATTGCAATTGCTTGTAGATTAGACAATGTCGCTAGAAGTACTTCCAGTGCCATAAGTTGCATGCACCTCACACCCATGAGAACCTCACAATGTAGCTTATTCCCTATAGGCTATAATGACATCATGTTGCTTGTCTTTAGCACATGGTGTCGTGTTGTGTTGTGAATTTTGATGCATATACGCAAAGAAACTGCTCTTCAACTCTGGTTTTTACACAGATGATGATCAAAGGAGCACTATTCAATTTTCTGTGCTTGCAGCTGTTGTTGTCTCCAAGCTAAAGTCCAACCATGCCGAGGAAAGGTCACCCCCCTCTGGTATGCCCATTTTCTTTTTCCCTAATTAAGTGCACAGTGTTTTTGGGAGGTCTTTGTATGGCCAAGGCATAGGTTTTAAGGTTGCTCCATGCTCTCTCTCTCTCTCTCTCTCTCTCTCTCTAAGTTTGGATGCAAGCAAAGACAAGGAAGTTTACTTGGAACGTTCACACACATACAAAGCACTTGTTCAAAAAAAGAAAAGAGGGGGAAGTCAAAAAACAACTTCTTTTAGCGCAAGAGAAAGCACATGCATGTGGCCAGTTTTGGCAAAACATAAAAGGCAAGCGTGTTGAGAGCTTTGGTGACTTGACTCTTGAGGGTATGTATACGCATTGCAAGAACCTCTATGAGCAACCCAATGTTGATAAGATGGAGTATTGTAGCCCCCTTCCGTTTATGTCTCTCCTATTTACCATTGCAGATGTATGCCACGCGCGCTTGAGAAACTTGCTACTCGCAAGGCAGGGGACCTTCAAGGTGTCCAGGCTGAAATGATTAAATGGACAAGTGAGAAAACATGATATTGGATATGCGATATGTTTAACCTTGCACTTCAGCATGGCATGCCTCATGATTGGAGTGCAAATTGGATCAAACCTTTTTACAAAGGAGGAGATGTAAACAATGTGAACAACTATCACACTATAATGGTTGGTTATTTGATGGCAAAGTTATTTGGATGTATCATAGAGGTGAAGATAAGTGAATGGGGGCTGAAAAGAACGAATAACGTGCGCTTGGCCAAGCAAATTTTTGAAGGCATCATAGCACTATTGATCACCTTGTCACTCTTTGAGTTCTTATGGAAACGTCTCGATTGAAAGGAAAAAAGTTGTATTGTTGCTTTGTGGATTTCAAGAACGCTTTTGACATGATACCGCAAGGAAATCTTTGGAGACATGCAAAGCCTTCAAGTGCTGAGAAAATTTATGCATGCAGTCTTTCGCATCTACCAAAAAGTGATATGTTGACTACGTATGGGAGATGGAATTTCAAATTTTTTTTCAAGAACCATTGGTGTCAAACAAGGAAGCCCACTTTCCCCAACCCTCTTTAAGCTACTCATTGACGAATTGGAATGCACGGTTCTTGATTTTATGCAGCAAGAAGGCATAGAAGAGGTTAAGATCGGAAATGCAGTGATCATGCTTTTGCTTTATGCCGATGATGCAGTGCTCTTGGCACATACTTTAGAAGATGCACACAAGCTTATGAGTGTCTTGGAACGCTTTTGCCTACATAGCGGGCTGATTGTGAATGGATCCAAAACCAAGGTTATGCTTTTAAAGACCCTCAATGACAAAAATCCATGCATTGTATACCACAATGAGCAACTTGAAGTGGTAGATAGCTTCAAGTACCTTGGCCTTGAGGTTCCATCCAATCATAAATGGAAGGACTGCGCAATGCGTCGCTTGGAAGCTGGAAAAAGGGCTAATTATGCATTTGAGAACATGTGCAATGCTGGAGGGATCAAGTGTTGGGCTCTCAAAAAGTACCTCTTTGACACGGTGGTGACACCGGTGCTTCTTTATGCAGTGGAGGTGTGGGGTGGTAGCATTGGGAAGTCTACTTGGAAAGAGTTTGAGAATGTCCAAAAGCATTTTCTCACCATCTTTCTCCAAGTCAAGACACAAACACCCTACATGCTCTTACTTCTTGAGTCGGATCACTTCCCATTGAGGTCTTTCGGCATGCAAAGGGTTGTGGAGTACATGCTTAAGACACAACGTAGCCCTTTGTATCGACTTCCTAGAATTGCATAAAGAAGCAAGTCAAAAGGTCCAAAAGACATGCAAGAGCAAAATACTAAGTTCGGGGTGGATGCTTGACATCAAGAAATGGTTTGGAAGATGAGATGTATGTTACTCACTTGGTCAAGGATGCGTCGATCGACTCCCAAGTTAATGAGGCCTTCTTACAAAGCCAATGTATCACGGCTTGGGAGAAATCCGAAGGTTCTTGCTTCAACCATTACACCACACACGTTGCCCCAAACTATAAATCTCTCTTCTTCTCCGAACGAGGTAACCGTACCCATCCTACATCCTTGAGCCCATCCCGTTGAGTGCGATCCGCACCATTGCCTCCATTTGTCTTAGCTCCCATTCTCTACTCTGCGAGACAGGACGTTGGGGCATTGGTTGGCGAGGAGTCTCATCGACTTTGAACCTTATGCCCTCTCAGGTGCTTTAGAGTGAGTACCACACACTACTTGAGTGCTTTAGAGTGAGTACCACACACTACTTGAGTGCTCATCTTTTGACTATATTAGGTCCTCTTTTCCCCATATATTCAGCCATGAGCTCTCCCTACATAACTTTATCTCCTAACCACAATATGGACTCTCTATTGCAACGCTCATTTTAGCCATTTTTGAGCATCGAGAGTCACTTATGACCTCCACTCACACCCGTGACATGTTTATTTGGTCCCATAGGCCATATTTGACCTCCGAGGACGATAATAGAACTATATTCTCTCTCTCTCTCTCTCTCTCTCTCTCTCTCTCTCTCTCTCTCTCTCTCTCTCTCTCTCTCTCTCTCTCTCTCTCTCTCTCTCTCTCTCTCTCTCTCTCTCTCTCTCTCTCTCTCTCTCTCTCTGCGCAGACCAACATCGCCTCCCTCAACCCCCCTTGGGCGAAGGTCTGCCCTGGGGGAGGAGTTAAGCTTTAGCCTAGCCCCCCTCAACAGCCCACGAAGCTTTGTAAGAAGCTTTACCCTAGTCCTGTGCGACGGCCTCAGTCCTGGTTCCAGCCTCAACCCTGCGAAGTACAGCAGGCCGCGGCGCCCTCCGGCAGTGAGAGATTCCAACATTGCGGACCCTTGTAGGGCCGAGCACATTCGCAGCATGAGCTTCCACTCTACGCTGCTGCTTTTTGACAGGGGAGGCATCTGCAGGTCACGATACACTAAAAAAAAACATTTTCAAAGGTTGTTGAAGGCTTGAGCATTCACAGAGGCTTTTTCGGCACTGATTTTCGGCCTTAGCCTTGCAAAGTACAGCAAGTCGTGGTATCCTCCAGAAGATACTCGGCAGGGGACAAATCTGCAGGTCACGACATAGTTAAAGCCTTCTCAAAGTTTTGAAGTTCAAAACTTTTTCAAAGGTTGAAGCCTTCAGCATTCTCAAAGGCTTTTCCCTCTGAAATTTGTGAGTCAGTGGTTGGTTCCCTTTTATCTCCTCAAGCACATGGATGGCTACTCCAAAGACCCCCGCCAAAACAAGACCGAGTTTTGCAACAGTGCTCGCAGCCCCTAGCAAACTTGATCGTATCACGCAGTTGTTGCAAGCAACTCTTGATCGAGTCTTGGAGGAAAACTTTGAACTCAAATCTCGCCTGAGCAAATTAGAAGAACAATTCAAGTCTATGGGGGCTGACCTCACCACCGACAAGGTAAAGGAGGTTGAGGCAAAGGTTAGCCAAGTTCACTCAACAACCATCGCCCAAGTAAAGACATGTGTAACAAAGGAAATCTCTGAACAAAAATCTCAAGAAAATAATGCCCTCAAGGTATGCATCGGTGGGCTCCACTTGCAGGGTGCACTGTTGAGGACACCCTTGAAGAGGCAATCATCAAACTCAACAACATCATTGAGCCAATCAACATCAAGTCAGAGAATGTCGCTTGGATCAATGATACACATCGTCATGTGCAGCACGAGCATTGTGTCCTTACCTTCAAGAACAAAGAGGAGCGGGTGAAGTTTCTACGTCAATCCCGCCTTCTCAAAGAAACCAAGCTTTGGATTGCAGAAGAATTGACCATGAATCAACTCAAGAGTAAAGCGAGCGAGCTTAAGAAGGTGCATGAAGCACGTAAGCAAGGCAAATGTGAAGTCTATCTAGGTGGAAAAGCGATCATCCAGGAATTTCAAAATCCCAAACCAGCTCTCCCCCCAGCCGACCCTTAGGTTTTTGTTTGTTTTCTCGTTTTTTCCTACCCTACCCTCTTGATGGACCCTCAGTCCTTAACTGATAAGTATCAGCCCACACTAAGAATGAATCGTTGTAATGTTGTGTTTTTGGTCCCATAGGTCATATATGACCTCTGTGGACGATAATCCAATCTCTCTCTCTCTCTCTCTCTCTCTCTCTCTCTCTCTCTCTCTCTCTCTCTCTCTCTCTCTCTCTCTCTCTCTCTCTCTCTCTCTCTCTCTCTCTCTCTCTCTCTCTCTCTCTCTCTCTCTCTCGTAGCCCCCGTCTATCTCTAGTCCTGACCTCAAGAGAACCTCACTGAAGATTCTCCACTTGTACACGGACTACGTCTCCCTTCGTTGCAGAGATGATACATGTGATATAAATGCATTTTTTTAATATTATCACCATATGTCTGTGCTACATACCAAAAGGATTTTGGCGGACTAGATTATGATTGCCTATCAAATCAAGCGCACAACATTGTGTGGTGTTTGTGTGTGTGTGTGTGTGTGTGTGTGTGTGTGAGAGAGAGAGAGAGAGAGAGAGAGAGAGAGAGAGAGAGAGAGAGAGAGAGAGAGAGAGAGAGAGAGAGAGAGAGAGAGAGAGAGAGAGAGAGAGAGAGAGAGAGAGAGAGAGAGAGAGAGAGGTCATATGCCACACAAAAGAGAAGTTTAAATATTAGCTAGCATGGTGTAGTCTTACAACAACAAAGGGAGATATTAGGTGAATTAGATTTTGCAGAGAGGGTGCTTCATATGGGAGATCAACAGATGTGAGCAACATCGCTTCCAAACGCCAGCGGCCAAAGGAGGAGGGGAGGCAGTGCTGGAGGGACGATGTTGTGTGGTAGTTTTTTGGAGTAGCATCCATGTAACAAATTTGAAGCATTTGTTCACACAAAAACTTGTTAAATTTTACTAACTTCTTCGAGTAAAGCACAATTCCAATTGCTTGCAGATCAGACAATGTCGCTAGAAGTACTTCCAATGCCATAAGTTGCATCAACCTCACACCCATGAGAACCTCACAATGTACCTTTTTCCCTATAGGCTATAATGACATCCTATTGCTCGTCTTGAGCGCACGGCGTCATGTCGTGTTGTGAATCTTGATGCATATACACAAATAAAATAATTTTCAACTATGGTTTTTGCACAGTTGATGATCAGAGGGGAAATACTCAATTCTTTGTGCTGCAACTGTTGCTGTCTCCAAGCTAAAGTCCAATCATGCCGAGGAAAGGCCGCCCTCCTCTGAGGTATGCCCATTTCTTTTTCCCTAATTAACTGCATGATGTTGTGTGGTGTTTTTGGGAGGTCTTTGTATGGCCAAGGCATAGGTTTTAAGGTTGCTCCATGCTCTCTCTCTCTCTCTCTCTCTCTCTCTCTCTCTCTCTCTCTCTCTCTCTCTCTCTCTCTCTCTCTCTCTCTCTCTCTCTCTCTCTCTCTCTCTCTCTCTCTCTCTATGCCGCAACCCTTTCTCTATTCATGACATCAAGAGAACCTTGCAAAAGCTTCTCTTATAGTACCCAAACTATGGCTCCCTCTGTTGCAGAGATGATACATAGAGAAAGGAGGCAAGGGATTACCATATATATCCTCTCTCTCTCTCTCTCTCTCTCTCTCTCTCTCTCTCTCTCTCTCTCTCTCTCTCTCTCTCTCTCTCTCTCTCTCTCTCTCTCTCTCTCTCTCTCTCTCTCTCTCTCTCTCTCTCTCTCATGCAGCCCAGCTATCTCGTCTTGACCTCAAGAGAACCTCATTGAAGATTCTGTAGTTGTACACGGACTACGTCTCCCTTCGTTGTAGAGATGATACATGTGATATAAATTCATTTTTTTGATATTATCACCATATGTCTGTGCTACATACCAAAAGGATTTGGGCAAACTAGATTATGATTGCCTATCAAATCAAGCGCACAACACCCTATGGTGTTTGTGTTTTTGTGTGTTTGTGAGAGAGAAATAACTAATTCCACACACATCATTATGTGACGTGCGCGCGCACGTGTGTGTGTGTGTGAGAGAGAGAGAGAGAGTAGTGATATGCCACAGAGAAGAGGTTTAAATACTAGCTAGCATGGCGCAATCTTACAACTGCAGAGGGAGATATAAGGCAAATCAAATTTTTCAAAGAGGGTGCTTCATATGGGACATCAATATATGTGAGCAACATTGGGAATGGCCGCTCCCCAAACACCAACGATCGAAGGGATGTTTTCTAGAGTAGCATCCATCCAAATTTTTCTGGAGTGTTTTTTGGATGTTTTCTGGAGTAGCATCCATCCAAATTTGAAGCATTTGTTCACACAAAAACTTATTAAATTTTACTGACTTCTTTGAGG
The DNA here is from genome assembly GCF_014529385.1 of Adiantum capillus-veneris. Classification (NCBI taxonomy): domain Eukaryota; kingdom Viridiplantae; phylum Streptophyta; class Polypodiopsida; order Polypodiales; family Pteridaceae; genus Adiantum; species Adiantum capillus-veneris. Next base: position 119,830,231 of record NC_140939.1, read on the forward strand.
AAATCACAATTGCAATTTCTTGCAGATCTGACAATGTCTCTAGAAGTACTTCTAGTGCCATAAGTTGCATCAACCTCACACCCATGAGAGCCTCACAATGTAGCTTCTTCCCTATAGGATATAATGACATCGTGTTGCTTGTCTTGAGCGCACGGCGTCGTGTTGTGTTGTGAATCTTGATGCATATACACAAATAAAATGCTCTTCAACTATGGTTTTTACACAGATGATGATCAGAGGAGCACTGTCCAATTCTCTCTACTTGCAACTCTTGTTGTCTCCAAGCTAAAGTCCCAACCATGCCGACGAAAGGCCGCCCCCCTCTGAGGTATGCCCATTTTCTTTTTCCCTAGTTAACTGCACGATGTCGTGTGGTGTTTTTGGGAGGTCTTTGTATGGCCAAGGCATAGGTTTTAAGGTTGCTCCATGCTCTCTCTCTCTCTCTCTCTCTGTGCCGCAACCCTGTCTCTCTCTCTCTATTCATGACTTCAAGAGAACCTCGCAAAAGCTTCTCTTACAGTACGCAAACTATGGCTCCCTTCATTCCAGAGATGATACATAGAGAGAGGAGGCAAGGGTTTACCATAGATATCCTCTCTCTCTCTCTCTCTCCATCTCTCTCTCTCTCTCTCTCTCTCTCTCTCTCTCTCTCTCTCTCTCCACTGCAACCCGTTTATCTCTAGTCCTGACCTCAAGAGAACCTCATGGAAGATTCTCCAGTTGTACACGGACTACGTTTCCCTTCATTGCAGAGATGATACACGTGATATAGAAACATTATTTTTATATTATCACCATATGTTTCTGCTACATACCAAAAGGATTTTGACGAACTAGATTATGATTGCCTATCAAATCAAGCGCACAACACCCTGTGGTGTTTTTTTTTTGTGTGTGTGTGTGTGTGTGTGTTTTTTTTTGGTGAGAGAGAAATAACTAATTCCAACACACATCGTTATGTGGTGTGTGTGTGTATAGCAGTTCTAAATCTATATATATACGCAAAAGAACACTAACTATTCACAGACCAACAATTCTAGAAAAATACAATGGATTTGTACAATAATTTATTTGCAGTTGAAAATAAATTTTGTACAAGGTAATGACGATAACAGAATACAGCTCGGGACTCCGCAAACCCAAAGTCTGGGAAAATTTGCTTCACGTTAAGAGATCCTCCAAATGTTAAGAACAGAATGTTTTAATCAAGGAAGGTAACCCTCACTTGCACCCATAGCCACAAGAAAACAATTCGTTAGCACGTGACTGTATGCAGGTGATGTTGGGCATCCCAATTGTTATCCACGTCACCATAAAAAAAACATAGTTCTTAACTTGTATTTTGTTCTTTTAGATAAAAAAGTTTCTTGGCTTTTCTGCCAATCTGATACGGAAAGTGACAAACCCCATAGAGCAGCCATAAATCTGGTTTATTTCTTGATTATATTGTTTTTTATAAAAAGCTTTCTTTGTTAAGGAGATTATCAAAATTTAAACAGAACTTCATCCCTAACCAGATTGGAGATACTTACATTCTATAGATTTATGTACAAGCAATCTTAAGCCAGACCTAAGCTTACCACTTCCTTGTATATAAAAAGAACTTTTTAAAACTGATCCTATTTTTGGAAGCAGATTTATAACCAAGCTGAGATATGCCCATAAAAACTAAGTATTTACCAATTTACAAACCTGAGATACCCCCATCTTAGATAAATTCACTACCTTTTATCAAAAAATAACCTTGTTATTATGTCATGTCCAACATACTGCTGCCCCAAGTCAGCTAAAAAAATGTATACCAAAATACACTGGACGACTCAGTCACTTAGAGCCAACTCAGACACCGTCCGAGAAAGAAATATCTTAAAAGTCTCCGGCCAGGATCAGCTAAAGGGAAAAATTATGACATACTCATCGTATCAAGCACCTTTTTTAACCAACCTACTAGAAGCATTTTGTAGTATAAATAGCAAGATGTTAGAAAAAGACCAGCTAATGTATACTTGAGAGAAAAAATTAAAAGCTAGCAGTCAATGGCAAGCAAATATTATTGAATAATCGAGGGTCTAACGAACTATGGCTAGTAAAAATTAGTGCATATGCTAACTTGGTGAGCAGTAACAGGAAACATTCACTAATATTCCCAGCTTGTGAAGTACTATGGTAAAAAAAGTCCAAGTAAATTTGAAACCAGCTATCTACCACAATCCTGTGTATGATGCCACTCATTTCGTACAAAATACCTGAAGCTAGGGCAATACACCCAAAGTTTTCAGTAATTCCAGAATAACTTTTAGTTGATTCAGTAAAATAGACGTCTGTTCTAAAAAAATCAGTCCAAGATCTGTTACATTATCAAGAGTACTACAATTCAATTTGTTTTCCAACTTACCAAGGTAACCGAACCATCAGGCTCACTGTTTTGAGTTTATTTTTAAGTTAATTTTTCTATGAAATTCCAGCTTTTATTCAGAGCCTTGAAGTATCCACTACATAAGTGCTTACCTTCTTTTGAGAAGTAAACAAAACCTCATAGAAATACCAATTTCCATTTAGACACCATGCCATAGTAATCAGTACAGTCATTATTAACATATCCTCGAAACCTGGCAGTAATCTCAGCTAAAAAACCGTTTTCAGAACCCAGACTTTATTCGCCACACCGCTTTTTCCTTGGAAATCTAGCATTATTAGAGAATCACTACTTCACATTTGTTATAAAGTAAAACTATAGTAAAATTCCCAATGTTTCTTAGCAATATGAGCTACATACCATAAACAAGAAAGAAACTGATTTTCAGAGCCTCGTCCTTTTTATAAAAAGACAGATTTGAGCAATTTTCCAAAATTTTCATTTTCCAAAGAAATAAGCTACAGCCAGATCTTCCGGCTCAGACAATCTTTCAACAGACTCAAGAACAAAACAGATTTATGTTAACCTGTAGATTAGGAGCCAAGGGAGCCTCCACAATCATCTTCTCAGATTTTTTTGGCATGTTGAGCCCACAGCATTCAACAGATACTCACTCACACAGTTTTGAACTCACACACAGAGAGAGGTGAAAACGGAAAACGCTGCTAAGTGAGTATGAGTACTCACCTTGTGAGTCATTTATACATGTTGATGCCCATCTACAGAAGACGCGACACCAAGTTGTACAAGTCACCTTCAATCGAGGTCGCTAATAAGGGCATTTCCTCAAGGATTACCCCCAGCCAAAGATTCGGCGGTTACAGGCCCTATCGCACTACTTCTGCTACCTTATTCGGCTACAGACCCACACCCTAGTACATGTGGTAGCGTGCAGCACGAGGCACGATCAATTTAATGCAGGGAATACTAAACCCACTACAGAGCTTTTTCATGTACCCTAGAAAGGTCTAATTCTCCAAGAAGAACCACTTGTATTGTTAGCGAGTTGCCGTGAACGAACGTTTATAACATAGCTACCTGGCACTAATATACTTGAGAAAGTGATTCGAATGGGGTACATAGACTCTTTGGGGATGTCAAACTCAAGAAGTGAACCTTGCAAGCAATCACATCAACACAACAAGTAACCCAACACTCTCTGATATGAAAATATGCCTACGTCCTATCTCGTTGCTCTAGATCATCACACCATTTCGTCGACTAAACGAACTTGAATCGTCATGAAACTTTAGGGGAAGGATTATTAGGTTTAAGGACACTAATATACAAAGTTTGGAGGTCATCCAAAAAGGTACCAAAATCTCGATCCATCATGGTCCATGTTAGGAAAAATGCAATAGAACAGTCCAGATAGGTCACCCAAAGGTCTAACAACACTCTCCTATGGTTGAATGTCAAAAAACAATCATTTAAGCACTCAAATCTGTAGATAAGGCTCACAGACACGTAGTTGGGAACCATAGCAAAATTGAGAATGATTATCCTTGATTGAAAGAGCAGCGACAAAGAACACAATGCACTTTTTGGAATTGAATTTGGGTTACCATATCTTGATAAAAATTGATTACAAGTTGAAGCTGAGGAGCCTCTCACAATCGTGCGTACAAAAACTCAAGATAATGCTATAGAAGGTGTGTTCAAACTAGATCTATTGAGGTTCATACATAGGGATTTTCAAATGGCCTATTGCCGGCTCACACGGCTTTGGGTTCAAGAAAAAATATTACAACTCAATGTATACAACATTCGGCTCAAAATTACATCACTCCTTTACAAGGATTTTTGAAAAAAATAAGATAGATTACATCAAAATAATGGAGCTTGGACAAGGTGTGGTTAGCTAGGAGGGTGCCCGTCAGTTGCATTGACTAAATATATCTCAGTTAATGCATGATTATTTTGGTAGGCTTATACATGATATCATGTTTGGCATGTTGCAGATATTTATCCATCTAACAGGACGGACTAGCAACAAGTTGAGACCAGAGTTGGAATTTTGATGCTTTACATGCACTTATCGGTGAGCAAATGTACCGGGAAGACCGCACAAGGAGCTTGTAGATAATGGAATATTCTTTTATGATATGTCATATTTGGAACCCAAAATGTTGTCTGGCTAGGATTGTGTAACTCCTTTGCCAATTCCATCCTTTGATAGCAAGATTGGTCTTTGCCAGTGGCCCAAACTAGTGAAAGCTTTAAGACAAATTGTTTCCCGATATACAAAAGTCCCTTGAGTATTCTATTGTTGCAAAGATTGTTAGGATCACTCTATTTATGCATGTTGATTGTTTGTAGATTTTTTCTTAGATGAGCAAATAAGAACTACCATAACATTTTTTATTTGCAAAACTGAGAGCTGTTTGGACTTTTTAGATGATAATTGGGATAGGAAACAATCACAGGGCACAATTTGTCTTTTGCAAAAGAAATCCATAATTTGCAAGTACCTCATAAGCTCTCAAAATTTCATAGTATCATTTTACTATTTTAGATATCACCTTCTTAGTGGCCAACTTATCCCACTCGACCAATATATAGAGTCTAACTCTGAGAACAAACCTTTAGCAATGGAGATCTTCTTTTAAGAGAGTCTGCTCACTGTGATGGTGAAGCATTCAGTCTCAACAATAGAAAGGTACTTAATGGATTTAATCTGCCTTTAATGGCTTAAGATATAGGTACTGACATCTTATTTTTTCCCTCAGATTGCAAGATGCAAGGAGAAAACAACACTGTGTAAGGAGTCCCTCGCAAATACACTTCATTTGATTGATTCTTGAAGAAGCTAGATCACATACATTGTGCAAAAAAACCCAATGTATGCACAAAATGAGATGTAATGTAATGCCATCCAATATGTATACTAAAAAATGACGAATACATAGACATTCTGTACTGCTCAAAAATCTCATTGTTTAAAAAATGTACACTTTGTATTGTTTCAAAAATTCGCGCTTTGTATTGTTTCTTTCAAAATGTATACAAAAGTGGGGATGGTTACTACTGCCTTCCCCTGTTGATGTCCCCCCTGCTGTTGCCACTGCTCCCTTGCCCCTTCCCCCAATTGTTGGCCCTTCTCTCGTGGGGGACGATGGTCTCGGGTACCCTTTGGCGTCGTTCGACTGCTCGGGCCTCCTCCATGGCTTCCCATGCACTTTGTACTCCTACAACGTCCCTTTGCTCTTTAGCTTGATGCTGAACTGCAACCTAATCCTCCACTTCTACAACATCCACATAATATTGATTGAGAGAATCTTGTATGTTTCGAATCTTGTTTTGAAAATCCTGGGCCTGTTGTGTTGCTTACTCAATGCGGGCCCTCTCAAACTACTCAACTCAATTGCTTCCTCTCTTTGACCGTCTATGGACAGATAATATAATATTTTGCATGGCCACCATAGAAAATATATGCACATTATAAGGCCTGTAGTTATCTAATCGAAGGTCCTGTAGAAGCGTGATAATAAGAAAAAAAGAAACTTTTTTAATACAAACATTGTAGCAATACAAGTATTGAAACAACACGTAGTACTTACGTTTGGTAGATCCAAAATTTGGCTAACAAGGAGAAGAGCCTAGGGACACATCCGACAGCCACAACTCTAGTTATCAACCTATCTGGGCATACTGACCTGTCGATGCTGAGTGACAGTAGCTAGATCAGGCTCTAGCAATATGTGCTCTACACTGTATACAAACTTTCTCTCGGCACTACCATACATAAGCACTTTCTTGAGTAAGACATTACAAACATACACTACAAGAGAACACATAAAGATGTGCCTTAGTCTTGACACGCCCATGAAACCCCCTACTTTCCTTAGAGTTTTCATAGTAGACAATCTTTTGTTCAATGTCAAAAACCAAGAGACTCCAATGTTCACTACACAAAAAACACCAAAACCATTTAGGTTGTGGGAAAAAAGATAATAAATCTAGTATTGCTTTTGATTTACAAGATGAAACTGTTGGAATTAGGGTTGCAGGAAAACACACACAGAATGGATAAGACAAAGGAAGCTCAAGGCACAGAACAAAGAGTGTATTACTTAGTATGCAATGGAGAGATAAGATAGTCCTAGGGTGATGGACATATATACAATGCACGGGCGGGAAAACCTCCTAGTGAGGGAAAAAATGCATCGGCGGTCCTAAGTGTGTTCACACACATCACTACCACATGTATATGTTAACAAATCCCCCTGGGAGTGATGCAGTGAACAAGAGCCGGCACATAGAGTATAGGGAAGTGCCATGCCCTGTGAGGACATGATCGGTTCACAAACGGGAGTAAGCCCAAAGCTTTGCAGAAAGCTTTGAACTTCTCACAAGACAATGCCTTTGTGAAAAGATTTGCAAGGTTGTCCTATGTTGGCACATAAGCCAAGCTGACCTCATCCGCTGAGAGCCTCTCCCTAACATAGTGGTGATGCACCTCAATGTGCTTTGTGCGAGCATGAAAAGCTGGGTTCCTTGCAATTGAAATGCGCTCTGACTATCACTATAGATAGTGTTGGTAGTGTCCTTTCCACCACCCAAATCAGCCATAAGGCCTCTGAGCCAAACACACTCAACCGTAGCTGTGAAGACTACCCTGTACTCAGCCTCACAACTACAAGTGGGCATAGTAGGTTACTTCTTTCTCAACATGAGATACATGAACTGCCAAGCATGAAACAAAAACCACATGTGGACATTCGTGAGTCAAAACAACAACGCAATCTGAGTCCGAAAAAGCATGTAAGTCTAGCGGCAATGATCCCCCCTTGGGATAAAACAAGCCAAGATAAGTGCCACTCAAGTAGTGAAAATTCCTCTTGACAGCCTACCAATGCTTAGACCCTGGGCTATGCATGAATTTGCTGACTTGTGAGACTGCAAAATGAATATCTTGCCTCGTGTTGCATACATAAATGAGGCAACCAATAGTAGTTTGGTACAGAGTGATATTGGAAGGATCACGAGCATCATGAAGACTCAAGTTTAAACTAGTTTCCATGGGAGTGCTAATAGGTTTGCAATCCTCAAGTCCAAACTTACATAGTAATGTCTCTATCTAACTTGTCTGACACAAAGCAATACCACCATCACACTGCTTAAATTGCATGCCCAAATAATGATGCAACAATCCCAAATCATTCATCTTGAAATTAGCATTCAAATTGGTCTTGAATTCAACAATATGTCTCTCATTTGGTCCAGTGATTAGCAAATCATCCACATAGAGAACGACAATGAGAAGTAGATCACCCTCATGCTTTACATACAATGTGCTTTTTGTTGGACTGTTACAAAAGTCTCGTTTGACCACATGAGTGTCATCCTTCTCATGCCAAGCACAAGGCGATTGCTTCAAACCCATACAAAGCTTTGTTACATTGGCACACTTTATCCTCTTGTCCTTTCTTGACAAAACCGCTAGGCTATGTTACATAAACTTCCTCAGATATCACCATTCAAGAAAGCAGTAACAATGTCTGAATGATGTACATCCTAACCAAAATGAGCTGCCAATGCACATAGAAAATGCACAGTAGTCATAGAACAAGTGGGAGAAAAAGTCTCTTCATAATCTATGGCTTTTTGCTATGCATAATCGCAACAAGTCAATCCTTATAGCAATCAATCTCACCATCCGGCTTGCGTTTCAACTTGTAAACCCACCAATGGCCTTTTTTCCAGGAGGCAAATCACATAAAGCCCATGTGTCATTTTCTATAAGTGCATCATATTCTGATTTCATGACAACCATCCAATGTTTTGAATTCTCAGCTTCATCAAAAGACAAAGGTTCCTCAACATCACATAAACTAGATATAGCCAAAGCATAACAATCTGATGCATAAGATGCGTGGAGAGAACCTGAACGAGTACAATTAGACAAAGGTGCATCCAATTTATTGTCACGTAAAGTATGCAACAGCCATTTAGGCATACCTCTAGCCTGCTCATTTTCAGCCCTTTCCTCATCAAGTACATCATGTATATCTGCACCAGTAATTGGCTCATCTGTAACATTTTCAAAAACCCCCATAGGCTGTACATTTGCCTCCTTGGAATTTACATTTGAACTTTCACCATTAAAAAGAGGCAACAAAGTGTCATAAATATAATGTGAGCTTACATTATTGTCTCTAGTACATGACAGCAAGGGTTGAACAGAATCTTCCACAAACATAATATCTCGTGAGACCAAGATATTCTTTTTTTGCGGATGATACAACCCGTAACCTTTGCTTTCAGCACTATAACCAACAAAAATACATCATGTGACAGCCTTATCATCCAATTTCTTGCGCTGCAGTTGTGGCACCAAAGCATATGCCAAATAGCCAAAAACACGCATGTGCAAAGAAGCAACCATATCAGATTTCTGCAAATGCAGCAAACTGGCAAATTTTAGATGCCCAGACATGCATGGGAAGTTTTGCATCTAAAATAGCCTTAGAATCCACAACTGCATTTGCAAAATTCTACCCACACTTGTCATACAAAGTGAACTTATATAGCCCACGACATAAAATGCAAGATGCAACAATTTCATCACTAAAACTGAGATAATGTATTGTACATCTATCATCCACAAATTTGACTACAAGACCAAGTCTAGCAAGTTCAGATACAGACAGAAGATTCTTGTTCATCCCAAGTACATACAATGCATCAACAAGTGTGAAAGAACTTCCATTTGCAGCAGCAGTAAGCACAATCTTTCCTACTCCCTGAACAGGATAAGAGGCATTGTTGGCACAAGTGACTGAATTCCCATGAGGGGCATACTCAAGAGAGGTAAACAAATCACGATGTGAGGTAATGTGCTTTGTAGCACCACTGCCAAAATATCACACATGTGAATCTGCAGCGATGACAAACATGCATTATGGACTAAAGGATCAGAAGTGCACTCTGCTCTAAAATCCCATTCTGCATCAACATCAGCATCACAGTCTCCTTTCAAAGAAGACTCAACAATAGTTGCATTTGTAGTGGAACCAGCCTCTTTCTTCTTAGCCTCTTTGACCTTCAACTTAGGACACTGCTTGATCAAGTGATCATTAGCTTTATAATAACGACAACGCATCTTGTTTTTGCCCTTGTCACCAAGAGTTCCCTGACAAATTCTACCAGCAGAAGCATTAGGAGTAGGTGATTTACCACTTGTAGAAGAACCATGAGAAGTGGCTACATTGTTGTACTACCTTTTCTTTGAGCAACAATAAAGGCCTGCTCAACTGCACACTGTCTAGTGCCCCCCTTTTTTTTTTTGGAAAGAGACTCTTGCAACAACAATGTGCATAATGCATCAAACTTGACAACTTTTGGATTTCCTTGGGTCATGAGTCTCCAAGTACTAGCAAAAATCTGGTAAGAATCTGGCAAAGCATCAAAGACAGTCTACACAAGGGAGTTGTCAGAAATGACTTTGATACAGAAATAAGTTGCTCATTGATATCCTTGATACCAACAAGGATAGTTTCCATATCATCTACCTCATGCATAATCTTTGACTTGAGCTCTTTATGCAGCAATGCAATTTTTGCCTCATTGTGACTTGCAAGACCAGCCCGGATATCCCAAGCCTGTTTTTCAGATTTTGTTGAACAAATGTGAGGAGTAATAGTGCGCTTCATAGAAAATGCAATCAATGCATGAGCCTACGTGTCTTTTACATTCCAATGAGCTTGTTGAGCCATAGGCAAAACAGCTCTGGCAGCAACAATCCTACCATCAAAACCTGCAACATCCTCAACATTGCCTACATCCTCAAAACAGGCACGTACATCAATGCCCTGCACAATATTCCAGACACCCTTTGACACAAGGACATGTTGCATCATATAAGCCCACATAGGGTAATTGTCCGCATCCAATCTATCCTCAATAGCAAACATCTTGAACACATCTGTGTTGTTGTCAACCATGGTAAATGTTGCACCTGATGTGAAAACTGTCCAAAAAGAGGAGAAAGAAAGCGGAACCAACACGTATATGATCAAAATATCAACAACAACAACATCACAATGTGGCAGAACAATGACGACATTACAACAAGTTTTACAGTATGTGGGGGAAAATTTCTTCAACAAACAACAAACGACATGTGCTGAGCGTTCTCTCAATTGTACCTTACCCTCTATTTGTGCCAGGGAAGGCCTGTATGTGCCTAAACCCTGAGGATTTGTATGCCTACACCCTTTATGTCTAGGGGAGGCAACTTTTGTGTTCAAGGGAGGCTTGTGAATTGTGAACTAGTGTGTTTTGAGGGGAGGATTGTATGATTGATATGCAACCAAAACCCACATAGCAGAGTATTGTTGGGATGCGAGGTTTTGTTGCATCTCTTATGTGAACAACCCCTTCCACCTCATCTGACTCCCATTGCATGACCTATGATGACCTCAAAACATACACATAGCAAGGTTGATGACTGCATCTATTGCGTGGACATTGCCAAAATCATGCATGCACATGAAATCTTGTCGATCAAGATTGAAAACACACTCTTTCTCTAACCTTCCCCACAGTGAATCTTTGCACAAAGTGGTGCTGAATTTTCTAGCAGTTCCAATTCTTGTTTGTTTATCAGTGTTAAATTTCTCTAAAAAAAGGCAAGTCTTTCCAACATAGGCTCTGGCTTTGCCTTGGCTCGCTCGCGCTCTTCCTTGGCTGACTCAGGCTCCTGGGCGGGAGTTGAACCTAGCTCGGGGACTCCCTCATGCTCAATATTTTCTTGCCCATCCGTCTAGGTTGAGGGGTGACTCTGACCCGTGATTGGGTGTCCTTGTTGTGAGCAACCTATGAAGGCTGTGCATGTCATGCACGAGGATGAAGAGGGGGGAGCGTAAGAATATCCATGGTTTGATTGTCTCGGATAGGCATTGGTTGAAGCAGCCCATTGTACTGGAATAGGTTATATCTAGTGCATTCGAATGTGTGTGGGCTTACATCTACCAAATCACTAGGTGATGTTGCATATTTTATCACTTTTATAGACGTGCAACTTGCAAGGTTTAGCGATGGCCATTGAAGGATAAAGATGATGCACTTATTATCACTCGTAAGTGTATATTGTTACTCCCCTTTGTGGATTGATCATGTCCTCAGGGCATGGAACTTCCCTATACTCTATATGCTACCTCTTGTTCACCGCACCATCCCCAAGGGGATATGTTACCATATACATGTGGTAGTGATGTGTGTGAACACACTTAGGACCGTTGGTGCTTTTTTTTCCTCGCTAGGAGGTTTTTCCCGCCGTGCATTGTATATACGCACATCACTCTAGGACTATCTTATCTTTCCACTGCACACTAAGTGATACACTCTCTTTTGTGTGCCTTAAGCTTTCTTCGTCTTCTCTAAGCTCTGTGTGTTTTCTTACAACCCTAATTCCAACAATTTGCTTTTATAAAAGAAGGTAGTAATTAGGTTCTTAGGCACATGGTCTTAGTACCAAACTTGGTCACCTCACGTCAAGCAACTATCGTTACAAATGAGAGAGAATCACTTAAAAATAATCCACCCTTAATCTCAGTTTAATTGAGTCCACATGGCCCAATGTAGATCTGTGCCAAGCAAGATTGTATGACCTGATACATTTGTAGCTACCACCACCTGAATTGAATGTTCTCCCAATCATAGCAATGTAGATATAACTATGAATGTGGCTATACTATCAACAAAAAAATTGCTCTCTCATTGCTTGTTGCACAAGCTATTACCTTAATTATGTTTGATTTTACTCATTGGCAATGGTGTAATGGAATTAGATTGCTCTAAGCTTCTCTTTAATGTTCCATCATATGGTATATTACTTGATATTGTATGTCATCCCTACTAGTGTTTCCAATACCAGATGGTTAAGGTTAAGGTCATGTATTAGGCATGGATTTTAAAAAATATATATATTACGCAAGTTTCCCAACTTAAAACACTATCATTAATTTTTTCCATTTAGGACTACTATTTGACCTTTGTATTGCTATCACACAACACTAATCTCTACTGACTCCCATCCCTACATTGTAAAAAACTCTCATTACAAACTTTTAAAATGTTAATACATTTAGTGTGTGCTTCAATTAGTTTTACAATTGATAAGAAGTCATTTTTTATACTTTGTCTTTGAGAATTTCTATTGCAGTGCAATGGTTTCACGTTAGAGAACCTCTGAGTATGAAATTTTTTTAATGCATTTTGATCATGCCCCTCTAGCAAAATCACATATTTTTGTGGAAAAGACAAAGCTTCTTTTCCTTGTTGTTTACATTCTATTATAAGGTGCAAGATTAGTTACTCATTTGAGCTCGGTTAATTTAAAATGATCATCAAAAATTCGGTACATGCTTTAGCATTCCAACCGCCTCCAAATTTTGACCACCCAGGTAATAATTTTTTTCTAATTTTTACGCCTTCTCTAGTCCATTGGTGATGTGCACACAAATTCAAACATACTCATAAATTTTCACACAAATCCTTGGTCACATTAACCAGCACAGTGGTTGAGAAATTGTACATTGTCATGGCAAGGATCTTATGGGTTGAACTGAATTGGAATGGAAAAATTTCTACACATGTTAGAGCTTTTATGCATGAAGAGGGCAGGACTCTCCGCTCCATACCTTGTTATGGAAACTTATAAACTTATAGTTATTGACATGTGTATTAGAGTGAAGAGGGCAAGACTCTCCGCTTTTCAATAATGTTATGAAATTTTATGGATGTCGATACATGTCTACTAGAGCGCCTACGCTTGGTAAGGCAGGACTCTCTGTGGTTACATTATATGTGGAACTGGCCCACCACATTCGGTATGGATTGATATGAACGTATGATGAATTGGTATGGCAAGATGGAAGGGTGACAGATGGTGGTCTACTTGGAACAACAATTTTGACCAAAGTTGCACTCTACACCAATGCACATTTACTTCATTTGATGCACTCCACTCCCATCACAACATACACATGTTACACATTTTTTCACTTTTAAATTTCTTCCTGCTAATCATTGCTACTCTTTTGTTTTTCAACTAATCATTGTGTTATCCAAGCATGGGAGATACCCCTCCCTAGGGGTCTATGCACAAAATATACAATTTACACCTTCAATATACATTAGAGTTGCGAAAGCGTTTTCATAGGGGAGGAGTTCTCATTGCCCGACCAAGCATGGAGTTTAGGCTATGAGCCGGGGAGGAATGCATCCAGAGGCACCTAGAGACTAGTGCTACCCTTGAATGGGTATTATGAATGAAAGCATACTCAAGAGAAAAATATAACATTGTGGAGGGTGAATATATGTGTACACTGCATTGCAAGAAGAGAGAGAGAGAGAGAGAGAGAGAGAGAGGGTATAGTGGAAGGTGAAATAGAATGCCAAAGACATGAGAGAATGATAGCAGAGAATCTTTAAATGTCCCATCTGAATGAAACATGCAACCATATATTAATGCAATGACAAAAATCTGGCTATACCATAAAATCAAAAGAATATGACAAAATAACTAGCAGAGCACCGGACCCGGTGTAGGGATCGGCCGGTCCACCCATCCACTTCCGCTCTACTACGGACAGAGAGAATTTCACTTCACTGTGAGCGAGCTAGAACACCTGCAACCTACCTGAGCCATACATAAGCCGAGGCCGCTTCCTCCCTCCATGAACCCGAGATTTGACAGGATCCCAAGTAAGCCCAAATCTTGCAAAAAGCTTCAAACTTCTCACGAGACAATGCCTTTGTGAAAAGATCTGCAAGGTTGTCCTGTGTTGGCACATAAGCCAAGCTGATTCCTCCTGTTGAGAGCCTCTCCCTGACATAGTGGTAATGCACCTCAATGTGCTTTCTACAAGCATGAAAAAATGGGTTTCTTGGCAGCCTGTCAATGCTTAGACCCTAGGCTATGCATGAATCAACTGACCTGTGAGACTACAAACTGAATATCCGGCCTCATGTTGCATACATAAATGATGCAGCCAATAGGAGTTTGGTAAAGAGTGACATCCGCAGGATCACCAGCATCTTGAAGACTCAATTTCAAACCTATTTACATGGGCATGAAAATAGTTTTGCAATCCTCAAGTCCAACTTACATAGCAATGTCTCTATGTAACTTTCCTGACACAAGGCAATACCACCATCACACTTCTTAAACTGTATACCCAAGTAATGATGCAAAAGCCCCAAATATTTCATCTTGAAAGTAGCATTTAAATCAGTCTTAAATTCAGCAAAATGTCTCTCATTTGGTCTAGTGATCACCAAATCATCTACGTAGAGAACCACGATGAGAAGTACATCACCCTCATGCTTTACATACAATGTGCTTTCTGTTGGACTTTTATGAAAGCCTTCTTTGACCAAATGAATGTCAGCCTTCTCATACCAAGCACAAGGAGATTGCTTCAACACATCCAAAGCTTTCTTACATTTGCACACTTTATTCTCTTGTCCTTTCTTGACAAAATCATGAGTTTGTGTTACATAAACTTCCTCAAATATGTCACCATTCAAGAAAGCAGTAACAATGTCTGACTGATGTATAACCTAACCAAAATGAGCTGCCAATGCACATAGAAAATACACAGTAGTAGTCACACAACAAGTGGGAGCAAAAGCCTCTTCATAATCTATGCCTTTCTATTGTGCATAAACTTTTGCAACAAGTTGAGCCTTATAGCAAACAATCTCACCATCCGTCTTGCGTTTCAACTTGTAAACCCACTTTGTACCAATGGCCTTTTTCCTAGGAGGAAAATCACATAAAGTCCATGAGTCATTTTCTAAGTGCATCATATTCTGATTGCATGGCAGCCATCCCCCCATTTTTCTAAATTTTGTGCTTCATCAAAAGACAGAGGTTCCTTAACATCATGTAAGCTAGACACGGCCAAATCATAACAATCCGATGCATAAGATGCATGGCAAGAACTTGAACAAGTACAACTAGAGAAAGGTGCTTTATGGTTGTTTCTTTGCCACCTCTTGAAGCACATATCAAACATGTTTGTGAAGGCTGTATTTTGGGTAAGATGCAGTATTCAAAGTTTCCAAAGGATGGTTCACAATTAGGGCCACATGCAAGTTGCAGCTTGCCCATGCAAACTCCATTTTTGGGCAATTACCTTTACTTTGTGTTTTTCATTGATGATTACTCCAGGCATGCATGGGTATATCCGCTTAAAGCGAAGTCCGAAGTATTTATGTGCTTCAAACAATTTCTGACTCTGGCTGAAAATGTCTCAAAATGTGTTATGGGCACCCTCCGTTCTGATCGAGGGGGGGAGTATATGTCATGAGTTTAATGCATTTTTGGCTAGTTGTGGGATAAAACACCACTGTACAATGCCTTATACACCTCAAAAAATGGTGTTGATGAGAGGAAAATTAGGTCACTAACGAAAATGGCATGATGTATGGTCAAGAGTCAAGCTTTGCCGCATTTTCTTTTTGGCTTGAGGCCATCATGTGTGCCACTTATGTATTATATAGGTGTCCTACAAAAGCTTTGCAGTCTATGACTCCATATGAAGTATGGCATGATGGAAAGTCTTCTATTGAACACATGCATGTTTTTGGCTGTTTGGCATATGCTGTGGTGCCACAAACGCAGTGCAAGAAATTTTATAATAAGGCTAATAAATATATTTTTGTTGGCTATAGTGTTGAAAGCAAAGGTTATAGGTTGTATCATCTACAAACGAAGCATATCTTGGTCTCACGGGATGTTGTGTTTGTGGAAGATTTTTCAACCCTTGTAGTTATGTACTAAAGACAGTAATGTAAGCTCACAAGACATCTATGACACTTTGTTGCCTCTTTTTGGTGGTGGAAGTTCGAATGTAAATTAAGGAAGCTTATGCAACCCACGGCATAAAATGCCAGATGAAACAATTTCATCACCAAAACTGAGATCATGTATTGTACATCTGTCATCCACAAATTTGCCTACAAGACCAAGTCTAGCAAGTGCAGATATAGACAAAAGATTCTTCTTAATCCCAGGTACATACAATGCATTAACAAGTGTGAAAGAACTGCCATTTGCATTAGTAAGCACAATCTTTCCAACTCCCTTGATTGGATAAGAGGCATTGTTGGCACAAGTGACTGAATTCCCATGAGGGACATCCTCAAGAGAGGTAAACAAGTAACGATGAGAGGTAAAGTGCTTTGTAGCACCACTATCAAAGTAACACACTTGAGCTTCTACAGCAACTGCCAAACATGCATCATGGACATTAGGAACATAAGTGCACTCTGCACTAAAGGCCCATTCTGCATCAACATCAGCATCATAGTCTCCTTTCACATAAGACTCAACAATAGTTGCATTTGTAGTGGCACAAGCATTTGCAGTGGAACCAGCCTCTTTCTTCTTAGCCTCTTTGGCCTTCAACTTAGGACACTCCTTGATCAAGTGATCATTAGCTTTACAATAATGTCAACGCATCTTCTTTCTACCCTTATCACTAGAAGAATTGCTACCAGTAGAAGCATTAGAAACAGGCGATTTACCACTCGCTGAAGAACCATGAGAAGTGGTTACATTGCTGTCACCACCTTTCTTTTTAGCAGCAATAAAGGCCTGTTCAACTGCACGCTGTCTAGTCTTGTTTTTTACGGAAAGTGGCTCTTGCAACAACAATGTGCATAATGCATCAAACTTGACAACTTCAAGATTTCCTTGGGTCATAAGTCTCCAAGTACTAGCAAAAGTCTCGTAAGAATCTGGCAAAGCATCAAGAACTGTCTGCATAAGGGAACTATGAGAAATGACTTCACCTGCAAAAACAAGTTGCTCGTTGATATCCTTGACACCATCAAGGAAAATATTGCTCTTTGCTCTCTTTGAAGTGTTGCTTGAAACATTTAATGCACTAGTAACTTGTGTGTAGCGGAAAATGATAACATAGTGAGCATTTCATTAAGAACAAGTTCTTGATGAGTATGGAGAGAGTTCTTGTTTGGAGAAAGTAGCAAAACAATTACACCTAGCTAGTTTGGCATAGACAATACTTAAGAAGAGAGAGAAATAGAACAATTGTCAACAGTTGAGGACCGGATTTACATGGAGCCAGCCCCCCCTCCAAAAAGGCTTTGTATTATAGCTTCTTCCATCAAAGGAGACTTTTGTACAATACAATCTTTGTGTTCCTTGACAAAACTCGTTGGTACATGAAGATGGAAGCTTCATGCACCAAATTACGCTTGAAAAACACACCTAGTGGGCCTAGCCTCAGTCCCAAGACCTCACACACCTTCAAAGATGGTGAGAGCTAGCAGGGAATGAGGAAAGATGAAGAGGAAGAAGATGTATCTTACAAGAAAGAAGTATTCTCCTCACATAATCACTCTTATAGCATGGCTTAGCTTAGTAATTAGCATGGTAGAGGAGATGAGCATGCCATTGAAGCTTGGCTCTTGGTTGGATTTGCATTCCATAGCCAAGAGTTGTTGGTGTAGGCCTCTACTTCCCAATGCTTGGAGAAGGAGATGAAGCTCTTGCTCAACACATGAGTTGTGTGTGTGTGTGTGTGTGTGTGTGTAACAAAATTAGTTAGCCTAGAAATGCCAACTCTCTCTCTTCTTGGTCGATCCCTCTTCCCATGTGCTCTTGCTGGCTTCCCATTGGCTCCTGCAGAGCTTAGCAAATAGCAATTAAGAAGCGTAGTTGATAGTCTTGTGACAAGTGTCCCCCTTTCCCATTTTGTGAGAGCTTTAGGTAATTAAACTAATTTATTTAAACTCTCATTGGACCTTTTAGTCTTCTAGTCAATAGGAATCAAGTAAGCCATTGGACTGTTGGACCCCTTGGTAGATTGTTCACCAATAGTCTTCTAGGGAGCTTAATTTCTATTGGTTCTTTTATCAAGCATTTTTAAATTGATTAGACTAATTTTACTCTAGCCTAATTCTCATTGGCCCACCTCTATGGCCATCCAATTGAATTTGAGGGGAGATTTGGGGGCATCTAGGCTAGGAGCCTGCCATGTGTCCATTATTCCCTTTGTGTAAAAGGAGAGCTTGGGAGTGTCTGTGTGTGTGTGCGTGTGTGTTTCTCTCTCTTCCCCTACCTTTAGGGCTCGCCCCCTCCTTCCTAGGGATGTGGGAAGACTTTTTAGTCTTCCAATAACCATCCAATATCCCCCACTTTTGACCATTGGACTTTTTAATTAAATTTTGGAACCTTAGCCTATGGAAGTCTTAATGGAGCTGAACCTTAAGTCTTTAAAGGTCTTTGGATGCACATTGCTCTTTTGCAGAATGTCCCCCTTTGGATAGCTATTTTCCCTCCTTTGGATCCCTACTGCGGCCAGTCTGGTAGCCTTACCAATATTCTATCTTTTACTCCCTTGGTACCTCCCCATATTAAATGATCAGTATAACGTGAGAAAATCATTTGGGAGAATTAGATATTAGTTTTTATGACATTACCTCTCTCTTGAAATCATAGTTGTCCTCGACTATGAGATAAAGAAGATAAAGCCTAGTCTTTAGTCCGTTTGCTAGCGGGTAGAGGATCCCCATTTTACCCTATGACATCGTTCCAGAATGGATGACTAGTCCATTTGGTGCTTGAGAGCCTTCTTCCTTAAGCTTCTCAATCTTTCTGTCAAGTTTGATATCGTCTTTATGATCAAAGGGAGGTGGATCAGCTTCCTCCATGTTCTTTTTCTCTTCCACTATCTTTGGCAGTCTTTCTTATTGAAGCCATTCTGCTTCCTCCATTAACCCTAGACTTGAGATATAGGGACCTGATCTGTTGGTTGTGTTCTTTTTTTTATCAAAGGTACCTCGACTTCTTTTTCTTCTTACGTTGAGTGGTACTTAGAGGGTACATCTTCTTTGGCCTTGATCTCACCACCCACCTCAACGTTTGATTCGGTGGCCTCACTATCAAGTGTGCATGCTCTTGAGCTATGGCCCCTTGTTCTTCCTCTTGTAGGAGTGGTGGATGAGCTTCTCGCCATTCTCACTACATGCTTAGCTTTGTGTAACAGATTGAGGTGCGACTCGAATTCATGCAGATCATCATTCATTCCTAATGCTTGGTATTATATCCTTGTCAGCATCTGCCATGCATTCATGTATACCTTGCTTCTATCACTGCCCTTCAAATTTGCTTCCACTAGATTCTCTAGAATGTAGGCCCCTAAATCACACTTGATCACCCTTCGTTCTTCCAGGTTGATGGGCATCAGTACTACCAGATGTAGGACTGATTCTATGTATTGTGGTGGATTCTAAACCCTCAGATGTTGGGAGATTAGACGCAAGGGCAATTCCATTTTTGAATAAATGAGATCTTTGTTAGTGATTTTGTGCCCGTGCTGCTTTACAAATGCCTTGTCATTATCTATGGCCTTTGTCTTGTGTAGCAGTTTGTGGATTTTTGCTGGCAAATGGAGAGCTTGGTAGATTACTTCATCATTGATTTTCACTATGACATTAGCTCCATCCTTGTTGTTCAGTGTGGCTTCTCCATTGTATTGAATAGAGCTCATAAGTTTGTGTGCTCTTTGGAAGTCTGTTCCCACGGAGGTAGCCTAAAGAAGCTATCTAGCTGAAGGCATTGGGCACTATCCAGGACTTTTGGCTTTTGATGCAGCGTCCATATCTCTTTAGGGGAAATGGTTGCATTAACCTTTGTGCCATCCACTACTTGAAGCTTGCCGATAAAGATGTTGGCTAGTATTTGGGCAAGCTCCTCATTTGTCACGTGAGCTTTTTTATTGGAGGACATGTCGATGACTTTGTAAAATGCTACCTCCCACTCCTTCTTCGCTTTTTTGCACAGCATTTTGCTACCAAAAATTCATTTGTTTATGAGTCAAAAGTATTCCAAAAGTCAAAACAACACAAACTTGACCATAAGATGAAAAATGAGCATAACTTGAGCAAAACAGTTCCATATTTGACCAAACTTCATTAGTGTGTCTAGGACAACTATAGAAACTAGGTCAAACTAATTTAGGTCAATCTAGGTCAAAGGTACATGGATTGCGATCCATGTTGGAACACATTTCGAGGTGCCATTTTCACGATTCGATTTAGTATACTTATGAGATGCTATGGACGAAAAATTTTGTGATCTGGATCACTGGTTTGAGTTCTAGGCTAGATTTTGCAAATTTTTTGCAAACTTAGGGAATCCTTGCATTTTCACAAGTTTGAGTATTCAAATGTCTTGAAACTTCAGGGTTAGGCTTTATTTAGCATATGGGACCTGATGGCTTGATTCTGGTCTGGAAATTTGAAAAAGGTACATGGATCATGATCCATGTTTGGTCACATATTGAGATGAGACTTGGGGGAATGTTCCTATAGGCTATCCTAGCACACTGGTGGAATATTTTTAAATGTGGATGTATTTTTTCTAAGTTTACTCAAATTCTCAATTTATGGCCCAATTTGTCTGAGACTTTTGCCAATATTGGTTTTCTGGATCCCACTTTGATTGATCCATGTGGCTAGTGTGTGGTGTTGATTTTTACTGAGCTGATGCTTGGAGACTAGCTTTCACCCCTAAATTTATTTGTATGCCAATTTTCATGGCTATCAGGCTCTAATTGGTCCTTTTGATCTTGCCGACAAATTCGGCACTCTTTGTAGGCATTTTCGGCTTCTACTTGAAACTTTCAAGCATAATATAAGTTCACTTTTTCCTTTTAAGGCTTTGCTTCTTGGAAAACCCTAATTTGCACTTTAACTCTCTGAAGTTGTCCATTTTTTGAAACCCTGACATCTTTGCATAATTTTCTCGACCACTGAATGACATTTACCTCTGCACACGTTGTGGACTCTGAATTAGCTAAATCTACCCTTGGGATATATGGATCGCGATCCATGTTCTAGGCCCAAATTGTACCAAACTTGAGGGGAAGTATCTAGACAAGTCCTCAAAGCTGTTAGTAATGAACTTCTGGTGTTTGGATCATTTTTTCTTGCCATGGGTTAAAATGACCATTTGCATACTGAAATCTCAAGATTTTGGGGTTTTTGGGTCTAGAGGAGTCCAAATTGACTAAAAGTTGAAGATTAGGTATCCTATACTGTGCTCTATCTGCAGATCAATTTTGGTCTGATTCTGGCATGGATACATGGATCGCGATCCATGTTTCGCAACATTTCACAATTGTAATAGCAGCGTGGTTAGGCGATGTAGTAGGCATTCTACAAGTGAAATATGTTTGAAATTTGAGGTGGAGGAACATGAATCGCGTTCTAGATGGATTTATCTTTGCTCGGGGAGCTTACTTGTGAATTTTTTTGGATTTTAAGTTGGTTTGCCCCCACTATGAGCCTTTGAAAATTTTAATATTTTGCGACTTTAATTTGATTTGTGTAGCTATTTTGGCATTTTTTTGTGATGTGGCTCACGTACATTTGTCAAGGGATGTTAGATGAGCATACCTATCAAATCTGGTGGTCTATGGGAGCTCTGAGTGCCCGTAGCAAGCCAAAATGCGATCGAACTCTCTAGGTCAGAAAGGGCTAGAGCTCTCTCTCCCAAAGCTAGCAATTGTAATGAGGCTAATGCTACCATATATTGTCTATAAGTGCTCAACTTACCCGAAGTCCCAAGTGCATACTTACTCAGAGTCCCGTAGTGAAGAGGGAGGGAATACTCTCTCTCTCTCTCTCTCTCTCTCTCTCTCTCTCTCTCTCTCTCTCTCTCTCTCTCTCTCTCTCTCTCTCTCTCTCTCTCTCTCTCTCTCTCTCTCTCTCTCTCAGGATGACAAACAAATTCTCCTCATAGCACACCAGAGCAAAGTATAGGACATCTTAGCCAATCAATCAAAGTGGAGTCAATGGTTGATCATAGAGGTCCTAGATTTGACTTGCCAAATGATATGCAAGATAATACAATTGTTAGTCATTGTAATAGTTTCATTCAAGGATACAAATAATTTATGATACACATGGATAATGTTTGTTGAAGGTAGCAAAGGGATCTTCTAGGATATAAAAGAAATCCCTTCAAGGAACACTTTAGTGAGTATTTTTGCTTGGCTTTAAATAAGCTTTCATTGCAAGATTTTCTGAGTTTAGTAGTGCTATATTTAATCCTTTTTCAAACATACTATAAGCAAGGCACATCTATTGTAAAGACTAGCTCATTGGTGATTCCTTTTGGTCCATCATTAACCAAGCAGAGCTCGATAAAAGAATTGACAGGTTTAAGAAAGCTATCAAATATTTAGAAATGTGCCCCCTCTATTAGCTCTTAAAGGATGCTTGTGGTTGCGCATCACAGAAGGAGAGGAGATTGTAGTGACACCATGACTAAAGCACCAATTAGTTCTTAGAGAATTCATAATTTATGCGGCAATTAGCAAAAAGCCATAGACTCACATTATTCCTTATTTTGATTTTCACGGCACTTACCACACCCACACACTTTACTTTTGCATTGTTTGCCATCTTTGCCTTACATGGAGAAGGCTTGTCAACCTCGAGCTCTAATCGAAGCATCATAGCTTCGCTCATTACACAGATTTGTGCACCTCCATCAATGTAGGTGTTTCCAACCCTCTTTCCTTTTATGTTTACGTCGACAATTGGAAGGATGTCATCCATGTTGCATCCCGAAATTGCTCCGGCTACCTTTGTTTTGGAGCATCTTGTACTTACCATTTTAGACCATTGTAGCCTTACTTTTGGTGCAAGATGTGGCAGTCGTGGCCATGTAATCTTTGGTCCTTGCTCTGCCACATCCAATGTTAGATCATAGGGCTTAGAACTTTCCCCTAGCTGGAAGTCGGTGATGCCCAATTTCCGTCGTGGCCTGGATGGCCTCTTGCTAGTTTCTCCTCTCATGCTTCTCTCATCATCTGATTGTGTAGCTTTCTCCCTCCTAGCTCTTTTCACAGTCATGGCTTCAAGTGGTTCTTCTTGATCGATTATTTCATAGAAGTTAATGGAATTCTAGTTTTTAATATGTAGTGAAAATGGTAAACCTCAAGCATGGAACATTATTTTTTTCTAGTTCCTAGGTACATAAGTGAGTGAAACATCTTGTAAAGGTTAATTTTTAGAAGAAACAATGTGTTGTGACAGAGAGCTTATCCAATGATTTCAATCAAGTTTTCTTGCATCCAAAGTGTTTGTTTTGAATTCCATCTTCACATTGGTAATCTCCTTTGCTTGCTCTTCACTTATTTTTCTTACATTGTGTGAGTTGTGTTGGTTCTCAATGGGTTGATTGCATGCTAAATCTATCATTTAATGATATGTTGTTAGATGCCTTTCAAACTCTTTTTGAGTACCCTAGAAATGATGGGTCGTGACTTTGTGCATGCTCAAATGAAGTTTTGATAAATCGAATTGGTGATATATAGGTAGAATAAATCTCCCCTTTTGTTTCATTGCATTTTGGATGTGTTTGCTCGCATTGCATTTTGAGTGTGTTTGCTCATAGAAACGCTTGATTATGCAAGTAGATTGCATAGTGAGATTATCTATTGATCTTGATTTGTTGACTTTTTCTTGCTAGCTCATTGCTTAGAGCTCATAGGTCATTTTATTGTGCTTGACACATTGATGTAGTCTCTGTGTCCCATTTGGGTTGACTCCTTATGTATTGACATTTGATATGCTAGTGCTCAGATATCTATGCTTCATTTTCCATCATGACAATCCATTAATGGGTGGACGTGGGGTGGTTCAATGTCAAAAGTGTAATGCATCATTCATCAAAAGGGAATCTGGTTAACTTTATCGAATGCAGACATGGTAGTGCTTGTTCATGGTAACAAGCTATTGCATAGATGCATAAAATCTCCAATTTGTTACCTTGGTGACTAACAAGAACAAGTGTGAAATCTTTGCATATGCATTTATTAAGGATTTTAAAAGCATTTACCAAGTGGTTTGAAAAATCAAACAAAGAGTATGGGAGCATCTTGTTCTTGTTTTTTGTGGTAGTGTGCTTGGTGTCTTCAATGTTGTGTGCGATTTGTTTAAAATATTTTACTATAATTACATGTTTGTGAGGAATCAGTGTATTGTATGAGTGTTGCATGATGTGTGTCTAAAGTACACTACATTAGATCACTAACAACTAGACACTAAAAGTGGAATTTTCCCCATTTGGGTAGGAGTTTGGCCAAAGGAGTAGAAGTACAACCTCCATCGAACAGGTTGGAACCAATAGACAATTGTGAGAGCAAAGAGGAAGTCACTTGGAGCTACATGTACAAAATGCTTATTTTGGAGCACTTGGTGGCATGTGCTCCAAGAGGAAGTCACTTGGAGGTACTGGTCCAAATTAAGAGCTCCTGCCATAGCTTTTGTAATTGATATTATGTGTGATATTTGAAGTGACTTTTTAAAGCTACATTATGGTTCACTATATCTTCTAATTCATACAAAGTTTCCAAGTTCTTTTTTCATTCAGTTAATATTGTGTAGTAGTTTGTTGTGATTTTTTGGAGTTGTGGACTACTATTTACATTCAAAAATAGTTGGGTTTCAGCTTGAATGGTTAAATTTAGAAGGAGTCTTAGTAGCTTAGTTTAAAAGGCTTTAACAAGGCTCAAACCCCTAAAATCCTAGGTATTATTTGAATGGGAAGCATTGATCAAGGTCCTTATAGAGGAGAATATCAAGACTTGGATCAAGCACTACACTTGAATGTAAATTTTGAGCTTTATGTAACAAGAAAAGGAGATTATAAGGTGGCATTTTGATAAAATTGATAGAGCATGTCTCTAAATGCCTTATTATAGAAAACTAACCGTCAGATAAGCAGCAAATTTCCTACGTCCTAGAAGGATTGTTAGGGAAAACTTTTTACATTCACTTATTTGATAAGTGCCACTCTATACTTAGTGATTGCTATAGAGCTTCTCTCTTATATATAGATAATTATGGCTTGGATAGATTGGGTAGGAGCACAAACACGCCTTTGGTGGCCTCAAGTGCTATAAGCCAACACATTAGTTTGAAGGCTACTGTGGAAGGGAGTTGGAGTAATCCTCAAAAAATCCGCCACCATGATACACATGTGTTAATGTCTATAAAGTCCATTAAAGTAATCATCCTACTAAATCTTTCCAAAACAAGTATGTGTTGTTCGAGAAGCTAGTAATAATTATGGTGAGATGTTATAGAAAGATATGCAAGATGACAGAACCATGTACTACTAAAGAAGATGGACATTAAATGACTTGAAACATACATCTGAGCATCAAATGGCTCAAGGTAGGGGCAAACCTCAACACACCATAGAAGGGAAGAAAAATACTCAAATGAAAACTTTGAAGACCGGAGGAGGGTTCCGTGTGAACATTATTTGGGCATATGTCAACCCATCTTAACAGATAGGGCAATCTAATGTCAAGGACACAATGACACGCCTTTGGTGGCCTCAAGTGCTATAAGGCAACACATTAGTTTGAAGGCTACTATGCAGAGGAGTTGAACTCATCCTCAAAAAATTAGCCACCATGATACACATGTGCTAATGTCTATCAAGTCTAGTAGATTAATGTTGTTTAAGAAACAAGTAATAATTATGGTGAGACATTTATAGAAAGTTAAGTAAGCATGATAGAACCATGTACTACTAAAGAAGATGGGCATTAAATGACTTGAAACCTATATTTGAGCGTCAAACGGCTCAAGGTAGGGGCAAACCTCAACATACCATAGAAGGGAAGACAAATGCTCAAATTAAAACTTTGAGGACCGGAGAAGGGTTCCATGTGAATAGTAATTGGACATGTGTCAACCCATCCTAAAAGATAGGTCAATCCAATATAAAGGGCACAATGTTTCATTCATCAAAAGGTAAGGGTCAATGATCCTAAATGATGACATGGTTAGGAAAGCCTCCATCCAATCTCCATGCATCAATTTCCAATTACACACATAGTTAGGCGACCACTAACATGGGACAACAATCAAGTAAATACTCAAATGAAAACTTTGAGGTTTGAGAAGGGCTCCATGTGAACACCAATTGGACATGTGTAACCCCATCCTAAGGGATGAGGTAGTGTGATGTCAAGGGTGCAATGTGTCGTTCATTGAAAGGTAAGTCAATGATCATGAATGAGAACATGGTGGTCCTTGTTCATGGCAACAAGTTATTACATGGATTAATGTAATCTCCAATCTGTTACCTAGGTGACTAACAATGACAATTTTGAAATCTTTAATCTCCATGCATCAATCTCCAATTAAGACACATAGTTAGTAAACCATTATCATAGGACAACAATCAAGTACCATTCTACAAGTCCATCTATTCTCTAATCTCATACAAGCAATCTCACCTATTGACCATTCTCCATGGACCATATAATGGATGAATTATTGCACATATTGGAAGCCTCCATCCAATCTACATGCATCACTTTCCAATTGCAACACATAGCTAGGCAGCCACGAACATAGGATAACAATCAAGTACCATTGTACAAGTCCAAATATTCCCTAATTGCATACAAGAAATCTCACATGTTGGTCATTACCCACGGAACATACACAGTGACCATCAAGGTAATATTTCCAAGATCACAGAGGGAGTACAAACAACATTCTAGCAAACATTGAGATATGATACTGAAATAATTTGTATCCTTGTGCATTATGACAAAGCATAATTTACATAGCTATTCTTGTTCCAAATTTAAGTAATATGAAGTATTAACTACATAAGAAAATGAGTGTATCTTATTCAATAGAAGTAGATATCTCCCCAAAAATTCTTCCTTCTTTAAAAGAAGAGCAAGTGTGATTGCTTGAATTGTCTTCTTGATTTTTAATCTTCATGTATACAAAACATCCAACCCTTTATGAGAAATTAATTGACAGGATGCTCAAGTTGCTACTTATAGTTCTCCTCTTTTGATGTCATCTTTTAAATGTGGATGATTTTCCTCGCACTCTCTTGGTGTTTGTGGTGCTACTCTTGTCTTTTGATTGCATAGACACAAAATTCTAAGAGGAAGTGGATTCTTGTTTTGGGAAGAAATTTATGACAACATGCACCATTTAAATCTCTTTCTCAGCTTCATTATGACACTTGGGAACATCAATAGGATTTCTAATTTCTCTCTTTAAGAGAAACCCATATGCATTCATGATATGAACTACTCATGTTATCCAGATTACTTGACATGAGAGATTTACTTATCTAGTTGGAAACACTAGAGAAATAAAATTTTCTTAACTGAAAAAAGAAATTTTGACACTCTGCTTTAATTTTCTTTTTAAAATTGTTTAATATTCGATAAGATATAGACATCTTTGCTTGTCGTGTACATGAAATTTCTCTTGCTTAACACAACTCCTCTCTTGATTGAGAAAGAAACCTTTGACATTCTTAAATCTTTCCTTGAGATGGTGGAGTCTCTTAGATTGGGCAACTCCATAGAGGATGAAGGAAGCATCGCTATTTAGATACCAATGCAAAATTTGAGTAATTAACTATCATCGTTACTCAGATGATTGAACAAGCAATTCATAATATCATGTTTCAGATATAGACACAAAAGCAATTACATAGCACAAGTAGAAAGTTAGAAAGAGAGAGTAATAGACGACACAACATTGAGCGTGAGAATGGCCGATCCTCTCTATAGAGATTATTATTGTATCATGAAAGCTTACAATGAGGCTAAATACAATCATGATACAACATCTTGTGAATAAGATGGGCATGTCAACATAGTTTCTTCTCTGATCAAGCCAATAACTTCAGCCTTCTCTAATTAGAAACTTAGACTCATAGAGTCATCTCATTAAAAAATTGTCATCTTGTTTCTTGTTTGAAATCTATTTTTCCTCCCGTAGAAGAACAAAAACACAAAAAAGCTTAGAAATATGCGGATGCTTCTCTTTAGAAGAGTGTTACTAACATAGTTCCATGTACGATTCAGGCATGGAAAATAGCTTCTCCATTGTCTTCCTTGGAAATGGTGAGAATGAAAGTGAAAAAAGACGTTGCTATAAAAAAACCTAAACCTTGTTAAAACATGGGAGTGATAATATATGCGTGTAGAGCTTGAAGAGAGCTTTCATTTCAATCTTGGTTTGTGGGATTTTGACAATCGAAAGTCAAGTTACGGCCATTTTTGTGAAAGGCTATCTTGCACATGTGGTTGTCCAATGTTTGATCAAGAGAGTCATTTGCCTCCCAAAAACACCTTTGTCCCCCTCTTTTTAGTGTTTTTAGTTCTTTTAAGAGCCTCCTCTTATCTTTTTAGTCAACTTTAGCTTATATGGTATAATTAGTTTCAATAACATGCAAAGTGCCTTAGAAATTGAGCATGTAACCTTCTTTCAGTAGCCTCCTCTTATCCTTTTCATCCAAACTTAGCTTACATGGTATAATTAGCTTAAACAGCATGCAAAGTGCCTTAGAAATTGAGCACATAACCTTCAAAAATTCACATTTGATGATAGATTCTTGATCTGAAGTTGTCCTCTTCAAGAAAATGTCGATATAAACTCTTGATTTTCAAAAATCACTGTCGTTTACAAGAAAAAACACTTCTAAAATACATCTGTATCATACTAATAATTCTCATAAAATGCTTTCATAAACATAATTGGTGACAATCTTGCATAGCTTTGACAACCTGCCTTAAGGATTATTGGTGATGAGGATTTTGCATAAATTTTTTAGTGGATGAATAGGGTAGAGTTTGTTAAAAGACCTATAGAAAAGATGTTGGCAATATGTTTTCTAAAGGATGTGAGGAAAGAATTTTAGAGTGCTACTGTTGTAATCTATGAGATTCACGACTTATTGCTACTAAACACTTGATAGGAAGAGAGAGATCAAGCGAGTAAAGAGGATCGAGAGAGTGATTATGGGATGCTAATCACGTTGGTGGATTTGATACCGAGTGAAAGGTTGGGGGATTAGCAAGCATATTCTTATGTTGGCATAATTAATTAACACACTGATTACGCAATGCAACAGAGAGAGTGTGTAAACTTGATCAATGATAAACTAACAACATGTTTGAAGTGTATAAGAGAGGTGTCTACTTATATAGGAGCTGCAAGTGGCTAGGTGCACCTCACAAGGTTCACATAGCTATTCTTTGCAAGGGTCAGGGGAACTCCCAAAGGACAAGAGTGTCTCGATAGAATGTGGAAAGCTAGGGTGACTGGAATACCTTTTTGGAATCTTGTGCAACTCACATGCCAAGTGTACTAGACCATGTGCCCTCACATGATTATATGATGACTGGGCTGCACTGAAGCAGTAGGGAGACAGATTGGTATTGATGATGTAGCTACCAAGGTGGAGAAATGCTTGGGAAAAAGGATTTGAGGTAGAAGAAGGAACTCCAAAAGTGAAGATTAGATTTAAATTCAATTTTTTATAGTGACTCGGATGATTCTTTGGATTTGGAGTGAGAAGATCACTCTAGCTCAACAAGGTCTACCACTAAGTATTAAGTTTATGATATTGAAGTTGAAAGATACTAGAGAAGCTTATCTTATATTCTAGGGAGAGCATAGAGGTATCGATCCCTCTCTCTCTCTCTCTCTCTCTCTCTCTCTCTCTCTCTCTCTCTCTCTCTCTCCCTCTCTAAAAAAATATCTTCTATCATATAAATGTCTTGGGACATATTACCCATCATTTTGTCTATAAATTTTTTAGCATTAACAAGTTGATGAAAGACAAGAGGCAAAAGTTATCATCATATTGTGTCATTAGCAGAGCAAGAGGAATTCATCTCTATCAAAACTATCAACCGCACGTTGGGGGGTGGGGGGGGATTTAGAAACAAGGGGTATGCCATCAAGTAATGTGGGAGGAGGTGTCATTGTTGAAGAAGAAACTATAGTAGGAAGATGGAATTCCAGTTATACAATTAGTGCACCTATATACCATAGATGATAGTAGGCTAAGATAGCTCCAATTGCCTCAACCATATGCTTCTTTTCTTTGTCTCTCCTCTTCTTGGCTCTTTTTGCATTTATACTCTATTGGGAATTATGGGCTTTGTCCTATGATGGTGTGCATCTCCTCTATCCTACTGGGATGCATAGGTGGCATTGTACCATGTGTTAGCATGTGGCAAAGGTACCTAAGGGTGTGGGTACCCATGGGGGTCATTACTAGAGGATGTGGACTTACCTAGAGTTAGTTAAATGGACTCAAAAAGTTCCTTCAAAAGTCATCCACTAGTTTGCAAGTTGGATGGGCTTATTTGGAGCCTTTGTATGATGTCATCGGTGATGCTAGATGAGATACCTTGGATAGCTCTATATAATGAGCCTTTTGCACTCACTTTTTGTACAATCAATCAATCTAGTTTTTCACTCACTTTTGGTACAATCAATCGATCTAGTTTTGCGTCTACATTCTACTCTATCTCTATTGTTTTTTTGCATCATCATTACCATGTTAACACCATGAATAGTTCTCTTATCCATCCTCCCTAAACTCTACAAGTGGTATCAGAGCCTATGGTTACTCCTAGGTCATTACTTAATTAACATTTCCTAATCTCTCACTAGATCACTAGCCTAGGATGCATTAATAACGATTAGTTTTTTTTTCTCTTGCTAATGTGAGCACATTGTTGGGTTCTGCCCCTTCAGCCACTACTCTCTTGGCTAGTAGAAATACTAATGCTTTATTACCGATCAATTATAAGCTCTGATTTGCTCTACAATTAGTGTTTTCTTCTCTTAATCTTTCACCCCCTTTTTGCTCATTTAAGCCCTAATTTCTTTGCCCTCAAGCATACATTTGAAAGCCCACCTATGTGTAGAAAGCCTCTGCAACAAAGCCGTTCCATTGAGCTATGAACCTCTGAGAATGGGCTTCACAACCTCTTTCAATTATTGTGACCAAATATATGCAAAGCTCTCGGCTCTATAGACTATAATAGCTTTAAAATGTTTTGATTGGCTTGGTGGACACATAAAGCCACTTGGGCTCGTGGGTAGCATGTGGCGTCCAATCTAGGTGCATGTGGTGGAGTTCAAATTTCTTCAACACACTAATTTTAGTGTGAGCCCGTGGGTGGACTCCAAGCAAAATGCTAAATTGTGCTCTAAGAGCCTTTCAGGTCCGCTGGAACCGTTGCACACGCAGGCGTCAAAACCATTTTTTGGTGCGTCTATCGGATGCGAGGCTTGAATTTGAAATGGCTCATCTTTTTTGGGCCTACCAACAAATTAGGTGGCCCCCCTTCCCACGGCCATCACTCTCTCCCCAAGATGCCAACCTCCCTAAAAACTTAATTTAAATGCCTTTTCCCATGATCAGCACAACAGGTAGAGAAGGTAGAGCAAGCACATTTTGCTTGAGCCTCAAGCAATCTAAGGGACTACTTCCCATGAGCTGAAAAGCCAAAGAACAACCAGTTCTCCCAAAATTCTTCAATGGTCTCTCCATTTGAATTTCAAAGCCATCAAGGCATGTCTAAGCATAAGGTTTTTTTTTTTTTTTTTTGAAGGGCTACTCTATCTCTCTCAAAGAGGGATTCAAAATTTGTAAAAAAACTCAAGCCTCAAACTTCAAGGATTCAAGAAAAGGCAAAGGCAACACTCTCATCTTTTCTACCTAGTGGAGGGTGACCACTTTTGAGGGTCCGCATAGGAGATCAAAGGGAAAAATCTATATTTTTCTCTCTCTCATCCAAAAGAATTAAATCCAAATCTTTTTGCAGCCTAGCACTACATAAGGCAATGTATTTCTATACATACATCACTAAGGATATTGTCATGTGTGCTTGTAAGGAGTTAGACATTGGCATGGGCTAAGACCACTCCATTGCACCATGAGGGATTGGGAGATTAGAAGGCTCACTTCAAGGGGAGGAGTTTTAGTTACAATAGTTCATCATTTCACATTAGTTTTATTTGCATTTTCGTTCATTAAAGCTCATGAGCAAGCTACAAAAGCAACCATGGCAGCAACAGCACCAAGATGGTGCGAGTAGTAGAGTCAGAAGAAAAAGAAGTAGGAGTGGAGGAGGACAAACAATGAAGCTCTGGTAATGAAAGTGCTTTTGTAGACTCCCAGATTAGAGCTATGTGTTGGACTCTTGAATTGGAGATGTACTCCTCGATTGGAGTGTTTATCATAAGTTGTGTCTTGGATTGGAGATGGTCTCCTAGATTGGAGATGATGGTCAACTTGAATTGGAGTGGCTATTTCTTGTTGTCATGGTCCAAACCCCAAGGGGAGGGTTGCTGAGAATTGGAGGCTTTGTCCTATGATGGTGTGTATCTCCTCTATCCTACTAGGATGCATAGGTGGCAGAATACCATGTGTTAGCATGTGGAAAAGGTACCTAAGGATGTGGGTACCCATGGGGGTCATTACTAGAGGGTGTGGACTCACCTAGAATGAGTTAATGGAATCCTAAAGTGCCTTCATCCACAAGTTTGCAAGCTAGATGGGCTGACTTGGAGCCTTTGTATGATGTCATCGATGATGCCAGATGAGATGCCTTGGCTAGATCTATGTAATGAGCCTTTTGTACAAACTTTCTATACAATCAGTCAATATAGTGTTAAGTATGGAGCCTGATTTACCCCTTGTAATTTTATGGGAGCATGCAAGTGGAGATGGACTCACTATATTGCAACCAAACATGGGAGTTGGTTGAGTTGCCTAAAGGTAAGTGGGCACTTCAGAACAAATGGGTGTATAAGTTAAAGGAAGAAGAAGGTGGGAAGAAAAGATACAAGTCTAGACTTGTGGTAAAAGGGTTTTCTCAAAAGAAAGGTATTGACTTCAATGATATTGTAAAAATGAACTCAATTAGGCTTGCCTTAGCCTTGTGGCTGCTCATGATCTAAATCTTGAGCAAATGGATGTAAATACGGCATTCCCTCACGGTGACTTAGAGGAGTAAATTTACATGCTTCAACCAAAGGGGTATGAAGTAAAAGGTAAGGAGAAAATGGTTTGCACATTAAAGAATAGTTTGTATGGTTTAAAGCAAGCATCAAGACAATGGTACTTGAAGTTCGATCGATGGATGTTGGATCATGGATTCACAAGATGCAACTCGGATCACTGTGTCTTGGGAGATGGAAAGTTCATCATCCTAATGTTGTATGTTGATGACATGCTGATTACAAGTGCTAACATGCAGGACATCAAAGACCTAAAAGAGGACCTGTCTAAATCTTTTTCAATGAAAGATTTAGGTGCTGCAAAGAGGATACTTGGTATGAAGATATCAAGGGATAGGACGAAGAAGACAATAAAGCTATCTCAAGAGGATTACATCAAGAAGGCACTAGAAAAGTTTGCGATGCAAAATGCAAAAACGGTTTCTACACCTTTGGCTGGTCACTTCAAACTAACCAAGGATATGTGTCCAAAGACACAAGAGGAGATAGTCTATATGTCTAAAGTTCCATATGCTGCAATGATAGGTTCTCTTATGTATGCTATGGTCTGGACAAGGCCAGACATTGCAGTGGGAGTTGTAAGTAGGTTCATGGACAAAGGTTCATGGACAACCCAGGTAAAGAGCACTGGGCAAGTTGTGAAGTGGATACTTAGGTATCTAAAAGGGACAACAACAAATGTTTTGTATTTTGGAGGAACTGATATTTTTCTAGAAGGGTATGATGATGCAAATATGGTAGGTGACAAAGATACTTGAAGGAGCACTACTTGCTATGTCTTCACGGTTGAAGGCACATCAGTAAGTTGGGCTTCAAAGCTGCAGAAAGTGGTCTCACTTTCTACCACAGAAGCAGAGTATGTAGCAATGACGGACGCAAGCAAAGAAATTATGTGGCTTCTCAGATTCTTAGAAGAGCTTGGATTCAAACAAGACAATTGTGTCTTGTACAGTGATAGCCAAAGCACTATCCATCTTGCAAAGAGCTCAACCTTTCATTCAAGGAAAACACACATTGAGGTTGATATCACTTCATACGCACTCTTTTGGAAGTTGGACAGCTAAAGCTAGGAAAGGTGCATACAAGTGAAAATCCAGCAGACATATTTACAAAGGTGGTCAATAAGGAGAAGTTGAGCTTTTGCTCATCTTCAATTGGCATTCAAGGATAAGAAGCCAAGATGAAAAGCATTCATAGGTTTGGTTTGGAGGTCAGTCTCCAAGTGGGAGATTGTTATGGAGCTTGATTTACCCCTTGTAATTTTCTGTATTAAAAACGCAAATTTGTAAGGCCCCCATTCTAAGGAGAAGACATCGTGCATGAAGAAAAAATCACTTGCCAAAAAACAAAATTACTCGCCAGAAACCAAAATTTCCACGGCCAGTCTCAAGCAAAGCTCGCGACTGGCTTCGCCGAATATTATGGTCGGACGGTGGCCGGAAAGTGGTCAAAAAACGGCCGATCGTTTGGCCGGTTGGCAGGTGGCCAATAGTCAATGGCCGCTGGCAGTGGTCGGAAGTCAATGGCCGGTTGGCAAGTGGCCATTAGTCAATGGCCGGTGGCCGGTGGTCGGAAGTTAATGTCCGGTGGCCGGTGGCCGAATTCAATGGCCGATGGTCAATTTCAAACGAGGACTTGTCTTCTCAACGGTGGCCACACATGGGCGGATTGGAGGGTCCGATTTGGACTTATCTACACAAGGGCGGCTACACATGGCTGCCTCTCATGAGAGAGGGCAGCCCTTTTGGCCTATAAAAGGAGGCCATTTCTACTCACATTTCACATTGTAAAGTTGATGCAACAAGGTGGGTGTGAGCTGGTGAGAGTGAAGCAAGGCGGGAGCTCTATTAAGGGTAAAATCCCTTTGTAACCTACTTCTTGTTTGAAGTACTAAAGCCATTGAGTGATTCCTTTCCCGTGGATGTAGCCCACATCGGGTGACCCACATATATATCGTGTGTACTCTCTCTCTCTCTACTCTATAATCTCTTGTGTATGAAAATTATCTCTCTTCATTAAGTAATGTACTCAATTATCTACTTAGCTACGTCATATTTCCTAACATATAGTTTGGCATCTACATTCTACTCTATCTCTATTGTTTAATTA
Organism: Adiantum capillus-veneris; assembly: GCF_014529385.1. Classification (NCBI taxonomy): domain Eukaryota; kingdom Viridiplantae; phylum Streptophyta; class Polypodiopsida; order Polypodiales; family Pteridaceae; genus Adiantum; species Adiantum capillus-veneris. Next base: position 119,865,632 of record NC_140939.1, read on the forward strand.
GCATCGTCATGATCATGTTAACACCATGAATGGTTCTCTTATCCATCCTCCCTAAACTCTGCATACTCATCCTACTTGAAGTGGTGCCTGTAGCTAAAGACTCCAATAAAGCCTTCTGTCTCTTCTGCTTCTCTCCTTGTCGTCTCTCTACCTAACCTTCTGGATGCATATATCCCACATGATCTAGCTTCTCACAAACAACACAATGACTCAAAAGCCTAATAAAAAACACCCTTTGTCAAGTCCCTTGTCCATACATAATTGGGAGAGAGATTAAGCAAGGGCCACTTTGATTGTGGGTATATGGCCTCCATCATATGTTACCTTCCCATCACCTAAAAATACACCAATGATTTTTTTAATCTTTGAAAGATGCAATTACAGCACTAGAAGGATGCAAGGTAACCTCACTCTAACTCCAAGAGCATTGCCCAAGCCAAAAAGATCCATGCCCTTTTTTGGCTAATGACCAATATGACCGGACACACCCATACTAACTCACATCTTACATTATTCTATTGGATAATATAGACCAATAAAGAGTGAGTGCAGGTAGTCTTACTATGACCACACCTTGTCCAAGCTCCAATTTTAATGTAATCTATCCTATTTTTTTCTAAAAGCCTTACAAAACAGTCATGTAATTTTGAGTCGAATGTTGTATCCATTGAGTTGTAAATACTTGGTGTCCCACCATTGCTTTCAAAGTCATGTGATCACTTGAATTAGGTTGCCCTATGAAGAGTGAGAAGAGTTATTTACCTTTATATAATTGACAACTCTTGTCTACGAAAACAATGCCAAGAAGGTTGAAATCCTTGGTTTTGTTTTGCAAGAAAGAGTATGTGATTATTTACAAATCCTAAGTGTCCCCACTAGAGAGAGAGAGAGAGAGAGAGAGAGAGAGAGAGAGAGCCTTTGTATAAGAGTAGGAAGTGTTAGTATGCTCAATTTTGCAACAAACAACCCTACATTGGCAAAAATCTCACTTACAAAATTTCATTGAATCCAAAAGTTGAATGTCTTGACATTTTTAATAAGGCAAGTGGACCATTTTTATAGAATGGCCCTCTTTTGTGAGATATTTGAAAATTACTCTCGTTATGTTTATTTTTAGCAATTGTACTTCCTTTTGTCCTCTTCCTCTATGTTTTTCTCATGTGATGAGGATCCACCTCTCTTTCTAAGAGTTGCATATGCAGTGTGGTTGAGGGTCGAAACATTTTATTCCACTCATAACCTTATCCTTGTTTTGATATCCAATGATAATCTTAAGGGAAACCTACAAGATTTCTTTCATCTTGTGAGTATATTGAAATCCTTTTAGTAGCCTTGCTAGAGTGTGAGGGTAGTTATACCATACACTTTGCAGGATCTTGGAACTTAATAACATAAAATTCAATTGGTATCTATAGAAGCATAGAGTGTTGGACTTTCCAATATAATTAAAGAAGAGGAGAAACAAAAATTAAAAATTCCTAATTGCATAGACTTCTATATTCTTTCTTTTCTCTTCGAAGAAATCAAGATATAAGTGAGAAGGAAGTATAAAAGCACAAATGGATTGAGCTTAAAGCATTGCATGCTCAACCAATTCAACACCTTGGATACTATGTTGATCCATGTAAGTCTTTGTCCTCCCCATAAGTTTCCTCGATATATTTGGCATTTATGTGTTTATGATCAATATTATTGCCTATCACCCTAAGCAGGCACCTCATGGCTAAGCACATACAAGTCTTGGGGACTATTTGTGTAACTATAACTCTTCATCTTTGCATATGGGATTGGTTAATGTGTCAAGACAAGCTACTATTGTTAAGTATACTTGTACAACTTTATTTACACTAAAATTCTTCTACCTTGATGTCTACTAAAAGGTGACCTCAATTTAATAAATTCAAAATTCATCTTAAACATATATTTAGGATGAAAGTCTAAATTTGGACTAAATATTGGATGGTGACTGTGACTATGAAGATTCCCTCTCTTTGCAATCCAACGACCGCTTGTGGAGCTCTCTCTCTCTCTCTCTCTCTCTCTCTCTCTCTCTCTCTCTCTCTCTCTCTCTCTCTCTCTCTCTCTCTCTCTCTCTCTCACGCACACACACACACACACACACACACACACATCGTGGTTGATGAATACCGTGCAAGGGTCACCAGTTTTGCATCCACAGAGTTAGTCAACTCCCTGTGTGTGTGTGTGTGTGTGTGTGTGTGTGTGTGTGTGTATGTGTGTGTGTGTGTGTGTGTGTGTGTATGTGTGTGTGTGTGTGTGTGTGTGTGTGTCTGACCTTCACTTGGATGTGTAGCTCATGTAGCTAGATCTACTCCTTTCAGATATGTGTGTTCCCATGCAAACACGTCCTTGTATTTCTGGAACAATGCCTTTCCTTTGTCCTAATCTCTGGCTTTATATGCTTGTTAATTTTGACCATTTGAGGGTTCTCCTCTGAGCCAAGATTCCATTCCTCTACTTCTTGGTCATTTGGAAACAACCAATTTGGGCCTCCTCCCTTTCGTTTAGCCAGTGACTCGTCTTCCTTTGCAATCCTAATACCAACAACATAATCATTAAAGGAGCTACTCAATTCCAGTAATCCATTTTGAATTTCCATCTCATTGATAGTTGGGTTCCCCTGATCAGAGTTTGCCTGACTGGTTTCCTTTGTTGGTATGAAGTCAAACTTATCTTGTTCTTGCTGCTTTGGTGGTCGTCCATCTATGTGAACTGATCTTTCCCCGACATTTTGTTTAGTGAACTACTTTGGGTATTGTTCGATGTTAAATCCTCTCTCTTCTTGCATTTTCCATGTGCAATTGCCTTTGCTTTCATTAAAGGCATGCGGCCTTATACAAGGCATTGACATAGGCGAGAGAATATGAGAAGATAGCTAGGATGTTGACATGGGTGATAATTCACAAGGAGATTACTAATCAGGGGTTGTTGGAGAAAGGTGTGCATATCGTGCGTGTGGGGAGCGGGGGGGGGGGGGGGGGTGTTATACCAAAATTACTGATAAGAATGCCACTACTAGGTAAAAGAAAAGAGAAAAGCATAATTGTTTTCTTTCGAAACATTGGATTTTGTTCTAGGACAATTATTGGGTCATGGTCTTTTAGGACTATGTGCTCTTTAGGTTACTTAATGCTCTTCTAGGATTTAATTTCCTTAATGTTTGCACTCAATCAATTTTGATCAATCATTGAGATTTTATCTTTGACTTAACAAGGAGAACTCAAAATGTAGTCAGTGGACATATTTGCATGTATTAATTCTGTAGTAGAGTTTGCATGGCGGCATGCATTAATGTGTTGATATAAGTAATCTTGCATGCTCTGTGATTTTGACAGGTTAAAAAAAAACCTTGGATTGATTTGTTTGTACTTAATAGTGCATCATTTGTGGCCTCCTTTACGTGATTGACTTGTTTGGTAATCCTTTAGTTATCAAGGAAGTAATAGAGTCGATACCCACTCCTTATTTTGTTTTAATGCAATTAGTTTGATATATTCTACCTAGTGATTATGTCTATAAAGGAGGGTATACAAAGTAAGGAGATCAATTGATATTCACACTCCATATCCTAATCAATGCTCCACTTTGTAGCTTGGTAAATACCTCCTCCTTTTACGTGTTCCGTAAAAAAATGAGAAGCATGTGCACAAGTGTGCACACACTTGTACAATTAACATATATAAAAGAAAGTCTTTGGCTTGGCACGTAGATATAGGAGTTTGAATGAGACGATAAAGGACTTGGGAAGGTAAAGCTAAAGGCAAGTGTAACGTGACCGTGTCTGTCATCATCAAGAGGCTTTCAAAGAAACTTTGAATACAATATGATTTTTTATGATTAAAAGTGATAAACTTTGATTGTGTTTGAAATAAGTGAATCAAATTTGATAAACCATGCTAAAGATAAACACTCTTGGGTGACATATATAGCATGTGGTGTTCCTTGACACCGGTAATACAAACAATTGATGGATCTTGTGCTTTTTGTATTGAAAGATGTTGGCAATAGGAGATTCCTTTCTCTTGGTGTATGATTGTTGGCCTGTAAAGTGTTGGACTACAAAAGGTGATCATTTGCTTTAGTAACGAAACCTTTTTGTACATCGTTCAGACACTCAATCTTTGAGGGAGCAATTAACGCTCTTGAATAGAATGTCTGTATTTCTCCATGAAATTTTGATTATGGTATCATAGTTTAATACAAAAATTCCCACTTTATTCGCAAGTACTTTTTCCCAAAGACTACAGTTCGTGTTTTCTTAACCAAGGGCATATGTAGCAATGTAGACTCCCTTGTTGGGGTTTTGCACGTAGACCTGGTACCTCATGGCTGGATGGTGATAAGGCTGCAAAAAATACGTACTTATCACTTTTTAAAGCCTTTTGAGCTAAATAGTACATTGTTAACTTTTAAGGCCTATGATAACCCATATAAATGACTCCTGTGATGATTATGTTATGTGACCTTACCTTGATATATAACTTATTGCTCTCACTTTTCTTGTATTTGTTTCACACAACTACTCACTCCAAGATCTCCTCCAGGATGAAATGTTGTCTACTTGTTCTTAAGATTTTGGCTATTTGGCTATCAAAGCCAAATAAACTCCAGGTGGAGTACAATGCTCACACAAACATTACTTGTTTTCATCATTTTGACTATCTAGCTCAATTGAAGCACAATACTCACAAAAAAAATAAATATTATTCTCGAAAATCTTTTTCAATTTGATTACTAGCAATAATATGGAAAATCATTTGCTCTGTACAATATCAAGCATATCTTTACTAGTAAAATAGTCACTTAACTTGGACTAGATTTGATAATCACTTGATGTGGTAGTAGGCTTATACTCAATGGGCCTATTGTCTCAATAAGTATGGTGCTTTGGAAAGGGTGGGTGCACACACACACACACACACACAATGAAAATCAAAATTTTATCTTGACCTAGTGTGGGTTTAGAAGGAGGGTTACAAACACCAATTTTTGCTTCACTCGAGAATATTGTAGGAGCCTCCCCTTATTTTTAAGTTACCTATCATTAAGGGTTTTTAGCAAATTTAAAAGGGTACTATATGACGTGAGCAACTAGATGCAATTAGAGAAGGGAGGTATAATTAAGGTACCACCTTACATGAGTCCATTATCCCACTATCTCGACTAAACCTCTGCATGGTGGGAGCTATCAAAAAAAACCTCTTGCAGGTTCACTACCTTTCCCACTTCTTCCACCACTTCCACTTCCACTTCCACTCCCACTCTGAATACTGACCACCATACATCTCGCTTATATTCTCTTTCATAGAACACCTTCAAATTTTATATGAAAATGGTGGTATGTGATCTTGAGGCCTTCAACTTACAGGGCTTCCTCATTGGGCCATATGGTGCTGACTAATTCTACATGGACCTTCCTACATAGGTTATGGGAAACACGAGTACTTTTTATCTTTAATTTGTGTATAGCATATAGTGGACATCGATGACAAGTGCCCTGCTTACAAGACACCTGTAGTGTATGAGTTAAGTACTAACTTGTTCTTGCCTCATAATGGATGCAGGTATCATTTGTGGAGCTATAGTCAACACACAAGTTTCCAGAAAAATAATATGTTGTAATTTCTAACCTTAATGGAAGTATCTTTTGTTTGAAGAATCCATTTACTATAATTGTATTAATTTGATGTCATGTACTCCCTAAATTGAAAACTATACACACTAATGGTCTTGGCAACTCACAAACTTACCAAGATCCTTTGTCTAACTAGATGAGCTTATATTACTTTGGACTCACATAATGCAGGACATCGTTGCTACTTGGCATGAAGATCTCATGCGGCTGGGGTATTTCGATCAATTTCCTGTTGTAGCTTCCTTCATACAAGGCTTACTTCTTTGCATAAGGGACCCCCTCTTCCACAACACCATCATTGAACATGACCTTGCATGCTCAATGCAGGGGTAGGGTTTGACACTCTACTCTTAGTCATCTTGGACATCCCTACATGGTTGTGCATCTATGCCCTGGCTCGAGAAAATCCCTCGCAAGCTATTGAGAAGGTTTGAGACGTCATTTACCAACACCTCAAGTATTTTCATTGAAGAATCCCGGGAAAGCAAGGAATGGAGGGAAAATTCTCCTTCCATCATGAGGAGAATTATGGAGATGCATGGCAAAAAACTCCGAAATGACCCGACAGAGGAGGAAAAGTATGCTTCAAGGGGTCGCTTATGTTTTCTTTTTCCCCACCATCAAACCCTATGGGTAACCTCATACCAGATGAACTCAAAGATGATGAGCAAGAAGCTATCAAGGAGGAGTTTTTTGTTGTAGGGGCTCTCCTAGAAAAAGTTTCTAAACCTATGGAGGCTTACAGCGACCCTTTCATCCTACACCAACGGTTGGAACCTATGTTGCAAGACATCCATCAAAAAGTTTGGGGCTTTGGGAACTAAGCTTTGCTAGCTCCCATTAATGAGAAATTTATTCTCACCCTGCTAAATGACAAGGATAAGGAAGCAACAAGAATTGGTCTACAACACATTCTTGTGACCAATTCTTCCAATATTATTGAGTCCTATCTCATTGGGTGCCCATTTAGTATGGCACATTTTGAGACATGGAGATGTTCTATCAACTTGAGGTGTCTTCTTGGGGTAAAAGGTGTCATATCCCTCATAGGCTGAGATCCTAGCTACGCTACACAAGTACGAAATATTCATAGACCTTTTAATAAATGTGGATGTGAGTTTAATGGAAAAGGTGATCAATGTCATGATGGCAATGTACTCTTGTTTGATCATGCTTATGGGCTAATGATTTTTAAAGTCACCTAGTTTTTTCCAACTAATTCTTTGACGAAGAGCACCCTCAAGTTTCTGAAGTGGGTTTGAACTGAAGGTCAAGAAGGCATAAAAGCACTCCTCGTTCACTTTATGTATTGGGATAGGCTAATGGTATTCATCGAACAAGCTGCCCTATTCCCAACAAATACCCTTGGATGTTCAAGCTAATGAGTTGGATTCATTCCTCCAAAAGGTTGTATATTACCCACCAGAAATTCTAGCTATGAGTCTAGACATGGAAAAAGGGGGCGGGTGGACCAGGGTCGAGGAAAGCAAAATAAAAGTCAAAGTCCACGATATTTGACTCATCCACCTACTCCACCTATGTGGAACCCTATCTTCTCCCCTTCTAAATCATCTGCTAGTCACTCCACTATCAACCGATCTACTGCACAGGCTGCAAGAGAATCACCTTCCACCCATGACTTCAATCAAAATCCTACACCCACCTCTAGAACCCGCTCTACAATTACACCTAGTTGTACCCCTAGTGCTAAATATCTATTGTACTTTTGAATGGTTGCAAGCCATTATCAACAAGGATGAAGTCGGCCGAAGATTATTCTCCCAAACTCAACCACCTAGGAACCGCATTATCTTTCATCTAGCCTATCAGAATGTTTTCATGGACTTGAGGTCTGTCTAAACCTTTTTTGGGTTATTTTGTATGGAATTAGCATCAGAACTAACGAAATATGGGACAACATATGTTTTGCCTAGTATTTCCTTCACTCCATCAAGCTTATGGTATGCAATGCTAAGGATGTTTTTACTTGATCTACTCTACCTATATAACATTGTATTGAATCAATGCCTGGTTATCACCAAGACTAAACATGTTTTTTTTTAAAAATCTTTTGCTTCTTGAGAATAATCTCATAAGAACCACACTTATGAAAGGACTCAATCATATTCCCAGTCAAACCCTTATGTAGACACTCTGATCCTACCACCTCATTTGTATGAGGATCAAGTTAAAAGTCTCTTTTGGAAGTACTGTGAAAGTTCCCTCCCAACTAAAGTCTCCACTAAAATGATAACCCCCATTGATCCCCACATTGATAGTTTGAAAACAATTTCTTTATTACTTGCTTAGACAAAGTAACTAACAACCCCATATTCATTTGCCCATCCTTTATGATTCAAGAAGCCTAGAAGAGTTTAGAAGGAAATGATTTCCTACCTAGTGATAAATCTCCCTCCACCACTCTACAGGAGATTCAATCCTTCTTGATTAAATTTCAAAGCTCAAAACCATCTCCCTCTCCCTTATCTCATGGCTATATACAAGGCTCACAAAAAAGCCTTCAGATGATCACTTGTGAGTCTAATTGTTGTTTTACTAAAGCTTCACTCCTATTAGCATGCATACTAAAAACTTATATATCATGTCTAAAACATCGAGCTCATCTACTAAATAAAAAAGCTCTCCTATATTTCAATATAAAGCTGCAATCTCGGTGGGTCCCTATATGAGGTTATCCTTAACCTACATGAACAAGTCAACTCGATCTTCTTAGTTGATATAAAGAAATGCTATGAAAATATCCCACGTCATGGAGACATAGGCCTAATTACAATTATAAACAATTTACTTAGCTATGTCTTTGACCAACAAGGACCTTTCATATCCTTTAAAAGCTTTCCTAGTAGATGTATGCGTGGAACCTCGTCACATTAGTCATACAAGAACCACCTCTCTTTTAGAAAAACTCAAGCAATGGAGCTTAATTCTTGGTTGATAAATCATATGTACATTCAATGCAATGGAAGATATTTTTGGCAAGTCAATGACATCCCTATGGGACTTGCATGTTCCCTAATTTGATGTAAGCTTTACCTTCATGCATTAGAATACAACTACATCAACTCTTGCCTAAAAGATCCTGAGCTCCGACTTTAGCTCCACGAAAAACTCAGGTTCCCTTTTGGTACTTTGATGACATCCTTTGGGTCAACAATGAAATTCCAAAAAAATTCACCATCACCCATCCAATTTACCCCTCCTGGCTCTCCATACATGATAGTGCCACCACTTTTGGTGTAAGCACATCATTCTTAAGCATGAAGCTGGTAGTTCACAATGACCAGCTACAAAGAGCTAGGATAAATAAGGAGTTCATGGTACTAGTAAAGGTGCTCAAGTTTACTCATAGAAGTAGCAACAGACCTTCATGACGGGCTCGTAAAGTCATCCTCTCCCAAATCAAGCCCATCATTTTCAACAATCATTTAGCTCAAATCGAGCCCAGCATTTTCAGCAATCATTTAGTAGAGCAAGCAAGCAAAGATATCAAGGACCTTGTAAGGCTTTCTTCAGCAACGATTTTAAGCGAATTAGACTCTGGCGAATCATCTATAAGACCTAGATTCTTCTAAGGAACTGCAATCCTGTAAGGAGTTCAAAAAAGTCAGCTCATGTATCAAAAGGTGGGCACTAGGTCCCTATTGGGGGCCTAGTGCTCGGACTCTCAAAATCAAAATTTTATCCCAACCTAATGCGCTTTTGGAAGGAGGGGTAATTACACACACCACTTTTTTCTTCATTTGAGAATATTGTAATAAAACTGGATTTTTGGCAAATCTAAAAGGGTACCATATGACGTGGGAAACTATCATGCAATTACAGAAGGGAGGTATAATCAAGGTACCACCTTATACAAGCTCACTATCCCACTATCTAGACTAAACCTCTACATGGCGGGAGCTATCAAAAACAACCTCTTGCTGGTGCACCACCTTCCCCACTTCATCCACCATTTCCACTCCCTCACTTCCCCACTCTAAATATTAAATGCCATAAATCCCGCCTATATTCTCTTTCATGGAGCACCTTCAAATTTATATGAAGGTGGTGGTCTTTGATCCTGAGGCCTTCAACTTACATGAGTTCCTCATTGGGCCATACATCGCTAACCAATTCTACATGGACCTTCCTACTTAGGTTATGGGTAAGACGAGTACTTTTTATCCTTAATTTGTGTATAGCATATAGTGGACATCGTTGACAAGTGCCCCACTAAAAAGACACCTTCAGTCGATGAGTTAAGTACTAACTTGTTCTTGTCTCATAATGGATGCAAGTATCATTTGTGGAGCTTTCTATATTCTGCACACAAGTTTCCTTGAAAGTATTGTGTTGTAATTGCTAACCTTAATGGAAGTATCGTTTGTTTGAAGAATCCATTTACTATACTTGTATTATTTGATGTCACTTGCTCCCTAAATTGAAAGCTACTACACACACACACACGTACACACACACACACACACACACACACACACACACACACACACCCCTCTGAAGATGTTAGGAAATAGGATGTAGCTATGTAGATAATAGAGTAGCTTGCTTAATGGAGAGATACAATTTTTCATACACGAGAGATTAGAGAGAGAGAGAGAGAGAGAGAGAGAGAGAGAGAGAGAGAGAGAGAGAGAGAGAGAGAGAGAGAGAGCACGATATACGTGGTTCACCCAATGTGGGCTACATCCATGGGAAAGCAGCCACTCAATGGCTTTAGTACTTCAAACAAGAAGTAGGCTACAAAGGGATTATACCCTTAATAGAGCTCCCGCTTTGCCTCACTCTCACCACCTCACATCAACTTCACAATGCACCACAATCCTTTTGTTTGTAGAAGAGGCCTCCTTTTATAGGCCAAAAGGGTTGCCCTCTCTCATGAGAGGCAGCCGTGTGTAGTTGCCCTTGTGTAGACAAGTCCAAGTTGAACTCTCCAATGCGCCCATGTGTTGCCACCATTGAGAAGACAAGTCTGCCTTTGAAATCGGCCACTGAACATTGACCTTCGACCACCGACCATTGACTACCTACCATCGGCCAACCGACCGGCCATTTTCCAACCACTTTGGGGCCGCCATCCGGCCATAATAGTTCGACGAAAAAGGAATATATCGGAAGCTCGAGATTGGCCGTGAATTTAATACAAAAATTTACAAGGGGTAAATCAAGCTCCATACTTAACAGTAGATTGATACATATCCGAAAAGAAAGGCTTTGGCTTTGCGCTAGGATATGGAGCTTGGTTTGAGCAATAAGGACTTGACAGGGTGAAGCTAAAGGCAAGTCTAATGTGACATTGCCTATCATTAAGAGGCTTTCAAATCAAACCTCGAATACAATCCTATACAATATGATTTTTCATGATTTAAAAGTGTTACTAGGCTCAATAAGTCATCATATTTGATATAACGTCTAAAGTTAACCACACTTGGGCAACATCTATAACATATTTGGGCTCCTTTGACATGTGCAATACCAACAACTGGCTAATCATGTGTTTTTCTCTGTTGATGAGTGCATATTATATAAACTTCCCTTGTTTTCGTGTGCAATGCTTGGCATGTACAATGCAACACTATGAAAGGTGATATTTGCTTCAATAACGATACCTTTTTGTACATAATGGATGTGATTGAGTTTTTCAGATTTCTAAGGTAGGAATGCTATACATATATTGTTCATGAGGGAGCTATTAGTCTTCTTGAACAAAATGTCTATTCTTTGTGATATTGTATGGTTGTTTAATACACAAGAGCACGCGTGCGCGCGCGCGCACACACACACACACACACACACTCTCTCTCTCTCTCTCATTATATAGCATCAAGTAGAGGCCAAAGTTGACCTAGAGGACAATTTAGATACATCTTATTCTTTACATTCCACTTTAGGCACAATTTAGGTTGCCATCAATTGCATGTAAAAAGAATAGATGGAATCTCATGTAGCTCCAAAGGTTCAAGAAAATGAGCTATCTTAAGGTCGTCACAATCCTTGAGAAAGAACCTTGATCATGATGCACAACAAATAATGATTTGACTACCCCATTGATGGCTTGACAAAGTTTCCTAGAATGGTTTTCCTCTATAATAAACTGCTCACTTGCCACTTTTTCTTGCTTCTAACTATGTTGCCTGATTGTAGTAGAGCTAGTCAATCTTAAATCCATAGTGAAGTTTGTTTGCTTGTCAAGGGGTAGAACACACATTCCCTTGATTTTTGGTGTTGATATTCTCACACCCCGGTTGATTGATGTGCGCCACCTCAATAGCCACAATCAACTCCAATTCTTGCGAACTTTTTCATGCCATTTCAATGCACATCAAGAATTTTCTTTTTGCAATAAATTATTCTAGATGTTGGCATGTTTGCTATTACCTTCTTCACTATACTCCCCCCCCCCCCCCCCCCCCCCAACACACACACAACACACACACACACAAAAAAAAACAAAAAAAAAAGATTTTGACAGACAAGAGATGTGTGACCTTTTCTAAAGCTACTCCCACCATGGCTCCTAGTCTTCACCGAATGAGGTTGTAGCCAAGAGTACAATGACGGTCACCAAGGGACCTTTTCTGCAATGTTACTCCCACCATGGCTCTCGGTCTCCACCGAATGAGGTTGTAGCCAAGAGCACAAGGACTAGCAAGAAGGGACCTTTCCCTAATAATTATACTATCTTCTCCTTCATGTCAAAATATTTCACCTTCATTGTCACCTTAACCAGATTATAGTATAGTATATCATTCATCTTTAGACATATGGCTGGGCTGGCGGAAGAGAGAGGAGAAGGGACGTACGTCGCTCGTGGCGCATGCTGATTGGGCCAAAAATCCGCAGCTTCTCTTTGGACCCGCCATCATTTTGCCCCGGACCCCACCCCAAAAAAAGAAAAGAAAAAAAAAAGAGGTGTGCTATTGGGTGCTTTTCAATCCAAAATGCAGGCCACACGCTTCGAACCATCTCCTCCTTAGCACAAAGCTGAGCACATTACCACTGGTCTAACTCTAGACGCTGAGGCAATTCTCTCGCTAAAACTAATATACTGTGTTCTACCGGCTTGTGTGAACAGAGAAGCAGAGGGAGCTCACAACCATCGAAGGTTGCCGTTGGGCTCGTGTGAACTGGACTATTATTTATTCAAGAAACAGAAAGAGGTAACCGAGAAGCAGCAGAAACAATCCCAAATGACGAGTTTTGAACTCGAGGCGTACCACCCTTGAGAGAGAGAGAGAGAGAGGAGAGAGAGAGGAGCTGCCAGCTCGCTCTCCAAACAACTATCACGGCACGTTACTGTGATGCTGGACTCTTACGGTGCCCTTGTGGCGGGCTTGGTGAATAAGGAGGGAGTGTGATGAAGTCTGGAGCGGTAAAGCAGAAATGGACACCTGAAGAGGAGAGTGCCCTCCGTGCTGGGGTTGAGAAGTACGGTGCTGGAAAATGGAGAGCCATACAGAAAGATGCCGACTTTGGCTCTTGCCTTATCTCGCGCTCCAATGTCGATCTTAAGGTACCTCTGTTTCCTTTGGCATTGTTGCTTCCTTGATTCATGCGGTTGTGAAAAAGTCCAGGAATGTGCTTCTGCTGTTTGTAATTTATTCACTGGATTATGCTCGTAGCTGCAAGGCAAAGTTGCTTGCACGGAATCGCACTGGCAGTGAGCTACTGAAATGGAACATACTCCTGCACAACCCTCCTTGCTGCCCTTTAGAAATGTAACTAGAGTTTGGGAAACTTCAGGCTGTTCAGCACATGCAAAACTTGTTAGAAGTGACTTCTGGGTCAATTTTGAGAGCCTTGGTCCAGGTCAAGGAATGTACCTGCTTCACCAATACATTTTTTGACCTGGTAAGTGTACACTATAGCTGCAAATAAGCCCCTAGGTTGTGGGCCGATCATTGAGGGTTGAAGGTTGAAAATTTGGCTCACAAGACCAAAATCTGAAAATTTGGCCGTTCCGAGCGGTTCCGGGCCATCCGTTCTGGTATCAAGTGCTTGTTCGGAACGGCTGGCCGTTCCGAAACGTTTCCTAGCTTGCATGAGGCCCGGACAGCCGTTCCGAAATGTTTCCTAGCTTGCATGAGGCCCGGAACGCCGTTCCGGCGTTCCCCCCCCTAAATGGGTGTTTCCCGATAACTATGGTGTCTCTGTATGTGGTTGCAGAAGTGTATCTCTATGTCTAGTGCATGATCTCGCGGAGGGTAGGCTCATCTCTGAATAATGACTTGTATCTGCCTCTAATTTCATCATAAGGTCTGCATTTGCAACAAAATGCTCCTTGCTCTCCACCTCCTCTCCGCATACTCGACAGACTCTCTCCTCCCTGGGAATGTCATGAGCTCACCCCACCTCTATCTTTGGTCTGTGTGATGATACTCTGAGCTGACCAATCATCAATCCATATAGCGTGGTCGTTGTATGAATGCTCCACAGGGAGACCGGGGGAAGATCATCTTGCAAGAAAAGATGCTCATACTTCTGAAACAAAACCTGAGTATAGTTATGGGGTCTTGAGGTCCTGCGTCACTTGAGTGGCATAGATGAATGCCGCTTCTGTGGATGCTCGGATTGCTGGGGGACACTTAACATTTCTTCTCGGACATGACCCCATCTCTGACCAGCGTTGTCGTTCGTTTGAGCAGCAGATATCCCATGCTTTCTCACTTGGCCTCTCAAGTGCCTATGTTCCGCTATTATTTACTTAAGTGGTCACATTCTTCATGTTTGCTATTGAATGACTAATTTTGCTTACTGATAAAGACGTATATTTATATTGTTTCCCATACTTCACAGTTTTTTCATCTGGGTAGTATCAGGAATTTTCTTGGTACCAAGCAACCTTGATGTAATGTAAATTGTAATAGGGCTGTTACATATGTAAAATAGTGAAAAAGCGTCCCATGATTTTAAATGGGCTTTCTGCTTTTGAATAAAACTGAGAACTTAATAGTGACTAATTAAATGACATACTCTTCTTGGGTCTGTAACACATAGTGGGATGTTGTATGGTCATCAAATCTTATGTCTATAATGAACTTTGCTCAAGTAACTATGTAAAGCAAAGGTAGACTACTTGCCTTAATTTAAGGAGCAACACAAGTTTTTGAAAATATTGACTTGAGCCCTAAATTGTTTCAGTGTCCTCAGATGATCTAGGAGCGGATATGCAGTTGATTTTTCAAAAACATTGATTTTTCAAAAATCGGTGTTTGAGAAGTTTTTTGTGGTTTCGTTCATATCTATAATTTTTTTGTGTTTGAGAAGATTGACTTGAGACCTAAATTGTTCCGATGTCCTCAGATCATATCTAGGAGCGCATCTGCGGTTTTCCTGTCCTAAAAGGAAAGAAAATTTTATTTCAAAATTTGATGTTTTGTTATTCAAATGTGGTTTCCTTATTAGTAGCTATGCTGCAGTCCTTTGTTGGCCATGTTGCTTATTCTTGATTGTACTCAGGATAAATGGCGCAATATGAGTGTAAGTGCAAATGGATTGGGCTCAAGAGAGAGGGCAGCAAGAATTCTAGCAGCCAAGATGAAACAAGTTGGAACAACTCCAGGAGATTTAGGAACATCAGGGACAGTGGCAGATGTTCTTTCTATCTCAAGTGTGGCAGAGGACAAAAAGCTTTTAGGTGCCAGGTCTGCTTGAGCTTATGCCCTTTTTGATACACATTATGTGACTACCAATTCTACAATCTTTTTTTGAGCAGCATATAGAAAATCAAGTCTTAATTGCAACCCTACTGATCCATGAAGTGGAGGTTGATACTTTCCCTAAAGTGCTTGTGCTGAAATGTCAATGATTCTTTTATCCACTTTAGACTATCTAAGTTTGTGATAATTCCATTGGGAACAAATCAAGTTGAATAGTTTCCGCAGGGGTTTTGCACTTACAATCTAATGGCAATAGTGAGTCTGTGTTTGTGTGCATATAACTGGATTATTTTACTTATTTACAGTGTGTACTTTTCTTTCACACTCAAGCCCTCTTTTTTGGGCTAGCATGCATTGAGGTTTGTCACTTATCCTATCTACACTCATAATGACTCATCCTTTAAAGTCCTCTCATTGTTTACAATGTCAAGGCCAAAATATAAGACATAATAATTGGTGATAATGAGTGCATACCTGTAGTCGTCCTTGCGGCGTATGTAGATGTAGGTGCAGGGCTGCTAACTACAATGCGATAACGAACAACTGGAACGAGCCTCTTCATATCATCACCTTTCAGCAACGAAATTCTTTCATGACAATTACCTATATCAGCCCGGGTTCTTGTTTATGGAGTTTCCTTTTGAACGCTATGACTTATAGTCCAGATGTGTATCAGTTTCACGCCTTACACACACACACACACACACACACTGTTAGGTGCAGCGGAATGATTGTTTGCGCTTTGCTCAAGACGAGTGCTCCGAACTGTGCTCAAGGTTCCTTTTAGTTCGTATGTAAGGGAGAGCCTTTCGTTCTTAATGGAAAGTGCTATTATCACAAACAAAGTGAATGGACACCGTGCGTGCAAGTGTATGAGACTGAGAGACAGAGAGAGAAGAGAGATACGACACCAGAGAGGTTGTAAAACCCTCCTCCGAAGGCCCCACTCTCGTTGGCGAGAATGGTCTACTATTGATTGCACAATGTGGTACAAATGAATGCAAGTGACTGGGCATGCACGGTCTACGAATAGACTCACAAAAGTGCCAGATCACTTCTAAATCTAGACTGACTGGACTGACTGAACCCTGATCATGTTGTAGCTTGTCCACGGACACGTAGGGTTCGATGTGTCACGTGACATCCTCTCCTTTTCAAAGTGAGGTAGTGGTACCGAACTGTATGGCGTCGAGGGAGATCGCCAATAGCATCCGGAATCCTAGAAGGGACTCTTCGCCGGCCCACTCTGATGTGTTGGTCGTGCGGTACTTGAACTTCATAAAGGTCTGCAACGCTTGCTTCTTTGGGCCGCGCCGAAAGCGACTTTGTAGCAACACAAAGTCATCTTCAATGCTTCAACTTCGTCAAGAGTCATGCTTTTTTCTTCTTCAAGAATCTCCATGGTTGAAAATTCGTGAAACCACTTCCAACACAAAACCATGAACATACCTATTCCATGTAAAGTGAGATGAACATAGAGACGGAGTGACAAACCATTCATCAAACACATGCAAACAATGAGATCGAATCTTTCTCTTATGATCTAGAGCAATCAACTGTGGCAATTCACAACGGAAATGCCATGCTTGGTGCTCATATTTCCATGTGCTCGTTCTACGAATGTGTCATGCCAAGGAAGAGACATGGAATGTGACTCCCTTATGTACATACTTTTCAGCTTTTCATGAAAAATCCACATACATTCGTGCTCATCCATGAGTGAAACGTGCTCAACGTACAATATGTCATGCCTAGGAAAAGGGATCACATAAAGACGCTGACTAGAATACAAGAAATGATCACGAATGAAACACTCGAACAATGCGTGCGTATCAATTATGCGAACACATAATACTTCCTGTAATGGTTCGTTGGACCTAGGCTGGAGAGCCAAGATCGCTTCTTCTTGAGTGATCGAATCGTCCTGTGGGGGTTCTTTGGACCTCGACTCGAGGGCCAAGATCGATTCTTCGTGATTGATCGAAGCTACAACAAGGTTAGCTTCGCTAGAAAAAGCATCAACTAACACATCATCCTTGTGAACAATCACGTCTTCGTCATGCAACTCATCATGCTTGTGAGAACTCACATCTTGATCATGCAAATCATCATGCTTGTGAGAAATCACATCTTGATCATGCAAATCATCATGCTTGTCATTGTCATCCAAATCATCATGCTTAGCAATATCATTCAAATCATCATGCAAATCATTGTCAATCAAATCATCATCATGCTTCACACAATCATGCAAATCTTGTGTGTCATGCTTTGGAGAAGAAGAGACTGAGAGAGTCTCCTTTTCCCGATCCCGTTGCATCTGTGCCTGCATTCAAGAAAAGAGTCGCAACATCTCTTGCCTTATTGCTGTGTTCTCGCGATCTATGGCTGCCATTCTTTCTGTGTAGTTACGCTCTATGGCTGCCATTCTTTCTTTGTGTTCATGCTCTATTTCTGCTTTTCTTTCCTGGTTCAACTCCTCCATAGGAGTCAGCGCAATCCCTGTCGTAGATGGTGAAGGGGGAGGGTCGGAAAAACCTCCTGGTGGGGAAAATTCTTCTTCGCCTCTCTCATGCTCATCACCTCTAAGCGAAGTATCCATTCCGCTTCGAGTGTGACCTTTGTGAAGTCGTGGGTTCTTGTGGGTTCTTAAGTTCACGAGGAACTTGGGTTCTTGGGGGTCTTGGTTCTTGAGTTCTTGGGTTCTTGGGTTCTTGAGGTTCTTGAGGTTTTCTTTCGCTTGCAAACCGTGTTTGAGAAGGATCTTCTCTTCACCCAAGTTCTACTCCTTTCTGCGGGTGCACCCCTTGGCGGCCTTGCGCTCACACCAAGGTTGCTTTTTCCCACCTCTCGTCGATTGGCCGGCCGCTAAGTGCACGGTCCGCTCTCAATGAGTGAAAAGAGACACAAGGGGAGGTTGGACAAGCCCTTCTTTCTTGGGATTCCTGTCACTCTTCAACAAAACACGATTAGGAATCGACACGCCCAAGCGAACTTGGGTTCGTGCGATTTTAACAAGCAGAAAAAATTCTTGTGGTTCTTGTGGTTCTTTCCTTGAGTGATACAGAACACTGCCAAAGCTCTGATACCAATGTTAGGTGTAGCGGAATGATTGTTTGTGCTTTGCTAAAGATGAGTGCTCCGAACTGTGCTCAAGGTTCCTTTTAGTTCGTATGGAAGGGAGAGCCTTCCGTTCTTAATGGAAAGTGCTATTATCACAAACAAAGTGAATGGACACCGTGTGTGCAAGTGTATGAGACTGAGAGATAGAGAGAGGAGAGATACGACACCAAAGACGTAAAACCCTCCTCCGAAGGCCCCACTCTCGTTGGCGAGAATGGTCTACTATTGATTGCACAATCTGGTACAAATGAATGCAAGTGACTGGGCATGCAAGGTCTACGAATAGACTCACAAAAGTGCCAGATCACTTCTAAATCTAGACTGATTGGACTGACTGAACCCTGATCATGTTGTACAATGTAGCTTGTCCACGGACACATAGGATTGGATGTGTCACGTGACACACACATACACACACACACTTTTTATAGTAATATCATTTGATTTACTAATGGGAAACCTCAAGGCGAGGAAAATTCATGGGAAACATTACATGCTGTAAATTAAAAACAGTCAAAGTAGAGCTTATAATGAAGAGAAGAGAGTTCATCCAAATCCTTAGCAAATGTAAGAGACTGACGAAGGCAAGTTTTGACGAGGAAAACATAATTTACTTCAACCTGCTGGAACATGGGATAATTGCGTGCTTTCCAAATTGTTCAAAGCACCCAGAATCTAACCCAATAAAAAAAGTATGCATACGGCCGAAGCAGCGGCGAAAGCACTCCATAAATCTAGAAGTATCGGCCAAACGATACTTCAATAAAACGATTGTGAAGGCATACAGAGATGTAATCCACAAACTGTTGCATGTGAGAACATAACCACTACAAATGTGGAATATTCTCATTGCCTGCATCACATTGAACGCATCTCGAGGAGGCCACTCCTCTCAAGCGAAGAATTTACCACTTGGGAGAACCCCGACAATATTGTTAGAATCTGGGTTGCAGGAAAACACACACAGCTTAGAGAAGACGAAGGAAGCTCAAGGCACACAACATAGAGTGTATTACTTAGTGTGCAATGGAAAGATAAGTTAGCCCTAGAGTGATGGGCGTATATACAATGCACGGAGGAAAAGACCTCCTAGTGAGGGAAAAAATGCCCCGGTGGTCCTAAGAGTGTTCACACATATCACTACCACATGTATATGGTAACAAATCCCCCCTGGGAGTGATGTGGTGAACGAGAGCTGGCACATAGAGTATAGGGAAGTGCCATGCCTTGTGAGGACATGATCAGTCCACAAAGGGGAGTAAGCCCAAAGCTTTGTGGAAAGCTTTAAACTTCTCACGAGACAATGCCTTTGTGAAAACATCTACAAGGTTGTCTTGTGTTGGCACATAAGCCAAGCTGACCTCTCCTGCTGAGAGCCTCTCCTTGACATAGTGGTAATGCACCTCATTGTGCTTTGTGTGAGCATGAAAAACTGGGTTCCTCGCAACTACCAATGCGCTTTGACTATTAGTGTAGATAGTGTTGGCAATGTCCTGACCAACATCCAAATCAGCCATAAGACGTCTGAGCCATACACACTCAACAATAGCTGTGAAGATTGCCCTGCACTCAGCCTCACAACTAGAAGTGCCACAGTAGGTTGCTTCTTGCTCAACCATGAGATACATGAACGGCTAAGCATGAAACAAAAACCACTTGTGGACACTCGCGCGTCAAAACAACCAGCCCAATCTGAGTCCAAAAAAGCATGTAAGTCTGGCGGCAATGATCTCCCCTTGGGATAAAACAAGCCAAGACGTAATGTGCCACTCAACTTCTCAAGTAGCGAAAAATCCTCTTGACTGCGTGCCAATGCTTAGACCCTGGGCTATGCAGGAATTTGCTGACTTGTGAGATTGCAAAATAAATATCTTGCCTCGTGTTGCATACATAAATAAGGCAGCCAACAACAATTTAGTAAAGAGTGACATCGGCAGGATCACCAGCATCATGAAGACTCAATTTCAAAACTGTTTTCATGGAAGTGGCAATAGGTTTGCAATCCTCAAGTCCAAACTTACATAGCAATGTCTCTATGTAACTTGTCTGACACAAGGCTATTAATACCACCATCAGACTGCTTAAACTGTATACCCAAGTAATGATGCAATAGCCCCAAATCTTTCTGTCACCAGCGTGTGACTACTATCTATCCTTTTTGTTGATTTCTTTCTTATTATTTATTTACCTTCACTTTTTGGACTCGGGAAATCTAACTGCCCTGCATTGCATAGCTAGTGTGGAACTGTCCAGAGGGAGTCCAGGCCTAAGGGCAAGAGAGCACTAAGGTTGGACAAAGACTATGGTTAGCCAAAGTGGGGTCATTGACTAGCCAAAGTGGAATCCTTTGCTACAGAGGCTACATTTCAGTTTTGGGTGTGGCTGCAGTGTACAAAGGGGGTCGGATGACCTAGAAAGATACAATGGCAACATCTCCTAAAATTTAGGGAACTGCTATTTTGGGACCTGAAAATGTCTTCGCGTCATTACGTGCAGTTTGACATGGGGATCATTTTGTTACTCTGTGGCCAAGTCAACAGAGGCTGCAGGTGAGATATTTTTAGACCCGAGGGTCTAAAGCGGGAAAATGCACAAATGAGTGACACTTGGCACTCTGAGGCTAGTTTACTACTTATAGAGAAGGCAAAAACGTGATTTTCAGCTGTGAGCTCATTTTCAAGTTTCCTGTCACAGGTTAAGAGCTATGGAGTGCTTGCTTTCCCTCCTATGTACAGTGCGGTGCCAGGAGTGATGCCCTGCACGCTACGCACTGCCCCCTCTCTCCTCTATGGCAGTATGTTATGCCCCTCTAGTGGGCTTTTCATTTGACCAATGTACAGTTGTGTGGGTTCATGCGCGATTGCCGAGGCAAGAGCCTCTTGCACAGGTACTGGATTAGCTAGCGGCTAATCCCCCGCAGGTACAGGTGAATTCGGAGAGGTTTCACGCCAAAAATCTCGTCCGATTCAAAGGGCAAGTAGCCCTACAGGTGCGGGAGCTCGAGTACTTGCTACGGATGCGACCGGCACGCGAAACGGAGCCAGAAACAGGAAATTACAGCCTGCTGTGTATTTTTGCAGGTTTAGGGTTTTGGCCCTAAACGGTCCCTAATACCCCCAGGAGGTTCGGGGACGCGAGGGGACCGCTGTACAGGTGATCTGGCGCATTTTCGGGGCTGAAAACAGAGAATTCAGCGTGCTGCAGATTCTCGCCAGGTTTTGCAAAGTGCCCGTATGCGTCGGGAAAGTCATTCAATGCGTGGGAATACTGATTGTGAAGTGTCCTAGTACAGTTATGTTGCCGAAATCGGCCCGGAACAGTTGAAATTCAGCCAAGTTTGCGCGGGGCAGCTTGTAGGGAACCACAACGTTTATTCCCTCTTTTTTTTTTAACAATAAAGAAATACCGAAAGGGGTGCCTAAGTTAGGGGCCAATCTTGTGTCGGTCTACTCATACAGGTGCAATCTAGCAGCCTGTATCCCTCTCCCCTTTGTTGTGTCTTGAAAGTATAGGTAGAATAGACGACTAATAATGGGTGAAAGCTAAATCAAGGTTTGAAGTAAAGTCTACCGCCCTTTTTGGATTGAACAGGCCGGTTTCACTTTCATCTTGAAAGTAGCATTCAAATCAGCCTTAAATGAACAAGATGTTTCTCATTTGGTCCAGTGATCAACAAATCATCCACATAGAGAATCACAATGAAAAGTACATCACCCTCACGCTTTACATACAATGTGCTTTCTGTTGGACTGTTACGAAAGCCTCGTTTGACCAAATGAGTATTAGCTTTCTCATACCAAGCACGAGGAGATTGCTTCAACCCATACAAAGCTTTCTTACATCTGCACACTTTATCCCCTTGTTCTTTTTTGACAAAATTGCGAGGCTGCGTTACATAAACTTCCTCAAATATGTCACCATTCAAGAAAGTAGTAACAATGTCTGACTGATGTACATCCCAACCAAAATGAGCTGTCAATGCACTTAGAAAACGCATAGTAGTTATACGACAAGTGGGAGCTAAAGTCTCTTCATAATCTATGCCTTTTTGCTCTGCATAATCCTTTGTAACAAGTCGAGCCTTATAGCGATCAATCTCACCATCCGGCTTGCATTTAACCCACTTCGTATCAATGGCCTTTTTTCTAGGAGGCAAATCACATAAAGTCCATGTGTCATTTTCTCTAAGTGCATTGTATTGTGATTGCATGGCTGCCATCCAATTTGCTGAATTTTGTGCTTTATCAAAAAGACAGAGGTTCCTCAACATCAGATAAACTAGACATAGCCAAAGCATAACAATCTTATGCATAAGATGCATGGCAAGAACCTGAATGAGTACGACTAGACAAAGGTGCATCCAATTTACTGGCACGTAAAGTATGCACCAGCCATTTAGGCATACTTCTAGACTGCTCATTCTCAGCCCTTTCCTCATCAAGTACATCATGTACATCTGCATCAGTAATATGGTGATTTGTAACATTTTTAGAAACCCCCATAGGCTGTACATTTGCCTCATTGGAATTTACATTCGAACTTCCACCAATGAAAAGAGGCAACAAAGTGTCATAAATGTCGTGTGAGCTTACATTACTGTCTCTAGTACATGACAACAAGGGTTGAATAGAATCTTCCACAAACACAACATACCGTGAAACCAAGATACGCTTTGTTTGCAGATTATACAACCTGTAACTTTTGCTTTCAGCACTATAACCAACAAAAATACATTTGATAGCCTTATCATCCAATTTTCTGCACTGTGTTTGTGGCACCAAAGCATATGCCAAATAGACACACACACACATGTGCTCAATAGAAGGCTTTCTATCATGCCATGCTTCATAAGGAGTTAGAGACTGCAAAGCTTTGTAAAACACCTGTTAAGTACATAAGTGGACATATGATGGCCGCAAGCCAAAATGAATGCGGCAAAGCTTGACTTTTGACCATACATCGTGTCATTTCTGTAAGAGACCTGTTTTTCCTCTCAGCAACAACATTTTGTTGAGGTGTATACGGAACTGTACATTGGTGTTTTATCCCACGACTAGCCAAAAATTTATTAAATTCATGATACATATACTCCCCTCCTTGCTCGGAACAGAGGGTGTCCATAGTACATTTCAAGACATTTTCAACCATAGCCAGAAATTGTTTGAAGCACATAAACAGCTTGGACTTCGCTTTAAGCGGATACACCCGTGCATGCTTGGAGTAATCATCAATGAAAGTCACGAAGTAAAGGTAATTGCCCAAGGACGGAGTTTGCATGGGCCCACAAACATCACTATGCACAAACTGAACCATCCTTTGGAAACTTCGAACGTTGAATCTTAGCCAAAATCTAGGCTTCACAAACATGTTTGACAGGTGCTTGAAGAGGCGGCAAAGAAGCAACCATATCAGATTTCTGCAAACACAACAAACTGACAAAATTCAGATTCCCAAAACGTGCATGTCTAAGTTTTGCATCTGAAATAGCCTTGAAATCCACAACTGCGTTTGCAAAATTTTGCCCACACTTGTCGTACAAAGTGAGTTTATACAGCCCACGACATAAAATGCAAGATGCAACAATTTTATCACCAAAATTGAGATCATGTACTGTACATTTGTCATCCACAAATTTGACTACAAGACCAAGTATAGCAAGTGCAAATACAGACAAAAGATTCTTCTTAATCCAAGGTACATACAATGCATCAACAAGTGTGAAAGAACTGCCATTTATAGTAGTAAGCACAATCTTTCCAACTCCCTGAACCGGATAAGATGCATTGTTGGCATAAGTGACTGAATTCCCATGAGGGACAGACTCAAGAGAGAGGTAAACAAATCACGATGTGAGGTAATGTGCTTTGTAGCACCACTATCAAAATACCGCACATGTGAATCTATAGCAATTGACATGCATGCATCATGGACAGTGGGATCATAAGTGCACTCTGCACTAAAAGCCCATTCTGCATCAACATCAGCATCACAATCTCCTTTCACAGAAGACTTAAGGATAGTTGCATTTGTAGTGGAACCAGCCTCTTTCTTTGTAGCCTCTTTTACCTTTAACTTAGGACTTTGCTTGATCAAGTGATCATTAGCTTTACAATAATGGCAACGCATCTTCTTTTACCCCTTTTCACCAAAATTCCTAGACGAATTGCTACCAACAAAAGCATTAGGGACAAGTGATTTATCACTTGCAGAAGAACCATGAGAAGTGGCCACATTGTTGTTACCACCTTTTCTTTGAGCAACAATAAAGGCCTGTTCAATTGCACACTGTTTAGTTCTGTTTTTTTTGGAAAGTGATTCTTGCAACAGCAATGTGCATAATGCATCAAACTTGACAACTTCTGGATTTCCTTGGGTCATAAGTCTCCAAGTGCTAGCAAAAGTCTGGTAAGAATCTGGCAAAGCATCAAGAACAGTCTGCACAAGGGAACTGTCAGAAATGACTTCGCCAACGAAAATAAGTTGCTCATTGATATCCTTAACACCGGCAAAATAAGTGTCCATATCATCTTACTCATGCATAATCTTCGACTCCAGCTCTTTACGTAGCAATGCAATTTTTGCCTCATTGCGACTTGCATAAAGACAACCAGAATATCTCAAGCCTGTTTTGCAGATTTTGCTGAACGAATGTGAGGAGTAATAGTGGGCTTCATAGACAACGCAATGAATGCATGAGCCCGCGCATCTTTTACATCCCAACGAGCTTGCTCAGTCATAGGCAGAACAGCTCTGGTAGCAGCAATCTTGCCACCAGAACGTGCAACATCCTCAACATCGCCTACATCCTCGGAACCAGGACGTATATCAATGCCTTGCACAATATTCCAGACACCCTTTGACACAAGAACATGTTGCATCATATAAGCCTACATAGGGTAATTGTCCCTATCCAATCTATCCTTAGCAGCGAACATGTTGAACACATCTGTGTTGTTGTCAGCCATGGTAAATGCTACACTTGATGTGAAAACCGCCCGAAAAGAGGAGAAACAAAGCGGGAACAACACGTGCTATATAGCACAAACCGGAGAAGACTGTAAGGGACCCGTTATATAGAAAACAACACTGACAGAAATTCTACAGAAAATGACGAAATATCTTGCGAGTATTGCCTGTAGTGGAAACGGAGGCCAAAATGAGTCCAAATTAGAAATTTGAGCAGACTTAGCTCAACGAGCTCTCCCAGAATATTTGTCGACCTGCGGACGTTCGCCAAAGCTCACAGAAATCAGAGAAAGTGAGCAGGCGTATGCTTAAGCTGCTGACGACTAAGCCCGGGAGGATGCAACCTGCTCTAATACCAATTGTTGGAATTAGGGTTGCAGGAAAACACACGCAGCTTGGAGAAGACGAAGGAAGGTCAAGACAGACAACAGAGAGTGTATTACTTAGTGTGAGATAAGTTAGCCCTAGAGTGATGGGCGTATATACAATGCAGGTGGGAAAAACCTCCTAGAGGGTTAAAATGCCCCGGCGGTCCTAAGTGTGTTCACACACATCACTACCACATGTATATGTTAACAAATACATCTCCACAAGAACGATCGATCTTTCAATGGAGGGTTAGCATGCCACACTTTCATGACTCTTTTGCACCACCATGTAACACCTTTATCCATATGCCATAACTTAAATGACAATATGCCTTTTTCGTAGTTAAAGAGAGGATGAAGATCCTTCATAATACCGATCACAAAGTCGATCCTCCACAACAAGCGGCGGAATGGGAGATCTAGAATCAACAATGTCCTTGATGATCTACCATGTGTTTTTGTAATGCGTTCCAAGAGCGAAAGTAAGAGCCGCTCGTCGAAATGAGAGTACATGTCCATCAGCATCTACAACATCCGATATTGCATCAATACCTTTCTGAGAGAGAAAGTATGCTTGTTTTGGAGCCCGCTGAACAAAGTTCTGTTAAAAAACCAAACAATAATTCAAAATCTCAAGTCTTAGCGAATTGCCACTCTCAATATCCCTACCATGCCATGACAACTGCTTCGTGACTTGTTTCCAATCCGCTACTAGACTGGAAGCAAGGGGGCAGCTTGGAATCGCAGCTTCAAATTTTTCAAAAACATCCTAGTACGAAGGTTGCCAACGACCAAAGACACGTGTAGAAACCGCATGAGAGCACAAAAAAGCAAACATCAACGTCCAAGGTTGCTTTTGTTCTACCAATACCAATAACAACGTGGCCTTCCTTGCAATAACATGCGAACACAAGTGTAGGATATTTAGACCACCACACTTCTTTGGAGTTCATATTTTATCCATAGCAAGCAATTGCAACCCTTTTTTATAAGAGGAAGTAGACCAAAAAAGATCGAAGATCTGAGACATCAAGGCCCGAAGTCGGCGAGCTGGCCAATGCAACAAAGGTAAGTAAAACTATATATATGCTATCAAGATGGTGTAAGGTGCAACAGAAGTGAATGCTGATAGTGCTCAGGATGAGTGCTCCGAACTGTGCTCAAGGGTTTCTTTTACTTTACGGAAGGGAGACCCTTCTGTTCTTCTTGGAGAGAGAGTGCAAGTACAATGATCACAAACAAAGTGAATGCAACTGTCAATGGAAGTGCTGAGAGAGATAGATAGATAGATTGATTATCGTCCTTGAGGCTTGGAGGTCAGATATGACCTATGGGACCAAATGGAAAACATTACAAAGTGGCTCATTATATGATTGATACAAATCAGCTGAGAGAGAGAGAGAGAGAGAGAGAGAGAGAGAGAGAGAGAGAGAGAGAGAGAGAGAGAGAGAGAGAGAGAGAGAGAGAGGCGCACCAAGCGGTTCTCAAATCCTCCTCTAAGGGTCCCCCTCTCTATGGCGAGAGAGGTCTATGCTATAGATTGCACAAATATGGTATAATGGTCTACATGCTGTGGTATTGATGATGACTATGTCGACGATGATGGAGACTATGACGATGACGACGATGGTGTCGTTGTCAAGATAGGGATCTGCGACGATGGCGACGCAGGTGTCGTCGTCAAGATAGGGATCTGCCATGACGATGACGATGTCGACGACGACCATGGTGTCGATGACGATGACGGTGTCGATGACGACGGCGTCAAGGCTGAAAACTGAAAACGCTAGGCTTCCTGCTGGGGATCTGCTACTGCTGCGGTACTGCGGCTTGGATCTGCAACCGTCGAGTCGCACTAATGCTGAAATGCAAAAACGCCAGGTTGTCTTGGCTGAAAATGCAAAACGCTAGGCTGATTTGGCCGGAACTGAAATTGCTGGTGGCTGATGGCTGAAAATGCAAAACGCTCGGCTGATCTGGCTGGAACTGAAAATGCTGGTGGCTGATGGCTGAAAACGCTGATTTGCTGATGCTGAAAACGCTGTTGGCTGATGGCTGAAAAAGCTGATTTGTTGAGGCTGAAAACGCTGTGCTGAACTGCTGAGAAAACACTGGGGAGCCTGAGGGTGCTTGCCGGTCTGCTGCGGTGCCTGCCCTTTCTGTGTCCCTGCTTCTTCTGCTTCTACCGAGTGCGCAATGGGTTTCTTTTATAGATCTTCAACAAATTGCCCTACTTACTTTTCCAACAAAAGTCACTTATTAATAAATAAGTGAAAAATGTGTACTTTGGCAAAAAAGGTTGTATGCTCTGGAAAATGCTCATGATGGGTCTGAATGTCGTGCTAATGATAATGCTGTGTGCAATCAGAGGGTATGCAACTATTCTAAGTGCCTAGACATGCACGACCTGCGCACAAGGGTGCCAAAACACTTCCTAGGCTAATCTGAACCCTAGAACTGGGAACAACTTGTCCACATGTACATGGGGTTAATGTGCACGTGACTTCCCCTCCTTTTTAAAGTGAGGTACTGGTACCGAGCTGTATGGCGGCGAGGGAGTGGCCAACAATTCCTGGAATCTTGCAAAGAGCTCTTCGCCGGCCCACTCTGATGTGTGGGTCGTGCGATAGTTGAACTTCATGAAGATCTGCAATGCTTGTTTCGTTGGGCCGCACCGAAAGCGACACAAATGATCTGTTGCGGCTCCAATGCTCCAACTTCGTCTATGGTCGTGGGTCCATCTTCTTCAAGAATCTCCCAGGAGGAAAATTCCTGAAACCATTTCCAACACAAAACCATAAAAATACCCATTCCACGTAGAGTGACTGGAAAAATACTATTCTCCCTAAATGACTGTGCATGCAATGCAGATGAACAAAGTGACGGAGTGCCAAACCGTTCACCAAACACACACAAAAAGTGGTATCGAAACTTGACTTTTCGACCTAAACCTATCAAGTGTGGCATGACACAGTCTCGGAAAGAGCACGGGCAAGATTGTCCATCAAGCATCGGCATGTGCATGCAATGCAGATGAACAAAGTGCCAGAGTGCCAAACCGTTCACGAGATACGCGCAAAAAGTGGGATCAAAACTTCACTTTTCGACGTAAACCTATCAATTGTGGCAAATCACAAAGGAAATGCTGATGCTTGATGGACAATCTTGCTCGTGCTCTTTCTGAGACTGTGTCATGCCAAGGAAGAAACATGTAAAAGCGATTGACAAAACGGACAATCGGGAGACAATGTGAATTCCTTGAATATAAGCTTTTTTTTTTCCCCCGAGAGTGATCCGCATACATCCGTCCTCATTTGTGAGTGAATCTTGTGCATCGTACAATACGGCATGCGTGTGAAAAGGAAACACATAAAGATGGTGACAAAAATACAAGAAACCATCACGAATGATAAATTCGAACAATGCGTGCTGACTAATATGAGAATACTTCCTGAGTGAGTTCTTTGGACCTCGGCTCGAGTGCCAAGATGGGTCTTGCGTGACTGATCATATTTGCAATGAGGTTAGCTTCACTAAAAAAATAATAATCTAAACCATCATCCTTGCGAACAATCACATCTCTATCATGCAAAAAATGCGTGTCGTGCTTCGGAGAAGAAAGGACTGAGAGAGTCTCTGTAAGGTGCAGCGGAAGTGAATGTTGAACTTTGCTCAAGATGACTGCTCCGAACTGTGCTCAAGGGTTCCTTTTACTTACAGAAGGGAGAGTCTTCTGTTCCTTTAATTAGAGAGTGCAAATGATCATAAACAAAGTGAATGTCGCTGTGAATGAAGGTGCTGAGACTGAGAGAGAGAGAGAGAGAGAGAGAGAGAGAGAGAGAGAGAGAGAGAGAGAGAGAGAGAGAGAAGAATACGACACCAGAATGTTGTCAAACCCTCCTCCAAGGGCCCGGCCCCCCTGTCAATGGCGAGAGAGGTCTATGCTATTGATTGCACACACACACACACACACACACACACACACACACACACACACACACAGACATACACACAAATTTATAGAACTTAGCAAATTTGCCCTACCCAGTTTCCCAACAAAGTCACTTATTAATAATAAGTGAAAAATGGATAAAATAGGAAAAATGGGTTCTGTGTACTGTAAAATGCTCATGATGGGTATTGACTATCATGCTGATGATCATGCTGTGTACAACGAGAGGATATGCAACTACCCTAAGTGCCTGGATATGCACGACCTGCACACAAGCTCACAAAGGTGTGAGAACACTTCCTAAGCTGACCCGAACCTTGGACCTGAAGTAGCTTGTCCACATGCACATAGGGTTAGATGTGCACGTGACATCCCCCCCTTTTCAAAGTGAGGTACTGGTACCAAATTGTATGGCGTCGAGGGAGTGCGCCAATGGTATCTGGAAGTTGCGAAGAACGCTTCGCCGGCCCACTCGGATGCGTGGGTCGGGCGATACTTGAACTTCATGAAGGTCTGCAATGCTTGCTTGTTTGGGCCTAGCTGAAAGCGATACAAAGGGATCTGTGGTTGCTTCAATGCTCCAACTTCGGCTATGGTCGTGCGTCTACCTTCTTCAAGAATCTCCGAGAAGGAAAATTCCTGAAACCACTTCCAACATAAAATCATAAACATACCCATTCCATGTAGAGTGACTCAAAAAATACTATGCTTCCTAAATGACCGTGCATGCAATTGAGATGAACCAAGTGACGGAGTGCCAAACCGTTCACCAAACACATGCAAAAAGTGAGATCGAATCTTGACTTTTCGGCCTAAACCTATCAACTATGGCAAATCACTATGGAAATGCCGATGCTTGATGGTCAATCTTTCTTGTGCTTGGTCTGAGACTGTGTCATGCCAAGGAAGAGACATGGAATATGAATTCCTTGAATGCAAACATTTCTTCTTTTCGATAGTGATTCGCATACATCCGTGCTCATTCATGAGTGAATCATGTGCATCGTACAATACGGCATGCCTATTAAAAGGGAACATATAAAGAAGGTGATGAAAATTCAAGAAACCGTCACGAATGAAATACTGCAACAATGCGTGCTGACTAATCATGCGAACACACAATACTTCCTTAGTGGGTTCTTTGGACCTCGGCTCGAGAGCCAAGATCGGTTCTTTGTGATTAATCGTATCTGCAATGAGGTTAGCTTCACTGGAAAAGCCTTTATCTAAACCATCATTCTTGTGAACAATCACATCTTTATCATGCAAATCATCATCCTTGTGAATAATCACATCTGTATCATAGAAAACAGCAGTGTCGTGCTTTGGAGAAGAAAAGACAGAGAGTCTTCTTCTCTTGTTTCTTTTTAAGCTTCGCTTGCACGTTGGAAATGAGAGGTCAAGAATGAACAACTGCCTCCATGAATGACAATAGGAGAGCCACTTTTGGCATTGAAAGTGAATATTGTCCGCCCAATCAATGAGAGGGTTATGCTCACGAAACCATCGAATGCCTAAAATCATATCATATCTTGAAAGAGGAGACACTACAAATTTTCTACGGAAGTACGCTTGTTGAACAGTGAATAACACATCAAAGCGCTCTCGTGTAATGAGAGAGTCCATACTGGGAGCGAAGCCCGAGACCTTGAGAGGAGATGTCTTGCTAACCTCCAAGCGGGCTCTTTCGACAAGAGGGTCACCAATCACATCATGCATACTATCAGAATCAAACAAGACTACCATGTGCTGACCATTCACATGACCATAACACTTCATGAGAGACTCATCAATCAGAGGATCATGAGAAACTTGGGACACACGAGTGTTCTGCATTAATAGAGGATGTGGGTTATGTGGGTTCTTTAGATTCGCTAGATTCTGTAACAGACTTGGACTCTCCAAGTAAAGAATCAACCGCAACAGCACCAAATAACCACTTCAAAACAAGTCACAGATCACAATAGATTTACACTGGCCCGGCGGAGTTCCGTGCCTAGAGATATTGGCCCCAAAGACTGGCGCCCCTTTCGGTATTTCTTTTTATATTGATCAGATCAAAGTACAAGAGAGTGGCTAGGGTTTCACTCTTAGACTCTGCGTCCAGATGCTCTGAGAAGTGAGGCCCTTACCACTAATTTAAAGATTACAAGGGATGCCCAAAAGCAGAGCCCCAAAAGCTTGAAAGCAAAAGCAGATTCTCTCTCTCTCTCTCTCTCTCTCTCAATGAGAGTCAGTAAAAAGCAAGTTCTCTTTTTCTCTCTTTCTCCCAAATCATAGCAAAAAGCTAAGATTTGCGTCGCTCAAAATTTCCTTTTTCAAAAAATTTTCACCTCCGCGATTTCCGGAAATTAGGGTTTTTGGCAGAAATTAGGGTTTGCAGGAATTTTAGGGTTTCTGGCAGAAATTAGGGTTTTTGCTGTCCGTAGCCACGTCATCACTTTGTGACATACCCCCCTCTTGAAAGCATTGTAATCGACCGCGATTACGTCTGCAAAACCGACAAAAGCCATAAACCGTCTTAGTAGACACTGCTTGTTAGTACCTACGTACTAGGAACACACATCTAGCACATGTACAAAATCGACAGTCACATCACACGACATCACAGGACATCACATGACATTCAACATTCATTCGGATCTTAGAGCATGATTTATCGGCAATGTAGCTAGCAATCACATCTAGGTCCAATCGGGACCCATCGATGTCCGATTGACTAACCCCTATTGCAACCATGTCTATTCGAGATCAAGTAGACCAAAATGCTGCAGTCATTTCGTCTATCCGTTCCTGCACTCAAAAGAAGTGAAGAAACAAATCAGTATCATTATCAGGAATTCCATTTCATAAAGTCATCCAGCAAAATACTGTCAGCTATCAGTATCCCTGAAGCTCAAAGAGACATCAGTGACTTCAGTATCAAAATCGAGGCATCTGTTGACAAGGGAGCGGAGTGACTCCCCTCTTGTGCATCCCACTGTACCAGATCTCCGGCCAAGCTGAATTCTGGGTTCCGTTTGGAGTAGATTATGCTAAACCAAAACATCGAGGTAAAGTTTCACAATCGGAGGAGTATCTGCTAGGTCCTCCTCCTCCATCCACTTCGCATCAAATCCAGGAAAGTTCTTGAACTTAACCAAGAACCGCCTTCGGACTTTACCTTTCTTCGTATCGTTATGTGCCAAAATCTGTTCAGGAACAAGGATCTCCTCGTTTTCTTCCACTTCGGGTTGCTCATCAGGCTCCCCATCATCAGGTACATCACCCTTAACAGGTTTCAAGAGACTCACATGCAATGCATTGTGAATCCTCCAAGTATTTGGCAGTTCCAATCGGAAGGAGACATCATTTATCTTGTCTTTGATCTGGAAAGGTCCGTAGTATCGCATACTAAGCTTTGGAAAAAGCCTCTCCTTTCCCTTTTTCTTTCGTAGGCGTGCCTTCTCAAAACGTAAGAGCACCCAATCATCCTCCTTCAATTTCAAGTCGCGACTATGGCGATCCGTTGCCTTTTTCTGTCGTTCTTGAGACTCCTGCAAAGTCTCGCGAACCTTGGCAAAAGCCGTATCCAAATCTCGCGAATATTCATCTGCTTCAAATATCTAATCTTTCGTGCTCAGGAAGGATGGAACCTTCGCAGCACTTTCAACAATCTCACATGGCGACTTCCCCGTCGAAGAGTGTATCGTGTTATTGTAGGCAAATTCCACCAAAGGTAAGTTCTTTTCCCATTGAGTCTTCTGATCCGAGATACAAGACTTCAATACATCTAAAATCAGTGAATTAGCAATCTCAAATTGCCTGTCAGTCTGCAAGTGGAACGATGACGAGAACTGCAACTGCGTGCCAATGTTCTCCCAAATTGCCTTCCAAAACAAACTCATAAATCTCGGGTCTCTGTCGGAGACAATCTTCTCAGACGTGCCATGTAATCGGAAAATCATCGTGATCATTCTGTGTTCTCGGGAGATCAAAAATGAAATCCATTTCAATACTTTTCCGGGGGCGGGTGGGTATGGGTAAAGGCTTTAACAATCCCTGTGGCTTATGCCTGTCAAAATTGGCCTTCTGGCATACTAAGCAACTATGCACAAACTCTTCCACATCCTTTTTGAATCTCGGCCAAAAAAAAGTATCTCTCTACCCCCTTCATGCTAGTAGCAATGCCGCGGTGACTCGTAAAAGGTGGACAGTGGCATTCAGTCATAATCTTTTCCCTCAACGGTTGTGTAACGCACAACATAGTCTTTTTCATCTAGTAGCCTTCCCGAAGGGAGTATCCAGCTATTGTCTCCCCATCCCATATCCGTGTGAAAATATCTGCAAAATCTGTATCTGTGGCATACTGATCGACCATATCCTCGAAGCTCCTATGATGTATCGCGGAAATAGCCAGATCCAACGGCTTCCGACACAAAGCATCTGCCACCACATTCTTCTGTCCCTGCTCATGGACAATCTGGAAGTGAAACTGTGACAAGATGTTCGCCCAATGCATCTGCTTTTCCGAAAGCTGCTTCTGTGACAAGAAGTAGCGCAAACTCTGATGGTCTATAAAGACAGTAAAAGCCGCTCCGTGTAGGTAGTGCCGCCACTGAGTAAGAGCATGGATCACTGCCAAAAGCTCTTTCTCATATATCTGTGCTGTCATCTCTGGCCTAGAGAACAATCGGCTCTCGTAAGCAATGACATGGCCTTCTTGCATCAAGACTGCACCCAGACTACGACCACAAGCATCACAATATACTTCAAATGACTTTTGCAAGTCCGGCAAAGTCAAAACTGGTCCCGTAGTCAATTTCTCTTTCAATGTCTTAAAGGCAGTCACTTCTGTGGATCCCCACGAGAAAGGGACTCCTTTCTAAGGGACTCCTTTCTGTGTCAAGATATGCAAAGGTGAAGCAACCTCTGCAAACTTTCGTATGAACCGCCTGTAGTACAAACACAATCCCAAGAAGCTTCCAACTTCATGGACATTCTTCCAATCGGGCCAATCACGTATAGTCTCTATCTTGGCCGAATCAACTTGCACTCCTGCTGTTGAGACAAAGTGTCCCAAAAAGTGTATCTCTGAAGCAGATGATCTCTGTGTTCTGCCTCATTCTTGGAGAAAACAATGATATCATCAAAGAAAGTGCCAACAAATAGCATGTACTCTCGAAAAATCTTGTCCATCGTCCGGTTAAATGTCGCAGAAGCATTGGTTGAACCAAAAGGCATCACCAAAAAACTCAAATAACCCAAAAGTCGTCCGAAAAGCTGTCTTGTAGACGTCTTCCGGTGCGATTCGGATCTGATGATATCCACTCTTAAAGTCAATCCTGCTAAAGCACGAGGATCCCTATAACCTGTCGAGTATATCATCGATCCTAGGAATCGAAAATCTGTTCTTGATGGTGATTTTGTTGAGAGCTCTATAATCAATGCACATTCTCCAAGATCCGTCTTTCTTCAAATCCAACAATAGTGGAAAGCAGTACGGTGAAGTACGAGGCTGGACAAGACCCTTTTCCAAGAGGTCTTTCACTTGGTTCATAATCTTTTCAATCTGTACTCGGCTCACACGGTAAGGTGGCCGGTTCGGTGACGCGCCTCCAGGTATCAGGTCAATGGTCTGATCTTCAGGCCCTCTGAAAAGCAATCGGCATGAGTGTGGAGAAAAATCTTGGCGTTCTTTTGATCAGGTCAAAACATATTCAACCTTTATCCATCGTTAAGTTCTCTCCCAAAAGAATGAGTAAAGAAACTGAAGTTCATCAAGTACAATCTCTGAGCCCTTCATTTGTCAAAGTCGCTTTCTCTGCCCAGTAGTCAACCACGACGTAGTTCTGGTGGTACCAAGGGATTCCGAGTAGAACGTCACTCGCGTGCCCTGAACACCCCTGTCATTGCAAATGAAGTTTGCCAATGCTCGGTGTAATGGCAACATCCCATCCGGGTGCCAAGCGAACTACCTCCGCCTGTGGCGTCAGTCTGTCAGGCGTAATTCCAAAACGAGCTGCCAATTCCAAGTGAAAAGAAGTTGGCCTTGGCTCCTTCAAAAGAGCTTCCTGATCCTTCACTTTACCCCAAAAAGCAGCAAAGTTTGTACTTTCATTCATTTGATTCGGTGCAAGTCCCACGCCATGTGGTACGAGTTCTGCTTTTCTATCTGCCTTTTCTGCCACGTTCCTCAGCTACTCTCGAACTCTCAGGCCTGTCGTCGTTCTTATCATTCTGTTCTTTCTGTGCCTTTTTAGGCACTTCGCGGAGATATGTCAATGTTCCCCGCATCCAAAGCACTTCCCCTCTCTAATGAAGCGAGCTCTCTCCTCAGGAGTAAGCTTGGGTCGTGCATCCTTTTTCTCTGGGTTGCTCTTTTTCTTTCTACTTTCATTCCCAGAAGTCTGTTCGGCTCGTTGTGTCATGGCCTCATCTGTGGGGTAGGTCAGACTGCCAGAGTGAATGATAAAGCCCCGCTTCGGATGACTCATCAACTCCTGAACAGAAGCTGACTTCTGTTCCAAGCAGTGATCTCTGATCTCTGTAGGTAGACCCAAGGTAAACCGCTCAATCTGTTCTCTGAACGAGATCTTCTTGAATGAAGAGGCAGGTAGAAAAGAGCTCCAGAATCTTTCACAAATCTTTCACAATAAGCATTGATTGTATCTTTCTTGGTCATCCGAAGATGGTTCCAAGCAGCTCGCACATCTCGTTCATATTCTTGCGTCAACCAAGAAGAAACAAAAAGCTTCTTAAATTGCAGCCATTTAACTGGCCAGTCTTGTTTAAAAGAAGAGTGGAC
The DNA here is from genome assembly GCF_014529385.1 of Adiantum capillus-veneris. Classification (NCBI taxonomy): domain Eukaryota; kingdom Viridiplantae; phylum Streptophyta; class Polypodiopsida; order Polypodiales; family Pteridaceae; genus Adiantum; species Adiantum capillus-veneris. The sequence continues at coordinate 119,902,161 of NC_140939.1, forward strand.
CACCAAGTACGAGCAGTCCCCTTAAAGTAAGAGGTAGCTCTCCGAATCTTGGAGTGCTCTGAATAGCGTCCTCCCGCGAAAGCAATGTCAAACTGCTGTATAAAAGACAAAGCCTTCGAAGCATTTGAGTATTGTGAGAAAGTATCAAACTTGATCGAGTGGCCACCTTCCTTAAACTCTCGGACTTTGTTGCTTTTATCTTCGAGAAAGTCGTACTGGTTGGCTTTGTAAAAATTCTTCTTGTTCGCATAAAAGTTTCCGTCATCGGAATCTGAGCTGTCTGTAGACGAGCCCTCAGTAGAACTGTCAGTCTCTGGGCGAGATTTAGCTTTCTTTGCCTTTTTCTTGCCCTTTCCGAAGCGGTGCTTCTTGCTTCGCTTTTTACCTTTTCTGTCTTCTTTGCTCGAATCCGAGGAGCTAGAAGAACTGTCAGAACAAGAAGAAGAAGAAGAACTGGGTACTACTACAAATCGAACACGCTTCTTCTGCTTCTTTGCCTTGTCAAAAGTCGATTGACGACCCAAATAACCTGGAAAGTCAGTGCTTTTCTTCTGCTTTTTGCCGTGCTTTTTGGCTTTCTTATGTGCGTCAAAAAGTTGAGCAATCCGTGCATCAACCACCTCTGCTAGTTCCTTCTCTGAATATTGTTTGGGATCAGAAGGTTTCTTGAAAGCAGATTTCGGGAGTGGTGTAGTGGTTTTCTGCCACTGTGCATGCACTTCATGAAAAGAAGTCTCGCTCATATATTTTGCCAATTTCGGATCCTTCGCAAAACTGAGCATCATCTTTGTTGCATCGCCGATCAATTGACGACACTTCATCTCTCTTTGCTCCGCCTGAGTAGGCCGAGACGGGCCATACTCTCTGTCTGAATCTTCGTTGTTATCCCAGCCTGCATCTCCAGATGCAGAGGGAGTCGACTGATCCTTGCGTGAAGCCATAGGTGCCGCGGGAAAAAAATTGGAGATCGGATTTCCCGTAGAAGAGAAATCGGCCGTGCTCTGATACCACTGTAACAGACTTGGACTCTCCAAGTCAAGAATCAACTGCGACAGCACCAAATAACCACTTCAAAACAAGTCACAGATCACAATAGATTTACACTGGCCCGACGGAGTTTCGTGCCTAGAGATATTGGCCCCAAAGACTGGCGCCCCTTTCGGTATTTCTTTTTATATTGATCAGATCAAAGTACAAGAGAGTGGCTAGGGTTTCACTCTCAGACTCTGCGTCCAGATGCTCTGAGAAGTGAGGCCCTTACCACTAATTTAAAGATTACAAGGGATGCCCAAAAGCAGAGCCCCAAAAGCTTGAAAGCAAAAGCAAACTCTTTCTCTCTCTCTCTCTCTCAATGAGAGTCAGTAAAAAGCAAGTTCTCTTTTTCTATCTCTTTCTCCCAAATCATAGCAAAAAGCTGAGATTTGCGTCGCTCAAAATTTCCTTTTTTAAAAAATTTTCACCTCTGCGATTTTCGGAAATTAGGGATTTTGGCAAAAATTAGGGTTTGCAGAAATTTTAGGGTTTCTGGTAGAAATTAGGGTTTCTGCTGTCCATAGCCACGTCATCACTTTGTGACAGATTCAATCTTAGGACATGTTTTCTTTATATGACCCTTGATGTGACAATGATAACACCGACCTTCCTTGGAATAAATGACTTGTTCTTTTGCCGTTATGTATCCTCCTATGATTCCTTGTGCAACGTTTTCATCTGGGGTGAGCTTTGGTTTAGCAGGTGTGTTAGCTTTACCCTTAGATTCATTTTGAGAGTTCTTTTCCGAAGGATTAGATGAAGATTGGCTACGAGAGTTACGTTTCTTACCATTCTTACTGCTCTTACTGTTCTGTTGGTTCTAAGGAGTCTGAGAGGTACTTGGTCTCCTTAGGCTTTCCCTTATAGTGCTTCATCTCTTGCGCGAGAGCAATCGCCACCCCCTTGTTGATATCTGTTGGATCGGGTACTTCGACATCATACTTGATATACTCATCCAATTCATAAAGGAATGCCTCTTTGCGCTCATCATCCGATTTGCGTAATTGGGTGCCGAGCTGCAAAACACGATTAGAAAAGACATAACAGGCATACCATTTTCTTGAGACTGCGCCAATCGTTTTTCAACCGTGCTGGGTACTGGAGTGGCATAAACCGCGCCTTGAGCTTGTCTTGGAAGTAGGCCCAATTGAAAGAAAGGGGCGCACCTTCTTCGGCTTTCTCTAGGTGTGTGGTCAACTGTGCCTCTTGCCATGCGTGGTATCAATTAATGGCATCACGGGCAAGGTGCATGGCTGCCGTCAAAACCTTGCTATTTCTTGTCTTCTTAGTTCTCGCAAAGTAAGCATTAAATTGATGCAACCAAGAATGAATTATAGTAGCATCCATCTTGATTCTTACCGTCATACTTACTGAACGTCAACTTCTCTGTGACGGGGTTGTTGGAGTCCGAATCTCTGCTTGAGCTACTTGATGAACTACCAACATCTTTGATCGGCTTGGGCTTCGAAAGGAGTACCTGTAGGACCAACTCTCGCATGCATTGGTCTCTCTACGCCTCGCGCTCTAACTCCAAGGCCGCTCGTCTTTCTTCGGCCACCAAGTGCGCTTGCTTACGCTCATGCTCCAAGGCTACTTCGGCCGCCAAGCGTGCTTGCTCGCGCTCACGCTCCAAGGCTAACCGTCTTTCTTCTCGCTCGTGATCCAATTTTGCCTTTCTTTCCTCGGTCGCCAAGCGCGCTTGCTCACGCTCGCGACCCAAGGTTGCCTTTCTTTCCTCGACCACCAAGCGTGCTTGCTCACGCTCGCGATCCAAGGTTGCCTTTCTTTCTTCGTGCTCACGCTCCAAGGCAGCGCGTTGCGCTTCTTGTTGTAACATCATGTCCATCATTTTCTTGACCAAAGCCTTCATAGAATCTGGTGCAACCCTTGGCGTGGATGGGGGAAGTGGGAGGGTCGGAAAAACCTCGTGGTGGGGAAAATTCTTCTTCGCCACCTCCATGCTCATCATCTTCACGCAAAGTATCCATTCTGCTTAGGGTGATGACCATACACTGAGATTTTGGGTACTTAAGTTCACGAGGAACTTGGGTTCTTGAGGTTCTTGGGGTTCTTGAGTTCTTGAGGTTCTTTAGCTTGCAATCTGTGTTAGAGAAAGCTTTTCTCTTACCCGAGTTCGACTCTTCCTTGCGGGCGCATCCCTTAGCGGCCTTGCGCTCACACCAAAGTTGCTTTTTTTCACCTCACGTCGATTGGCCGGCCACTAAGTGCACGGTCCGCTCTCAATGAGTGAAAAGAGGAACGAGGGGAGGCTAGACAAGCCCTTCTTTCTTGGGTTACCCGTCACTCTTCAAAAACACGATTAGAAATTGACACACCCAAGTGGACTTGGGTTACGTGCGAGTGCAACAAGCAAAAAATTTCTTGTGGTTCTTTCCTTGAGTGATACAGAACGCTACCAAAGCTCTGATACCAAAGTAAGGTGCAACGGAAGTGAAATGTTGAACTTTGCTCAAGATGAGTGCTCGGAATTGTGCTCAAGGGTTCCTTTTACTTACGGAAGGGAGAGCCTTCCGTTCCTTTAATGAGAGAGTGCAAATGATCATAAACAAAGTGAACGACACTGTGAATGAAGGTGCTGAGACTGAGAGAGAGAGAGAGAAGAATACGACACCAGAATGTTGTCAAACCCTCCTCCAAGGGCCCGGCCCCCCTGTCAATGGCGAGAGAGGTCTATGCTATTGATTGCACAATCTGGTACAATGGTCTAACGATGTCGACAACAATGATGGCGATGACGAGACGAGCTGAAATCTGAAAACGCTAGGGGCTGAAATGTGCAAATCTACCAACTGCTGAAATCTGACACTGTGTCGGCAAGGACGGCGATGGTGATGACGCGACGACGATGCGCTGAAAATGCAGATGCTGAAATCTGCAAACAGCGGGCTGAATTGAAAACGCTGGCTGATCTGACCGTGCAGCGAGGATCTGCTGCGGGTAGGTGAGATCTGCGAGGTTTGGGGCTGATCTTGTGGAGTCTAGGTGCTGAAAATTGGAAACGCTGATGTGCTTGGGCTGAACTGTTGCCAGAAACTACAAAACGCTAGGTAGTGCTGCAAATTGGAACGCTAGGTAACTGTAGCAAAAACGCTATGCTGATCTGCAATCTGAAAACGCTAGCTGCTGAAGTTTGAAAACGCTGGCTGATCTGGGAACTCCACAAACGCCAGGTTGTTCTTGTTGTTGAAAACACTGAGTCTCTTGCCGGTCTTACTGAGAAAGTGCACTGCAAGTATCTGGAACTCTACTGCCTCTTCTGCCAGAAAGTGCTAGCGCTAGGTTTCTTTTATAGAACTTAGCAAATTTGCCCTACCTAGTTTCCAAACAAAGTCACTTACTAATAATAAGTGAAAAATGCATAAAATAGGGAAAATGGGTTTTGTGCACTGTAAAATGCTCATGATGGGTACTGACTGTCATGCTGATGATCATGCTGTGTGCAACCAGAGGATATGCAACTACCCTAAGTGCCTGGACATGCACGACCTGCGCACAAAGCTCACAAAGGTGCCAGAACACTTCCAACACTTCCTAAGCTGACCTCAAGTAGCTTCCCCACATGCACATAGGGTTAGATGTGCATGTGACAGTCTCCTTCTTATGTTTCTTTTCAAGCATCGCCTGCACATGAGAAATGAGAGGTAAAGAATGAAGACTCTCCTCACCACGAATGATCATGGGAGAGTCACTTTTGGCATTTAAAGTGATAGTATTGTCCGCCTAGTCAATGAGAGAGTTATGTTCATGAAACCATCGAATGCCCAAAATAATATCATATTCTGAGAGAGGAGACACAACAAATCTTCTACGGAAGGAAGCTTGCTAAATAGTGATTAACTCATCACGGCACTCTTGTGTAATGAGAGAGTCCATACCGGGAGTGAAGCTTGATACCTCAAGAGGAGTCGTCCGGCTAACCTCTAAGCGGGCTCTTTCTACAAGAGAGTCACCAATCACATCATGCATACTGCCTGAATCAAACAAGATCACCATGCGTTGACGATTCACATGACCATAACACTTCATGAGAGACTCATCAGCTAGATGATCATTAGAAACTTGGGACACACTAGTGTTCTTATTTATGGCATTAACAGAGGATGTGGGTTCTGTGGGTTCTTTAGGTTCGTTGGATGCTTTCTTAGGACAATCTCTTTTCATATGACCTTTAGTGTGATATTCAAAACACCTTTTGTCTTGTGCATATTCGGCTCGTTCTTCAAGAGTTAACCAACCTCCTAAAATTCCTTGAGCATATTTTTTATCAGGCGTTAACTTAGGGTTTTCTTGACTTTTAGCTTTTCCTTTCTCTTAAGTTTATTGTGAGAATTGTGTGCTTGAGAAATAGAGGAAGATTGATAAGGAGAATTATCGTTGTTCTTACCGTTCTTATCATTCTGCGGGTTCTGAGAATTCTGAGTGGTACTGTGAAAAGACTTTTTGTCCTTAGGCTTACTTTTGTTGTGCTTCATCTCCTGTGCGACAACAATCCTACCGCCTTGTTGAGATCTATTGGGTCGAGGACTTTGATATCGAACTTGATATACTCGTCCAACCCAAAAAGGATTGCCTCTTTGCGCTCTTCATTTGATTTGCATAATTGGGTGCGTTCTTTGCATACTTTTTTCCCTAAAGGTTTCAACTAGGAAAGAAAGTCTTGCTTTCATCAAAATAAGACAATTTACCATAAGAAACCTATGCTTTGGTGAAGGCATCCCAAACCTGAGTTCGTTCTCCCTTCAAGTCAGTTTAACAGAACTTGGATTCCTAAAGGTTCTTTTTCAGATCCACCTTCTATCCCTGAAATCAATCCAATTGTCTTGCATAACACTATTTTTAGTAGAGTACAAGGTCTCCCTAGGGCTTTAATCTCTAGAATTGAGAGTGATGACGGTTCTAACCATAGAATTTTTGCTTATAGGGATTTCAATCAGAGATTGATTTACCTATCAAGAGCCATGGAGTTTGGTTCTTTTTCTTATAAATCAAGATTCTATTTAAGCTCTTGTATACCCTTGAGAACTACTCTTATGAAGATTTGGAGCTAAAAGAGTCTCATAGTACTCAACTTCGAGTACTGTTAGGCAAATTTCTGAAGTCCAAGTGTCCTAGTCTGAAAAATCCCTTGATTGGAAAGAAAGTTTTGTTGATAACTATCTTTACCTCCCCTGACTTAGACAAGATTGAATTAAGCTCTATTTTGAGATCTCAGGAAGCTTTGGATGCTCTCCCTCCTTGTGTGACAAAGGTATGGAACCATCCCATCGTAGCTTTCAAATATGTGAAAACTTTAGGACAAAAAGCTTTCAACTATAGTGACATCAAGTGTAATCTTAAAAAGCAAGAAAGGCTAGCAATCTCAAGTATTGATTGCCCTTGTAGTAAAATTGCCTTTTCTTCTTACGTAAATGGAGCTTTGGGTCATGTAGTTACTGTCGATTGTTCTATTCTTTCTTCGATTCCTTGAAAGACCTTTTCTCAAAAGGTACTAAATATAGGTTCCCTGCCTCAAATGACTCTTGCCTTTTCAAAGCCATAGAGAGAGGAATTTCTAGTTTCGTAGTAAAGTTTGAGGAGTCTTTAGGAGTTCAAGGTGTTTTTACCCATTGGAAGTCTGTAGTCCTCAAGAAAGCTTCTTTGAAATTAGCATCTTGCTCTAGGAACATTTCTTTAGGAAGGAATAGCTTATCTTCTTCTGATCGTGATGCTCTTAGGAAATTTCATCGTGATTTTGTAATCTCTTACGTAGATAAGTGCTCTAATAACTTTATTGTTACGTGCAAAAAGTTCTTTTTAGAACGCTTGTTAGGTGAAGTAAACTCTTAGACTTACAATGATTGTGATCTTTTGATGCAAGAGGCTATCTTGAAACATCAAGACTTTTGTAAGTTTTTTGGTTTCAAGTGCAGCCTAAATTACCTTTTTTATATACGGTTTGGAAGTTCCACAAGAACTGTATAAAGCCTAGATTTATAGCTGCTTCTTGTAACACCTCTTTGATCGAGGTTTCCAAAATGGCTTAGTTATTGTTTCAAAGCCATTTTACCTAGCGTAAATTTTTCGTGGAAAAACATGCTAAAGGAAGCAGACGTACCTACTGATTCAAGTTGGATTTTAGATGATTCAGTAGGTGTGATTCCTGTTTTAAAGTTTTGGAACTCTTTAAGAAGCCTTAAGGAGAAATTTTCTCCTTTATGTCTCCAAACTTTTGACTTTACAACGCTATACACGAAGCTAAATTTGGAGGACCTTAAATTTAGAGTCAAGTCTCTTATTTCAAAAGTTTTTGCGTACAAGCTTGAGAAGGATAGGTACAAGGCATTGCTAGTAGAAAAGTCAGCTTTGAACTTTGACTTCTTATGGTTGAAAGTAAGAATGTAGATGTAGACAAAGGAAGAAAGAGATTCACCAGGATTGTAGATGACATTGACATCATATCTTGGTTAGATTTTCTTTTGGACAATTTATATATAACCATCAACGACTCTTTTTTCTAGCAAACAATTGGTATCCCTATGGGCACCAATTGTGCTGTTTTTCTTGCTAATTTCTATCTTTTTACTTATGAGTTTTATTTTATGGAGCGTCTTGTCCTTGCTAACACTTGCCCAATATTTTTGCGCAAGTTATGCAATGTAAGACGCTTTGTAGATGATCTTTTTGTTCCCGACGTTCCTTCTTTTCAAGATTTTATGTACTTGAATTCGAGTTCTGTATGCGGAGGAATTATCCCATGGAGTTTTGTGAACTTAAGTGTACCACAAATTGTCAGGTGACACATCCCAACCCTATGTGTCTGTGGACAAGCTACACCACAGCAGGGTTCAGTCAGTCCAGTCAAGTCTAGATTAGAAGTGATCTGGCACTTTTGTGAGTCTATTCGTAGACCGTGCATGCCTAGTCACTTAGCATAGATGCATATCCTCCGGTTGCATACAACATGATCATCGGAATTCCCATCAGAATTCATTAGCATCAGTTAGGGGAATTTTCCAGTGCATTTAGCCTATTTTCCTATTTTTGGTTATTTTCACTTATTATTTTTAAGTGACTTTCCAACAAAAGTAGGTAGGGCAATTTTGCCAAGTTAATATATAAGCAAACCCAAGTTAGCACTTTTTGGCAGAAGAGGCAGCAGGAGCTTCCCGCTCAACAGGCAACTTCTCAGCAGTACCCCCCCTCAGACCATCCCCGGCGTTTTTGCATCTACACCACAGCCTTAGCGTTTTTGACCATCAGCATCAGCCCCAAAGCCCTAGCGTTTTGGGATCTCAGATCTTCATCACCTCAGCATCCCAGCCATATCAGATCCAACATCGCCATCAACTACCATTGCCTGGCGTTTTACCCACAGCAGATCAGCGTTTTTCTCATGACAATCATCAGCGTTTTCAGCCATTCACTAACGCTAGCAGCAATAGCAAATTCCAACGTTTTTTCAGCCAAGACAATCAACCCAAAAACGCAGCCTAAGAGCAGTGACACCAGCGTTTTTGATCACCACTATCTGCCCCAGATCAGCGTTTTTACTAACGCTAGGACTGCAGCAGATCAGCGTTTTTTGGAGCATAAAGATTAGCGTTTTTGGCAAGAGAAAACCAGCAGGTCAGCGTTTTTGAGTTTCTGCCCAAACCAGCAGCAGATACCTAGCGTTTTCAGCATTTGACAAGAAGCAGAGCAACCCCTTGAAGCATTGCAAAGATCCACCGATTTTCAGCCAAGAACCATCGACAAAAACAGTCATTTTGAGCTACGAAGACAACCCCGAATTCAGCCCTAGAAGATCACAGATTTCAGCCTTAGCCGTCGTCATCACCGTCGTCGTCATCTGCATAGTCCCATTGCATCAGTCCATTGCATACGCATTGTACACCTTTGTGCAATCAAAGTAGACCACTCTCGCGACGAGAGTGGGGCCTTCGGAGGAGGGTTTTACGACCTCTCGGTGTCGTATCTCTTCTCTCTCCTTCTCTCAGTCTCATTCACTTGCATGCACAATATCCACTCACTTTGTTCGTGATCATAGCACTCGCCATAAGACGGAAAGTTCTCTCTTTCCCTAAGACCTAAAAGGAACCTTGAGCAATAAGAATCACTAATCTTAAGAAATACAAGATTCATTCCGCTGCACCCTACATTGGTATCAGAGCCTTGGAAGTGTTCTGCATTACTCAAGGAAAGAACCACATGAACCACAAGAATTTTTTTGCTTGTTGCGATCACACGAACCCAAGTTTACTTGGGCGTGGCGATTCCTAATCGTGTTTTGTTGAAGAGTGACAGGAATCCCAAGAAAGAAGGGCTTGTCCAGCCTCCCCTTGTGTCTCTTTTCACTCATTCAGAGCGGACCGTGCACTTAGCGGTCGGCCAATCGACGTGAGGTGGGAAAAAGCAACCTTGGTGTGAGCGCAAGGCCGCCAAGGGGTGCGCCTGCAGAAAAGGGTAGAACTCGGGTGAAGAGAAGATCCTTCTCCAACGCGATTTGCAAGCGAAAGGAAACCTCAAGAACCCAAGACCCTCAAGACTCAAGAACCTCACGAACCTCAAGAACCCAAGATTCTCACGAATCAAGGACCCAAGAACCAAGACCCTCAAGAACTCAAGTTCCTCGCGAGCTTAAGAACCCAAGATTATAGTGCATGGTCGTCACCCGAAGCGGAATGGATACTTCGCATACAGGCGATGAGCATGAGAGAGGCGACGAAGACTCGTCCCCACCCGGAGATGATTTCTTCAACCCTCCCCCTTCGCCATTACTCCCCCAAGTCCACCAAACCCTATGGAGGAGATGGTCAAGCAGATGATGGCCATGATGGATAGACAAGAAGCAAGTCGCCTTGCTCAGGACCGTGAGCGCGACAAAAGAGACCGTGAACGCGACGACAGAATTGCAAGAATGGCCGCAGACCAAGAAGCCAAGGACCGCGAGCGCGACGACAAAAACGCAAGATCTCTAGCGCTTCTAGTATTTTTACTATAGCTTGACAAATGCTAGCCTTTATCATGGCTGAGTATGCCCATCACCTCCAAAGGGTGATAGAAACTCAGCTCGTTGGTTTTATAGAGTACGTTCAAAGCATGAATGACCTCTATACAAAGTTGCACCTACTCTTGGGCACTGACGACGTGAGTAGGGATGTCGTAGCTGTTGTCCAAGCTATGCATGATAAAGGTGATGATCTTATTCTTCCTGTTTGGACAAGCAGCGAAGTTGAGGTCGCATATTGTCAAGTTTGGATTTTTGCTCTTCGTAGGTTTGTAGTAGTATTCATTTTTCGATTTCGTATTTAGCTTACGTGAGGACTTAAGAATGTGTTCCTTTAGAAGTTGCTGTGTGAAGTTTGATTTCTAGGGTTAAGTTTTTAAGATGTCTTATTCTTTTTTGCTTAAAGTTGAGTACTTGTTTTAAGCCAAGTAAGTTGCGTCAACTTATTTTACGCATGCCTTTTTTAAAAACATTTTTAAGTTATTAATGTTTTGTTTTATCTAGTTTTGTTTCGTAGCAAACAAAGTGATTTAGTTGGTTTTTTTTGTTTTTGTTTTTGTTTTTTCTTTTCTTTTCTTGTGTCCCTTGCTTTTATAGTTCTATGTGTGCTTTATCCCCTCTTATAATTCGTGAGTTTAGACTACTCTGAACTTATGAAGGTATACATAATTGACATATCATTTTGCTTGAGATTGTGCCAATCTTCTTTCGACCGTGCTAGGTGGCATGAACCGCGCCTTTAACTTGTCTTGGAAGTCGGCCCAACTGAAAGAAAGGGGCACGCCTTCCTCGGCTTCCTCTAGATGCGCGGCCAACTGTGCCTCTTGCCACGCTTGATGCCAATTAATGGCATCTCCGGCAAGATACATGGCCGCCGTCAAACTTTGCTATTTCTTGTTTTCTTAGTTGTCGCAAAGTAAGCATTAAATTGATGCAACCAAGAATGAATAACATTAGCATCCATCTTACCGTTATACTTAGTGAACGTCAACTTCTCAATGACTGGGTTGTTGGAATCTGTATCTCTACCTGTGCTACCTAATGAACCGCCAACGTCCTTGAGTGGGTCGGATTTCCAGGTGAGTACCTGTAGGAACAACTCTTGCATGTGTTGGTCTCTCTGTGCCTCACTCTCTAATTCCATAGCCGCTCGCTTTTCTTCGGCCGCTATGTGTAGAGCTTCGCGCGCTTGCTCGTGCTCAAGCTCCATAGTTGCCTTTCTTTCTTCGGCCGCTATGCGTTGAGCTTCGCGCGCTTGCTCGCGCTCAAGCTCCATAACTGCCCTTCTTTCTTCGGGTCGCGATCCATGGCGGCGCGTTGTGCCTCTTGTTGTAGCATCATGTCCATCATTGACTTGACCAAAGCCTCCATAGGATTTGGTGCAATGCGTGGCATAGATGGGATGGGGGAGGATCGGGGAACAATCCTCCTGGTGTAGAAACTTCTTCTCCAACTCCACTCTCATCACCTTCACGCAAAGTATCCATTCTGCTTGGGGTGATGACCATACATTGAGATCTTGGGTACTTGGGTTCTTGAGGTTCTTGGGTTCTTAGCTTGCAATCGGTGTTTGAGAAGGCTTTTCTATTACTCGAGCTCGACTCTTTCCTGTGGGCACACCCCTTGGCGGCCTTGCACTCACACCAAAGTTGCTTTTTTCCACCTCACGTCGATTGGCTGGCCGCTAAGTGCACGGTCCGCTCTCAATGAGTGAAAAGAGGAACAAGGAGAGGCTGGACAAGCCCTTCTTTCTTGGGTTACCCTGTCACTCTGCAAAAACACGACATGCCCAAGTGGACTTGGGTGCGACCGCAACAAGATTTTTTTTTCTGTTGTTCTTTCCTTGAGTGATACAGAACACTGCCAAAGAGGTCTGATACCAATGTAAGGTACAATGGAAGTGAATATTGATAGTGCTCAAGATAAGTGCTTTGAACTGTGCTCAAGGGTTCCTTTTACTTACGGAAGGGAGAGCCTTTGGTTCTTCTTAGAGAGAGAGTGCAAGTGCAATGATGACAAACAAAGTGATTGCAAGTGTGAATGGAAGCGCTGAGAGAGAGAGAGAGAGAGAGAGAGAGAGAGAGAGAGAGAGAGAGAGAGAGAGACGACACCAAGCGGTTCTCAAACCCTCCTCCAAGGGCCCCCCTCTATGGTGAGAGAGGTCTATGCTATAGATTGCACATATTTGGTACAATGGTCTAGATGCTGTGGTATTGATGATAACCATGCCGACGACGACGATGGAGACTACGACGATGACGATGATGGTGTCGTCGTGAAGTCGGGGATTTGCGACGACGATGACGAAGGTGTCATCGTCAAGATAGGGATTTGCGATGACGATGACGATGTCGACGACGATGATGGTGTCGAAGACGACGGGGTCAAGGCTGAAAACTGAAAACGTTAGGCTTCCTGTTGGGGATCTGCTACTGTTGCAGTATTGCGGCTTGGATCTGCAACCACCGAGTCGCACTAATGCTTGAATGCAAAAACGCCAGGCTGTCTTGGCTGAAATTGCAAAACGCTAGGCTGATCTGGCTAGGACTGAAAATGCTGGTGGCTGATGGCTGGAAACGCTGATTTGATGATGCTGAAAACGCTGGTGGCTGATGGTTGATGGCTGATGGCTGAAAACACTGATTTACTGAGGCTGAAAACAGTGATTTGCTGATGCTAAAAACGTTGGGCTGAACTGCTGAGAAAACGTCGTGGAGTCTGAGGGTGCCTGCCGGTCTGCTACAGTGCCCGCCCTTTCTGTGTCCATGCTTCTTCTGCTTCTACTGAGTGTCCAATGGGTTTCTTTTATAGAACTTTAGCAAATTGCCCTACTTACTTATGAGTGAAAAATGTGTACTTTGGCAAAAAGGGGTTCTATGCTCTGGAAAATACTCATGATGGGTACTGAATGTCGTGCTAATGATAATGCTGTGTGCAATCAGAGGGTATACAACTATTCTAAGTGCCTGGACATGCACGGCCTGCGCACAGGCTCACAAGTGTGCCAAAACACTTCCTAGGCTAACCTGAACCCTAGAACTGGGAATAGCTTGTCCACATGCACATAGGGTTAGATGTGCATGTGACAGATGGAGTGCACTATTCTGAGCCGCACATGTAACGACTAGGTAGACAATTTCCAGTACTGTAATTTGGATCTAATCTTGGGCTCAACCCAATCCAAACATTTAGAATTGTTCACCGACCAAGCCAACAGGTATCCAAGGTGCCTCACTATCTGATCAGGCTTTACTATTTCACCTGGCCATAATATAGAATGATGGTTTTTAGACTAGTCATGCACCATTTTTTCTTCCCTCATGAAAGGACGTCCTAAGATCATCTCTGATGTCATACTGTGCTTGGATAAATCCATAACGATGAAGGTATTTCTTATATTGTGCCCAAAGACCTTGATCTTGACATCTTCTAACATCCCAATACGTTTAACAATAGACCCATTGGCCATCTTTACGACTATGGTTGTGGTCCCAAGGTGAGGTCTTCCCATAGTTTCCCAGCAACTTTTAGTCACAATGCTAACCCCAACGCCATCTTCAAGGATTCCCTTCATAGTTAATCCCTTGGTAGTGATTGGTATGGTCGCATTGGATTCATCACCCTGAAAGTATTGTCATAAGATTATGGCAGGATTAAGCAAGCATATATTTTTGGTTTGATGTGTGGAATAACCATATATGTTTTGGAATTAGAACACTTATACTCATTTACCCTACTTCCATTGGATTCTTATACTTTGGCTTACAACTTGTTAAGATAAGTATCTAGTAAAGATAATGGTATCCAAGAGAACTTGCTATGATGGATCACACTATCACGAAGCCGAAACAGTGATAGTAAAGGCAAAGGAAAGGCCCCGATGAATGAGAATGTGCCAATTATCCCACGAAGTGATGTTATTGCTCATGAACAGGTAGAAAACTTCTTTTTTGTTTAATGCATCATGAGTAATTAGGAAGGAGAAAATTACCTAAACATTGTCTCAGTCCCAATTTGAAATTGCTGGAACTTGTTAATTTCTTTACGTTGTTTAAATATGGAAGGATTGTTTCAGGATATACTGTCTGAAGTAGGAAAGAAATGTTTGCCTGGTAGGAAAACTCTCGAATCTTCTTCATTCCAAAATCCTGACCGATATTCCTTTTGGCGTAACAGCAAAAGCTTAGATTTTTGGAGGTTTACATGAAGCCCAACAACCAACCTATAAATGTGCAAAGCATCCATGATACAACAAAAATCATCTGGATGATTCTTAGGCGAAAACATGGAATTATTTGCATACGCTTGCGCCACAAAATGATCACCAGAAGGTAATTCCAATCCATGCAATCGACTCAATGCCGTCAAGGAGTCCAAATAAAGCAGTAGAGGATGAGTGGCAATAGCATATAGCATAGCACTCAAAGATTGATTATGTTCGTAGAGAAAGTAGACCACACGACGCATTTTCAATCCAAGACCTAACGCCGTCATGATCTGTGCAATAAAGTTCCACTGAACAGTATCAAATGCTTTCCCTATATCAACTTGCATGATGTGGCCAGTATACTTTGCATACTCAATGCCGATAAAAGCATTATCAAGATAATCCATGATTTGCCTGCGAGGAATAAATCCATATTGAGCGGCATATGTGCCGGAAAACAAGTTATATTTAATCCGTGTAGCAATCTTTTTCGACATCAATTTGTAAATGACAGGCATAAGGGTAATAGGCCGCCAATTAGAAAATGATTCACAAAGTGCTTGCTTAGGCAACAGTTTCACCAGACACCACCTTTCCACGATTGTGGCAAGGATTGCGTAGTCCATGTGTGGTTCATGATGCAAAGTAGAGGCTATTTAGGGATTCCCAAAAGTGGAGGAAAAACTTAACCGTTAGACCATCCTACCCAGGGGATTTCTAACGACCAAGATGCAGCAGAGTACTATATGGTTCAGCTTCATTAAATGCAACCTCAAGTGTATCTGGATCGTCAGTCATAATAGGATATAAGAGCGATTGTCTAGCTTGCAAGACCTGATGAGAAGGAGTTTCAGGAGGTTCAAACTTCAAACACACTGAAAACGATTCACCATGCAACGTGCTAGTTGTATTTTATTAGTAGTCCATTGTTGAGCAGTATCCTTCACTCTTCTAATGGCCATAGATTGCCACGAATGATGCAAATGCTTAAAAAACTGCTTGGATGAGCAGCCTTTATCCATAAGAGCATATTGCCTTGATCTGACTTTCCATTTGTCCAGTTTTCACTTGTTATTATGCATCAAAGAGACTTTAGCAGCACATAAGGTCTCTTGCTCAGAGAGAGTGAGTTGTCTAGAATCTGCAAGAGTTTCCAACTCTTGGTATATTGCCTCTTTGCCGTTGCATGTACCATTTACCATAGTCTTGTATGATTGCCTGGATACGCACAAACGATACCAGGCTACATCTACATCAGAAAACATATGAGCCTCAAGAGGAGGAATCGATGCTTCAACCATATCTTGGAAAGCTTTGTGCAAAAGATATGCATTATTGATATGCAATAACCGTTTACGGGGAAGAGGAGCCTCATCAAAAGATGCATCAAAATAAATCAGTAGACAAAGAGGGAAATGATCAGACAATGTAAAGGAACGATTAATCCTCGTGGTGTCACGTGACACATCCAACCCTATGTGTCCGTCGACAAGCTACAGCATGATCAAGGTTCAGTTCAGTCAAGTCAGTCTAGAATAGGAAGTGATCTGACACTTTTGTGAGTCTATTCGCAGACCGTGCATGCCCGGTCACTTAGTGTAGATGCATATCCTCTGGTTGCACACAGCATGATCATAAGCATTCCCATCAGAATCCGTCAGGGGAATTTTCCAGTGCATTTATCCTATTTTACCTATTTTTGACAATTTTCACTTATTATTTTTTAATTGACTTTTATTGGAAAGTAGGTTGGGCAAATTGAGTAAGTTTGTATATAAGCAAACCTAGGCCAGCACTAATTGGCAGAAGAGGAAGCAGGAGCACCTTGCTCAACAGGCAACTTCTCAGCAAGACACCCCCCCCCCCCCCCACAGCAAGAGACTTAGCATTTTCAGCCAAGGACAGCCAGCGTTTTTCTCCATTGCAGATCAGCCCCAGCGTTTTGCATTGCAGACCAAACCGGCGACAGCAAGACACAGCAAAAGCCTAGCGTTTTTGCAGAAGCACAGAATTCAGCCCTAGCGTTAGTAAAAAGCCCAGATCGCCCTCCCTTCTGGCAGCGTTTTTCAGCAAGGAAGCAGTCTCAGATTCAGCCTAAAGACCATCAGTTTTCAGCCTACAAGAAGTGCAGTTTTCAGCCATAAAGACCCGCAGGAAATGAGTGTTTTCGACAAGCCGAATCAACGTTTTTCCACCGCAGCAGAATTCAGCCATTAGCGGTTTTGGACAGCAGTAGAAGGACCTCCGATTTCAGCCCATAGCATTTTTGGACAGCAGATAAAAGATTGCAGATTTCAGCCCTTAGGTCGGTCTCGTCATCCCCGTCGTCGTCGTCGACATAGCCTAGACTTGCATCAGTCACATGCATTCGGTTTGTACCAGTTTGTGCAATCATAAGTAGACCACTCTCGTTGACGAGAGTGGGGCCTTCAGAGGAGGGTTTTACAACGTCTCTGGTGTCGTATTCTCTTCTCTCTCTATCTCTCAATCTCATACACTTGCACGCACAATGTCCATTCACTTTGTTTGTGATCATTGCACTCTCTCATTAAGAACGGAAGGCTCTCCCTTCCATAAGAACAAAAAGGAACCTTGAGCACAGTTCGGAGCACTCATCTTGAGCAAAGTTCAAACATTCATTCCGTTGCACCTTACACATGGTACACGCAAACACATCATATTGCTGGGTACCCAGCAAATACCAACGATCCAACCGTGCTCATGAATGCGCATCATGAGCAAAAGTGTAAGCTCTGTCTGTAGAGCTAGCGAGAGTCCACAAATCCAAAATACCCACGTCATTGACCATATTATCCCAAGGCTGCGAGTGTGTGTAAACCTCAAAAAGGTAAATGCAGCCACCATAAGGGATAATTATCCCTTGTCGATCACAGAACATGTCCTTGAGAGGGTGGCCGGAAAACGGGCTTATTCCTTTCTAGATGGGTTTTCAGGGTATAACCATCTGGCAATTGCAATAGAGGATCAACACAAAACAACGTTTGCCACAGAATGGGGAATCTATGCGTATAGAGTTATGCAATTTGGCTTAACCAATGCCCCAGCTACCTTTCAGAGGTTAATGACGCATGCGTTCAAAGAATATCTTAGAATATTCTTAGAAATATACATGGATGATCTTTGTGTACACTCTCTTCAACGAGAGGAACATATTGACCATTTACAAAAACTGCAACATTGGTCCATAAGTGCTTGCATAGAAGACACTTGTAGCAATATTCTTGTAAAGGTAATGGCAATCCAATGGTATAGCGTTCGCACTGGTCCTCCAAGGTGATCGACTTGAAGAAAGACACCGGAAAGTAAACATCAAGGAACCTTTGATTGTAGTCTGCCATAGTTTCCGTGGCAAGCATTTTCACGTTACCCCATTGTGCCAAAAGAAGCTGTACTTCAAATATGGTGATACATATAGCTCGTAGGGATGAGCAGGCTAGGTACATATTGGTAAGACTGAGGGCAGGGACAAGCAGATACCTTGCTATTTTCTACTTTCCTCCCAGTACGTCAGTATATGCACCACCTAGAGGACAGTTCCGCTTTTCTATTTTGGATGATGACATTATCATCCTAGGGGACTTCAATGCTAGGAGTTCTCTAGGGATGGTGACATTATCATCCTAGGGGACTTCAATGCTAGGATTGCCCATCACGAGACAATATTTTATGATACTTCAGAGGAGATACTGAGGGAGCTGGATGCTGCAGAGATGGGCCCATCTAGAATATCACAAGATGTGGAGCATACTGAGTATGGACGGCACTTGATAGACATGGGATGGGGGCTGCAACATGGATTGGCCATTTTGAATGGCCTACAAAGATTTACATGCTTTCCACACAAACATGGAGCCAACACAGTGGATTATGTCATGGCACAACCGAGATTTATCTCTAGTATCCAGGATCTCACAGTTGGACCTAGACCTCTTGGTGTGGCAGTAGATCATGGCCTTGTGTCGATGACCATCTCTTTCCAGTTTAGTGTAGCACACATACCACGGATAGCAGCCCCTACTCGCTACACCTTTACATGGGAGACAAACTTTGTCTACATAGATGGGATCTACAGACCAATGCAACCTCTAGAGGAGCTAACACAAACATTGCATGATGCAGCAGCACAGGCATACCCACACACCCAGCCTGAGCAGAGACGACGTTCTGGGAGCATGCTCCAAAACGGCTGGCATGATGAGGAGTGCTGCAGAATGAGAGCCAGGCTTGAGAGGGAGGTGCTTTTGGGGGAAATCACTCATATTGAGTAGTGCGATCTCCTCATCTTGGGCCTTCACATGATCCTCAAATGTATGTATCGTGCTTTCCTAGGCCGACACGCGCTCGTCGAGTGCCTTTATAGTGCCTAGAAGGTGGCGATTAATCTTGTTGATGGACTCGCTCATTTCTTCCTTGCATTTTTGAATGGCATCCTCCATAGGATCATCCTTGCCATCACCATACTCTTAGCTGCATTTTTTTTCTCTCTACGCGTGCAAGCTTTCTCTCTCTATGCTTTCTCTCTCTATGCATGCAAGCTTTCTCTCTCTACACGGGAGAGAGATGCTACGAGGGGGGCGGGGCAGCAGGGGGGGGAGTGCGGGGGGGTGGGGCTGCAGGGAGAGCGCGAGCCTCTAGGGGCTGCAGAGAGAGAGAGAGAGAGAGAGAGAGAGAGAGAGAGAGAGAGAGAGAGAGAGAGAGAGAAGAGGAGGGGGGGGGGGTCCCAACATACCCTCTTAAGAGGCCCCCGCCTCGTTATTGAAGCGGTGTTTGCTTCTCATTGCGGAAACTGATTTTACACAAATGATATACCTGAATGCAAGACTGGACTCGAGTCTAGGGAGATTACTTCTGCTGCAACTCTTTAGGTTGAAGCACCTTTGGGGCTGATCAATGCACCAATGAGATCCTGCTTGATGTGGGCTGCGTATGGCCATCAAGGGGGAGACGTAGGGCTGATTTGCACACTTGAGGTGAGAGGATTCATGGGTTGAATTCTGGCTGCAAAAATGCAGATCTGAATGCTGAAAACACAGCAGATCTGTAGGTGAATGGCTGTCAATGTTGATGATGATGGTGCAGCATAAAGAGCAGCAAGGGGCGCTTCCAAGATGCCTGGTTATGCCCTGATCAGAGAGCCTATGTCTGGCTGCCAAGAGAAGTCAATAACTGCAGCTGATCTAATGGAGATTTGCTTCAAAACATGCCAAGAAGAGGGCTGAACTCCAGCCCTAACAATCAGGGAGAGAATGTGTTGCATGCACATGGATCGATGTGCAAGTGTACATGCTTATTCTCAAGGGACTTAACACCGGCAATTTTTTGAGCTTGTTTGCAGGACCTGCATGCTCAGACAAGTCCATGAGATTAGGATTCTTCATTTTGGAACCTCTTGCATAAATGGCTTTGTACACATGTTTGACGGGAGTTATTACACTTTGGTGGGCATTCGGCAACACCATTATGTAGCTAAAGATAATTGCAATGTGTCGGTCCAGTTTTGAGGTCAAATGTATCACTAGGTTGTGAGATACAAGCCTCATAGTACCATTAAAAAAAATTATGTGCAAGATCATATGTGAAAGTTTGAAGGAAAAGTCAATTGACACATTCTTTGAGGTTTAGGGCCACACAATTCGAGGTTTTTCTCTCGCGAAGCCTGAGGCAGGTGCACTAAACTCAGGGCTGCATTTCATTTTCACATTGTGCCCTTGTGACCTACAGATTTGAGGTCTAGCTCTCACACACATGGCATGTGGTGACTTATGATGCTGCTCTAGGCCTCAAAACCCCTGTGAAAGCAAGCATTTTCAGCCTCATCCTTTTGGATTTGCTAGCGCTTCATTCAGCCCCAACTCTGGCGTTGTCTCATCCCAGATCGCCCTCGCTTTTGCTGGTGTTGTGCATCAGCCCTTGCAGCCCAGATCTGCATCATTTTGGCAGCCCACCCCCCTCCATTGCTGGCCATTCCCTTGGCTTTTGGAAGCGCCCCTGTTGTTGCCCATCTTGGCAAAGTTCATCCTCATCGGCGGCCCTCAGATCTGATGCATTTTCAGCGCTACGAAGCACATCAGATCTGAGTTTTTGCAGCCAGCATTCAGCCTTGAATCCTCTCACATTGGGTGCTGCATTTGATCTGGGAACTGGGCCAGCAGGTTGTTGCAATTATTCTAGGCTATATGCTGGTGTTGCCAGATGCCCATCGAAGTGAACGACAACCGAAACATGTGCATAAATTGTTTATGCAAGAGGGTTCTGACGGAGAGAAACCTAATCTAGTGGACTTGTTTGACCATCCAGGTCCTGTGAACAGGCTCATAAAACTACCGAACTGAATCCCATAGGCTCTATAGACACTTTTTGGCTTTGGAAGTAGGTTTAGCATGTCCACGTAGGGCACAAAGCTAGTGTGCACGTGACAATCTGACTTTAGCATGCCTTTATTCCTTCAAAACTAGTAGGTTCCCCTACATCAGCAAAGGGAACCACTTTCCTGAGCTTCTCACACAGCTCATTTGTGCAATGGAAGTATGCTTCATCTTCATCAATTTCAGTTTTCTGCCATCCCTCTATCTGAGTGTATGTCTTCTTGCTTTGCTACCCTGACTTTTTTTCGGTTTTCTTCTTAAGCAGATCAAATCTGTGTCCTACTTTCTTTCAGAGTATGCTGGTTGTGTCCATGTTCAAGATGCGTATGTTTGCTTGTAGATTCTACTTGATTTTTAACACTCTTATGATTTGGATTCTAATGAGTATAATTGTCACTTCAAGTTACTGATTTGACTTTCTTTATTGTGCGTCATCTCCCCGAGGTTGATGTTTTTAATTTCTTCATCTCTGGCAGCAGCCAATGCTCCTATGGAGATGCCTTTGGTAAGTGGGGGATGTGGGGGAAGGTGCAAAACACTTTGGCAAAGGATTTCTGTAGCTGAAGTGGTTGACCATCTTGTTGAGCTTTGTATGCATGAAGTATGATTCACGTGAAGTGTGCACGTGACAATCTGACTTTAGCATGCCTATAGGCTTTATTCCTTCAAAGCTAGTAGGCTCCCCTGCATAGGTAACCACTTTCCTGAGCTTTCTCACTGAGCTCATTTGTGCAATGGAAGTATGCTTCATCTTCATCAATTTCAGTTTTCTGCCATCCCTCTAGTAAACTCTTAATCTGAGTGTGTCTTTTTATTTTGCTACCCTGACTTTTTTTTGGTTTTCTTCTTAAGCAGATTCTAATGAGTGTACTTGTCTCTTCAAGTTACTGATTTGACTTTCTTTATTGTGTGTCATCTCCTCGATGTCGATGTTTTTAATTTCTCATCTCTGGCAGCAGCTAATGCTCCTATGGAGCCTTTGGTAAGTGGGGGATGTGGGGAAAGGTGCAAAAACACTTTGGCAAAGGATTTTTGTCGTTGAAGTGGTTCACTATCTTGTTGAGCTTTGTATGTATGATGTACGATTGCAAAAAAAAGTGGTGCCTTCTGCACATGTTCTGAAATTACATTCTTTGCAAATTGTGCAGATTTGATCATTTGATCTTAGAAGCAATTTTGAACCTTCAAGATACAAACGGAGGCAGTAAGGGACGGATTGCAAGCTATTTAGAGGTCTCTTTGAATCATGCTAATTGTTCAATGTTGTTTTTTACACGTAGTTAAGAGTTTATTTTTGTGGGTTTCGTGAAATATGTTGTTTTTTATGTAGTTGAGAGTGTTTTTTCCGTGGGTTTTCTGAAATAGATGGGAATCACTCAAAACTGAGATGTTTTAAAGTTAAACAGGATAAGAGTGGTTTTCACTAATCTTCTAATGTTGTTGAGCAGATATTCCATCGAGGTTTTGAACCAGTGACCTGGATTCAAATTGCACATGCGTGTTCTCTGGTGTCTATTCCGTCCTAGGCAGGCGTTTAGTCATAGGCAGTAGCAAGACTTTTCTAAGGACCTCATGGCCACCATGTATCAACTTAAAGCTCTTCATGATCTCTCTCTCGTTCTTTCTCTCTATTTCCCCATTTTTAACCTTTATGCACCCCAACAATCGTGCCACTCTGTTTTCAACCCACTGCCCGAGAGTTCAATTCTAGAATGCTGTATCTACATCCTATTGCCTCTTTCACATGCCTACTTTCTGCCAGCCTTTCCCAGAATAACAAGATTTACTTTCCTTATTACCATGGATCAATCTGACCAATTGATGGACTCTCTCTCTCTCTCTCTCTCTCTCTCTCTCTCTCTCTCTCTCTCTCTCGTAATGTGTATCATATTGATTACCAAAAGGAAATGTACATGGTCAAACGACCAATCAAACAACTATGTACAATGCTAAAAGCTCATTATTGGACATGAACATGAAAAGCTAATAACCAAGATGGCACAGCCGTCGTGCTAGATTATCAAGCAATAAATGTTGTCGCCAAGATGCCATCCTTCTAAACTTGTGCATTTTCCATGAGAATGACCCCAATAGTGGTGACCGAAGATACATTTGTAAAAGGTGCACTGGAAAAGTGTGAATTGGGTGACGATCTCGTTTGCAACTGCGGGCAAACCTTGTCTTAGGACCGGGCAACCAATGGATCTTGGATCTTTTGTGACAAATCTCCTCGGAAATGACCCCCTATCGCATACCACCCACCGACGGGCACGGTTAACTGAACTGTAGATGAAATGTGCAACATAGGGTGTCAGACGGAGGGGAATAGAAGCAGAGAGAGAAGGGATCATTGGGAAAACTAGCAAGAGAGAGAAAATGCTGGTGGGAAAAATGCTAGAGAAAGGAGGTCCAACACACTCCATGCCAATGTGAATCACTCCATCCTCAAAGAATGATCTTGGAGTCCTTACCTCTAGCCGCATAGAAAATGCCTAAGGACTTTGACTACCTTAAATACCGTAGAGTTCGAAGAGCCTTCTCCATATGTGACTTGGCGGGTCTCTGCATGAAGGAGTTAAAAGTCCCACTGGGAAATTGACATCAAACGGGGTGTTGAGTACCCAAATAAGGGATCTAACGAGCTTCTCATACTTTGTAACATCTGCTACATCTGAGGGGTCATTTTGTGACAACTTTTGGTTGGGATTCATAGGAGATGAGATAGGTTTACACTCAGTCATACCAAATGCTTCCAACAACTCTTGAACATAGTGTTGCTGATAAAGAAAGATGCCCCCCTCTATTTGCTATATCTTCAATCCAAGAAAGTAGTGAAGCAAGACGAGATCTATCATCTGAAACTCCTTGACCAAGGTCTCCATAGTATTGCATATGCGCTCAACATGGCTACGTATGATCACAAGATTGTCCACATAGAGGATAATAAGAGTCATCAATCCCCCCTCTTTGTAAATATACAAATATGGGTCCGCAAAAGAACGATGAAAGGAGTGCCGTAGGAAGAAAGAGTGTATCTTCCGGTACCACTCGAGAGGCTTGCTTCAGCCCATACTAGAGCCTTCCACAACCTGCAATCCGAGACAACATCCATTTGATAAACGGGCCACCCAAGAAAGGCGGCAAGGGGAAAAAAACTGTCCGAATGGTTGCCATCCTCGTAGTCAGTGCAAAGGTCTCGTCGTAGTCCACACCATGTCTCAAGAGAGAATCCCTTGGAAATGAGTCGTGTCTTGTGCTTATCCAAAGAACCATCGGATTTGTACTTGTTCTTGTAGACCCATTTGACACCAATCACCTTCCGCTTGAAACCAATTCCCAAATGTTGTTCTTCTTGATGGAATCAAGCTCTTTCTACAGGCTGGCCAACTTTCACTTTGGTTGTGAAAGTGCTTCCTCTACTGTAAGAGGGTCTCTGTTCTTGATCACTATAGACATCAAAGCATAGTTCACGTGTAATAAAGTCCCATCTGTCTTAGCAATCCGAAGTCGCTGAGAACGTTGAGTCGTAGCGGCATTATGCCAATTAGGTGGAAAATATGAAGTAGTGGGATCTTGTAAAGTCTCCAATCGCCACTTCATTAACTTGTTTGACTTGCCCCTAGAAGAGTGAGCTACTAGTACATCCGGCTGTAACTTTGCATTATGGTGTTGTCTGCATCATCTGGAATGGGTGCATTGTTCTCTGGAGCTTGAGGGACAGGAACAAGATAAGAGGGTTCATCGACCTCAAGAGGAACATCATCATTGAGATCTCCAAGTATTGTCAAATTTGGGGTGGTTGTGGAAGACTTGGGGAGTGGAAGCCCCCTCTGAAACATCGAAACCCACGGCTAATAAAGTCCCATTTGTCTCACAAGCGGGAGCTTGTGTATACGGGACTGCCCTTGGAAAATAAAGTGGTGGAGCTGATGCAAACGATCCTCGGGCATAGTGATATGCCTAAGTCTTTGTGGGTTGAGGCCATTGCTATAGATGTTTATACTCTCGACCCATCTCCTCTTAAGAGGGGACCCCCAAAGCCAAAGACTGCAACACGGGATTAAGATTGCCAATTTTTTCCCACCATGAAATTGAAGGGCTTGATTTTTAACATCCTTGACGATTGCACAAGGAAAGTTACCCCTACCACCTATTTGCAGATTGCACGACAAGTGACAAGAGTCAAGACTTGAAACTTACCCTTTGGATTTTTTCTTTATAAGTGTACTTTCAAGGCTATGGAAAGTACTTAGAGAGAATTCTATACTCCTAGAGATCCTCTTCTAGTCAATTCTGGACATGGCCGTTATCTTGGTAGATTCTTTCCACATAGGCTTTCCATCCAATCAAAAGCACGTGATCAGATCCTTGGGTATTCCTTCGAGTAGGATGCAATATGTGGACGAAACCAATTCCATCTTGCATCAAAGAAATCAAGCATGGCACCTACTTTAAATTATGCATACAACAGATTCCCAAGTTCACTTGCGCATGCAAGATTGCCTGTTAGAGCTTGGCACCTCGACTGAGATTACTGATTATGAACTTGCCAGAGATGTACTTTGCAGCTTGGGTCCTTGAGGCAATTTATCTAGGTTTGTCCGTATTCTCAGCCAGTGCGGAGGGCAGTTTGATATTTGTTGATCGGACTAAACATTCATGATGGGTTTGTGACGTGTGGGGCAGTTGCATGGCTTTTGTGATTTTCGGGGTCACACGTCTTTTTTGAGGGCTCTTTGAGAGATTCGGTCTTCATGCTTATGTCGTTGGGATATAAGCCGGACACTCTACAAATGGTTCTTGATACTAGTCATCAGTTGGCCACTAGGCTCACAATCTTCCCCTACATCCACCACTTCGACATCTATTGGACTAAGCTGTTGCATACTCTTTGTAGCGAGTGGCATACTTGAGTAGGCTCCTGCAAGGAAACAAAGAGGCGTCGATACTTTTTTCTCTAAACATGGTCGAGATTTTGAGTCCTTTTCACGTCGGACCATGGATGGGCTCTACGCAACTCCACAATGGTTCATTTTGCATTCTTCATACAAGCCACCTGTATGTACACATAGCCCTCACATAGTATTCCCCGTCTTGTACGTCCTTTAGGTGATAGGCCTTTGAGCATCTTCAAAGGTCTCTTTGTACACAGTATACTGCCACATTTTGTGGACACACACACACACACACACACACAGAGAGAGAGAGAGAGAGAGAGAGAGAGAGAGAGAGAGAGAGAGAGAGAGAGAGAGAGAGAGAGAGAGAGAGAGAGAGAGAGACATCTTCAAGAGGCCCAACTCCGCCTATGAGACAAATCAATGTACAACTGTGGTATTTTTTGTCTTAAAAAAAAACTTGTAGATGATTGCACTGAACAAAACTCGATAATGTGGCATATACAACTTTGATATACTCAACTGAAATTGTTAGTGGTCGAGTGGTTGGATAAAGTTTGAGTGGCTGTGTGTGTGTGCGAGACTTCTTTTAATTTTTTTATTGGTTTGGTATTTTCGGGTTAAAAATTAAATTTAAAATTCAAATTTAGTTGCTTGTTTGTTTTTTTTGGTTTTGTCTTGTTTTTTCCCGTGTTTTTTTGGTGTGTGTATGTGTGTGTTTGTTTTTGGGGTTTTGTTTTTTGTTTTGCTTGTTTTATCCCTTCTTCTCTTTTTCTTTTTGACATTGCATAAGTTCTTCTTTTTTATTATGCGTCTTTTATTATGTTTTTTAAAACTACAATGTTCTATTTTTGAAGTTTGTATTGATCTCTATAATTTTTTCTTTTTCTCTGGGACTCTTTACACTTTTTGATATATTTTTTGTCCTCGTTCCATTGTTCGCTAAATTTGTAGCTTTAGATATCTCTAACCTTATGAAGGTTTACTCAACTGGAATGGTGGACCTATAGAGGCTCCCATAATGAATCCTAACCCTAGACATCCTTAGGAGGGGAGTAGTTTTAACGTCATGGAAAACTATCCCAAGAGAGCTTAAAGATCTAGCCGATGAGGAGAGTTGAACTCAAGGGGAGAGAGAGAGAGAGAGGCTGCCAGGATATATTTGATAGGGTCTTGTATACATAGATTTTAGACAGGTTTTGTTCAAGATCGGTGTATTCTGAACAATTTGTTTTGCTTTTATCAGGCAGTAGAATGGGCTCGATCATCCCATACACCTTTGGTGATTTTACTTCGATTTCGAGAAGGCCTACGATAGAGTAGACTAGAGTTTTCTTGACGGATTCCTACTTTGGATGGAGGAGTCTCAGCAATGTATAGGTCAGCATTGACTATTGAAGGATTTATTGGATGCTCCTTTGAGCTCTCATTCAATCAGGCAAGGGTGCTCACTAGGAATTAGTTTGTGGCGGAGACGATGTCGGACTTCATCATCGCTCAGTAGCCAAGTATTAGAGGTCTACTCATTCCGGTTGAGATGAGCCAAATTTGATAGATAAGGTGTATGCTGATGATACTCTGGTGTTTTTACGGTATGCCTTTGGTGTTTTGGATGTGATTCGTCACTTATGGATGTATATTGTTTGGCTGGTGGTGCACACATCAACTAGCACAAGCCTTTTGGCATTCTTGTGGGGAGTGACGACATGCCGACCTAGGGTACAATGGATGGTTTTATTTGGTTGAGACTGGGTAAGTCTTGTAGGTTTAGGTAGGTTTGAACGTGACTTCGGAGCATCAGTTTGCACCTATTATGTAGTCGAGCCATAGGAAGTTCTTTTTTTTTTTGGCTTGTTTTCCCCGAAACCCTTGAAAAATTGCAACTGGACATTGCATGGCTAGTGTGAAACGACTGTAGCCAAACGGGTTTCTCACATCGGGAATCTAGGTCGGTCAGCTGGGGATGCCGGTCAACACTGAATTGTGAAAGCATGTGTGTGCCCAAATGGAATTTGGGTCACGCGGAAAGTCACTGACAATTTTATAAGTTTAGAGGGGTTAGGAAACTGCACCGTAAGGGGTATACTAGACACATGTCAGTAGGAGAGCTATTTGTCGTTCATCAGAATCCAGAAGGTCATTCCCAACTTGGGGGCGCCCATAAGAGAGAAGGGGCTGCATTTTTCAGATTTGTGAATGGATTTTCAGGTTCGAAGCTTTAATGGAAAGCTTGCCTACTCCCTTGTCTCATGTAGTGCGATGATTCCTCTCTCGTGCGTCTCTCCCCCCCTTACACGTATGGTAATGCCCCACTAGTTGGGTTCCTCAGATGACTATGTATAGGCTTGTGTGTAAGAGCCTTCTGAATAGGAACCATATTAGCTAATTGCTAATCCCCCACAAGTATGCACAGTTCCATCGCGATAGATTGCGAAACAAGAGAGTTTTTTCGCGTAAAAACTCGTCCAAATCAAAGGGGAACTGTCCCATTGCATGCAGGAGCCTTGAAACACTCATAGACGTGTTTTCTCTGCTCAAAACGATCCAAATCAGAGGCTTTCAAATTGCTGTGTTTATTTGTAGGTTTAGGGTTGCACCTAAATTGCAAGATAACACCTGAGAAGCTTCGGGAAAGCTTTGGGGTGCTTATATAGGAGTTTGGGCACCTGTCAGTGACCAAAACAGGAACTTACAGCGTGCTGAAATTTACCTGCAGCTCACTCAAAAGCTTCTAAAATGCAAGGGAATCCGTCCTAGACTTGTACTTTTGACCTACAAAGGTTTTGGCGCCGTCATGTTGCCAAAATTGGGTCAAAAATCTGCAATTTCAGCCCTTGACAGGTTTGGACAGCCTGGTGGGAGTTTGGTTAAGTGTCCGGATAGTTTGTTTTCAATTGAATAAAGAAATACCGAAAGGGGCGCCAGTCTTTGAGGCCTTCAAGGTGTCGGTTTTCGTGTGCGCAATTTTGGTGTGCACAGTGACATTCTAGTTTCTGGACGCCCTGTGTTCTCTTCTCTTGTAAATCCCCTGTGAAAATTGATAGGTAATTGAATTAGTGCCGCCCTCTGGCACAGAAGAGAGATGAGATAATTGAAGAGGGATCTTCCTCACATGGCACAAAGAAAAGTTCCTACAACTCTTCAAGAAGAGGACATGTTGTTTAAAGCTCAACTACGCAGCTGCATGGAAAATTTCCAGCAGCTGGTCAAGAATCCAAGGATGCAGGATATCTTACAAGCTCCTACACATGTTTTGCAGGCTCCTACACAAGATTTTCAAGCTCCGACACAAGCCATGTATGAGCCGTTGTAGGAAAAGGAGATTTCTCATGCACAAGGGTCCCTCGATACTCGAGGGAAAGCCCATGTGATTAAGCAACCAGCAGTGTCCATTGATCCAAAGCAACCTAGTTTATTTGGACAGGAACCGTTTGTAAATGGTCAAGGGAGTAGTGAACAGGCTATGCGTCATACCCTTCCATTAACTACTTCATATCTTGATTATTTTGGAGGTGGTTCAGTTTTTCAAGCTATGGATGGACCTTCCACAGCTTTGCAAGATTAGATGCCAGGAAATGTGTCTGGGACAATGCAACCAAGCATGGTTAACCCTATGTATGGGAACATAGGTGTCTGTTGAGCTGTAGAAAGAGCAGACATCAACCGAAGAACCCGAAGTCAAACCTGCTGTGCCTTGGGGCAGTCCCACAGACAGTGCCACTGACCCTCTATAGGATGGCCACAAGCTACAGAGGTTGTCGAAAAGCCAATGTGTACTAGCCAGCTCCCAACTAACCACTGGAACAAAGTTCACATAATAGTTCGTTGCCGCTTGTCTGTTCTTCTGTAAGGCTTGAAGACTAGCAATTCGGTCCTGCATCACATTTTGTTGAGTGGCATTGACTTGCCACATACTTTTCAAAGCTCCTAATTGTGCATGCATTGGCAACACTGTCTCTTTGCCGTATACCAACTCAAATGGTGTAAAACTTGTAGCCACCCTGTAGAAGACATTTCTCAAGATTAGCTTCCTTTCTATCTCCTGCTTGTACACATATTTTGTCAACAGTTTGATGATCTGCCCATTGGTACACATATTTTGATGATCACTAGATCATTGCAGTGGGGATGGTAGGATGACGATAATCGATGTTGAATACCCAACTTCTCAACCAATGCATGCATCAGCTTGCTACAAAATTCCTTGCATCTATAAAATATGAGTACCCAAGGCACTTGAAAACGGCAACAGATGCAATCAAAGACAAAGTGAGCAAGTGTATGAGCATTTACCTCTTTAACTGCCCCTGCCTCAACACACGTTGTAAGGTAGTCAGCGACTACCAAAACGCACTTCTTACCTCTTGTGGAGTTAGGGAGTGGGCGAATGGCATCCAAACCCCACTTTTGAAAAGCACTCTGGGCTATGATAGCCCCCTGTGACTTGGCTACTAGTCGTCTTTCACCCATGGTTTGACACTTTTGGTAGGTTTTGCACCAAGTGTACAACCAAAAACCTGCTCGAAGAATCTGGAACATAACGGATCTTTTCCTTGGTATCCGCTCTCTTCATGACATTGCTCCAAAACCTCTTTGCAAAGCACCCTTCTCAGCACTTCTTCTTGGCCATATGTTATCAAATCCTCACCTATCAAGGTAAACCTACGAGTCTTCTGTACAATCCTTCTCTTTTGCAACTTGGACAAATTTTTTGGACATTGCCGTGTACTCAAAAATTAATCTATCTCTTGCAAGGTCTCTCTACCTGCATAGGTGGCATGTGCCACACACAAACCTGCTACATGCACTTGTACCCGGCTACTAGCTAGCTGATCTGCTTCTTGGTTCTGCTCTCTTGACATGCTTGAATTGAATTGCTTCAAAGAACTTTAACAGCTTCTTGATGGAAAAAAACCAATGCTTAAGGGACTCCCTCTATACGTGCCACTGGCCTAAAAGCTGCTTGATGACTAGTAAGACATCACCTTTTACCACTAACTTCGAAATGCCAAACTCCACACATTGCTTTAGCCCCAAATGAAGAGCCAAGTACTTGGCCTCATTGTTGGTGTGGATCCCTTCAAGATCATAGGCCTTGGAAAAAATAACCTTACCTTGTGGATCGTGGATCACGACACCACCTCTCTCTTTCTGCACTATTCTCCCATAAGCTCCATTGAACCACATCACAAAAGCGTCTTTTCAAATCAGGCTCCTCCCCGACTTCATCTCGTACCACTCTTGGATACATTTGTAGGTCGGTGGCATCCTTATTGATCGAAATGTTTGCCAAGTGGGACCGACTGGTATGTTCGATCTTGAACTCAAACTCAAATTCCTGCACCCACTTCATAATACGCTTCCATGGCTTCAAGTGCAACACCACTGTAGGTAGTAGATTGTTAGATGTCAGCCGAAAAACTTGCGAACAATCAAATGCACATTAAACTTCCTGCAAGCAAAAACAAAAGCCATCATCCATTGCTCTGCACTGCTGTAGGTCATCTCCCTGGGACTTGTCACCCTACTCTCGAAGTAGATAGGCTTATAACTTCTCCCAACTTCTTCAGCAACACCGCTCCAATAGCCACAGTACGCACGATCATAGCAATATAGAAATCATCCTCGCGATTTGGAGGACATACCATCAGCATCTAACACAAAATCTCTTTCACCCTGCCAAAAGCTTCCTGTGCCTCTTGAGTCCACTAAAAACCATGAACCTGTTGGGCCATCTTCTGAAGGGGGTACACATATTGCAAGGGTGTCCTGAAAAACCGTGACAAATACTTGAGTTTATGCATAAACGAAGCCAAACCTTGAGCACTTGACGGAGGCTTTATCAACACTAGAGCCATGACCTTCTTTGGATCAGCTTCTATCTCATTTTGCAACACCACATGACCTAATAGCTACGTACAGGGTTACGCCAATTTGCACTTCTTGGGATTCAATTGGCGACCTTCTTCGTCAAGCCTTTGAAAACACAATTGTAGCTTCGACAGATGCTCCGACCGAGAACTGTATTATCCAATATCATCCATAAACACTCTGATAAACCTACCCAAGTATGGCCCAAATACCCTATTCATCCAATCTTAAGAGTGACATAGGCATTCACCAAATCGAACGGCATCTTGCGGTAGGCAATACATTCCCAAGGAGAAATGAACGTTGTCTTCAGTTGGTCCT
This sequence comes from Adiantum capillus-veneris, assembly GCF_014529385.1. NCBI lineage: Eukaryota > Viridiplantae > Streptophyta > Polypodiopsida > Polypodiales > Pteridaceae > Adiantum > Adiantum capillus-veneris. Next base: position 119,933,880 of record NC_140939.1, read on the forward strand.
CAAGCGCAATACCTATCTAGAAGTACCCAGAAAACCCATCCATAATGGAATACCTCTCATGGCCTGCTACCTGGTTTAAGATTTCACCCTAAAATGGCAAAGGATAGTGATTCCACTTGGTAGCTGCATTCAACGTCAACGGTTTATAGTCGACACACACTCTCCACATCCCATTCTTCATAGGATAGATGATACCTGCATCCAAAAGCTTATTAATCTCTTGCCAAAGAGCTTCCTTTTGGTTCTTTCCCAACCTTCTCAACTTCTGTGCCTTTGGCTTATACCCCTCAAGCACAATCTTGTGCTCCACTCCTTTTGTCCCTTGCAAATCCTTGTACTTTGTTGTGAACAGATCAAGAAAAGGAGCACACAACAGAACATAGCCTTCTTTTGCCTACTTAGTTAGGTCTTCACTCAACATATCGACCACTTCTTTTGCATCTATGCCATGAACATGAGGCTGCATAACTTCTTTTACAGGAGGATCCTCTACAGTAACTCCAAATAGGTCTGCATCAATCTTCAAGATATCATCGTCGCTCTCCTCTTCCCCTCTAGTGCTGGTATAACACTCATCATAAGCTGTTTGAGTTTCATAGTCGTGGCTAGTCGACGTGCCAACGTTACTGCTGCCATAAGAGGGGAATGGCTCTCTTTAGTCTTCAGGTCGAGCACTTTCTGTCTTCCTTTCTCTCTATCGGGCAAGGTGAACACCGTGCTCTCCCAATCTTGCTTGGCCCCTAATGCCAGAAGCCACGGCTTCCCTAAAATGATAGGATAAGTGTTGTCACCTGCTTTCATCAGAAAAAAATCAATCAGATACTCAATTCCCATCACCTTCACCTCACGTCCTGGGCCACCCCCAAACACCTAGCTTTAGCATAATTGGCCATCCTCATTCGCACATTCGACTTGGCCACTGCCCTAACATGTGTATCCCTCATAGCCGCTTCTGCCATAACAGAAACGTGTGCTTCACCGTCTACGTATGTCTGCACTTGCATCCTCTTCTCAATAACCGCGTCAACAAGAGGTAAAACACCTGCTGTATTTCCTACCCTCAATGCCATATTTGTACCACATGCACACGCCCTGAACCCTTAGGAGCCTAGTACTCAAACTTGTAGACCACTGTGTTCTCAGCTTAGGATTTAACGGCAACAACTGCCCAAAGGTGATGTTAGCCTTTTGATTTTGAATATCGCTTGCCGGGTCATATTCCGGATGACCATGCCCTAGCTAGAAGTCCAACTACTTGATTCCGTGACGCCTCAGCTTTTTGCTCGTCTCCGGCTACTCCCTGCCTTCATACACCTTCTCCTTACCTTTGCGAGCTCTGGTTTCCCGCTCAGTTTGTGTTTCCGTGTCACCTCTCGCCCTCTTATTAGCCAAAGAACCCACATCCTTCTTGTCTACCTCAATGATATTGACCTTGGGGACCTCACCTTGGTCCGGCGTAGCTGGCGGTAGAGGATTCTCAACTGCTTGCTCTCTTTGACCATTAAACTTCCCCTGCCCTCTGCCTCTGCCTTTGCCAAACAACGGGTATATGCCTCCTCTTTCCAATCCGGCGCATAATGACCCTCTTCTCCACAATTGTAACACCTACTGCCTAGCTCTACCTCTTCCTCCACTTGGCTATCCCTTGTCCATCACACTTAGTCGTGGCTCTTGCAGATGCTCAAACAGATCCTGGACTGTTCGTACCCAATGTTGTGGAACAACTTCTATACTCAGGCTTCCATGATTCTCGTCTTGGGCTACCACAGGAGGACTCTATTGTTGAGTAGGGACAATCATTTCATAGCCTATCACATCTTGGTCAATCTTCTTCTTCATTTTCCTGCTCTTTGAACTTGCAATCGCCATTGCCCCGTTGTAGTTCTCCGGGCTATGAAAATCCACCTTTTCTCGCACCTTGGGATGCAAGCACGCCGTAAACTTATCCAGCTTGAAATACTCGCCATTGGGCCAATTGCATGTCGCTAACTCCTATCAATGCACCTCCTCAGTGGGGGCACCAGAAGATGGAGAGGGGAAGGGGGAACACACCCGAAACACACAAAGTTGCCCCTATATAGCTCAGGGTATCCACACCACGTGTCACAGAAACGGAAGCGTGTATTTAATACTTGAAAGCTGATTTCACCTTTTCAATGACATAAAAGAAAGGACATAGCACTAGGGATGAGAAGATGGGTTGGTCCCCCCCCTTGAAGGAGATTTGTCTTATTATTTCCAAACCGTTACAAGCACATAAACCCGAAACAACATACACTGGTCGTGTCACGAGGACGTGGCAATTGTTAACTATGTCACGAGGACGTGGCAATTGCTAACTTTAGTTGTTGGTTTCTTTCCAATGATTTTTGTTTTATTTTTGAGACCCTCTTTTTGAAGTTGCAAAATGGTCGGACATTGTATGGCCAATGTGAACGGTAGTTTGACCCGCAGACGGGAAGTTGGTCGACGCTGAAATTCGTATAGTAAGAGGATGTCTAGGCTCAATGCAAGATCATGTAGGTCCCCCCGTCGCACTTAGCAAGTTGGTGGATACTAGGAAGTGAACTCAATAAAGGCATAAAGTGAAGGTGGGATTACTAACAGAAAGTATCTGACAGTTGGGCCACATTGCACTTTTGGATGCGGTCCCAATGAGGATAGATGGTCAGATGACCAGTGGGAGCCCAACGGAAGCATCTCCTAAAAATTAGGGAATTGCTGTTTTTGGCCGTGAAATGTGTTCGCATCATTACCTTCGGTATGACCAAGGGAACACTTTACAACTTTGCCGCGAAGTCTGTCGCGAAGTCAACTGGGTGACCAGTCGAGAGATTTTTAGGCGGCAACTTTGAAACGGGCAAATGCTTGTAAATGTGCCAAGTGGCACTTTCCTGTGTACTTGCCTCAGTGCAGAAAAATGGGCGCTGAATTATTAGCTGGGAGAGGCCTCATTTTGCAATTGTCACAGGTTAAGAGCTATGGTGTGCTTTCTTTCCACTCAATGTACATTGTGGTGCTAGGAGTGATGCCCCACACACTATACAATGCTCTCTCTCTCCCTCCGTGCAATTATGTGATGCCCCACAAGAGGGCTCTTTATTTGACTGATGTACAACTGTGTGGTTTCATGCTTTTGTGATGAGGCAAGAGCCTCCTTGAGCAGGAACAGGGGTAGCTAATTGCTACTCCAAAGCAGGCACTGGTGAGGGTCATAACCTCACCGTACAGGTGCATTTTCAGCGTTGTGTATGCGTTGTAAGTTGACTGTTTTTCAGCCATACGGACGCCAGAACCATTGGGAACAGTGCCCCACTGGTAGAGGATAGTTCGGGGACTGGTTAGGGCTGAAAACAGGGCAAAAACCAGTAAATATGGCATGCTGAATTTACTGTTTTTGGGCAGGAATCAGAGGGTTTATGCCAGTGGAAGTGAGTTCCAGTAGGGGAATTGGTTTCTCGCAAGTTTTGGGGTTGTTATGTTGCCGAAATTTGGCCAAAACAGGTGGTATCTAGCTGGATACAGGTGAAGAATTCCCAGGACTCTACATTATAATTTACCCTCTCAAAGTATAAAGAAATACCGAAAGGGGCGCCAATTTTGGGGCCTACAGGTTGTAGGCGTCTGCTCGGAGCATTCTAGCTTCCGAGCCGTGTGTGTGCTTAAGTGTTAATTCCTGTCGCAGGTTCCTTTTGCAAAGTACTCTGTGTGTGTGTGTGTGTGTGTGTGTAAAGTAAAGAATTCCGGGTGAAAGGCAAAGCCTACCGCCCCACGGGCCGGTTTCAAGCTTCCATTGTCGGGATATCAATCACTTTTTTCTCAAAGAGTGAGCGTCGGTTGTTTTGGGTAAAGACACAGAGTACAGGAACGTGGGAATACACTATGGCCGACAAAGGGAAGGCATTATGGAAAAGGGTTCCTCTTCGAAGGACAGACAGGAAACTGCTATGGTGTTTGAGATTGACGAGAGCTCATGGCCATGTCAGTCTGTACCTCCTGTTGATGTGAATGTCCCTCCAATAGTACAGGGCTTTATGACTGGGCAACTTGAGGATGATGCGTTCAGGAATCAATTAGTTGCCGTGGTGATTGTCTTTTCGCAATTGGTGCAAAATCCAAGGTTTATGGAGTTCTTGCAAGTGCCACCAGTGCAACAGCAAAATAGGCTACCTACACCGCGTACAGAGCTTGTTGAGGCTCAAGCCCAAGTACTTCATGCGACTCGGGAGGATAGGAACACTCGCATGTTGCAGAGTCAGGGGCTCCAAAACAAGTTCGTCCCATGCTTGAACAGGTGGCTAGAACGCCTATTCCACAGGTTATGCCAGTTCAGCCCGCCACCTTCAAAGCCCGCATGCTGTCTTGAATAGACAGGGAATTGGTTACCAGGCAATGCACCCAATTTTTCCACCAGCCACGGTACATCCTGGGTATTTCGGGGGTGGATCAGTGTTCCAAAGTATGGCTGGTTATGCGCCTGGAAGTCAGCCGTACATGCGAGGAACAGTGTTTGGGGGTATGCAAGGTATGATGCCAAACCCTATGTGTGGTAGTATCGGCATGCAGCAAGGTTTTCAGTGCAACCAGGGCCAGTTTGGGGTGCCACAGGGTCATTTTGGCATGGCTGGTTTTTTTGGACAGCAGCCAGATATCGCACCTCTGACGCAAAATATTAATGGTTTTGTGGTGAAGTGTGACGCGTGTGGCAGTAGCATCGGAGCACTGCTAATGCAAGATGGACGAGTGTAGCTTATGAAAGCCGAATTTTGCAAGGGCCAGAGAGAACTATGCAAGTCTATGAGAAAGAGCTCTTGGCCGTGATTCATGCGCTTTCTAGCTGGAAGCACTACCTCTTAGGTGCTGATTTTGTTGTCCAAACAGATCATCAGACCTTGCGATACTTCTTGAGACAATCAAAGTTATCCGAAAAGCATATGTGATGGGCAAACATTCTTTCTATGTTCCACTTTTAGATTATGCATGTGGAAGGCAAGAAGAATGTTGTGGCTGATGCGTTATCAAGGAAGCCACAAATTTCAGCTGTGTCAATTCCTTATCATTACGAGTTAGATGACATGAAGGAACAGTATGCTACTGATGAAGATTTTGCAAGGATCTTTGAATAGTTGCGAGAGGGATAACATCATGAGCATTACCTCCTCAGAGATGGTTTTATGATGATGCATGGCAGACTTTGTGTCACTAGGCCATTGCGACATAAGGTCATGGAAGAGAGTCATGTCCCAGCGTATGCAGGGCATTGTGGTATTGATGCGACAGTTAAAGCGGTAGAGACATTCTTCTATTGGCCTACCTTGAGGAGAGATGTGGATGCCTTTGTGCGAGCATGCATAATTTGCCAAAAGGTCAAGTTTGACAGGCAAAAGGCACCAGGGTTGTTACAACCACCTCTGATTCCGGATAAGCCATGGGAAAGCATTGCTATGGACTTTATCTTTGATCTTCCAAGAACGCCAAAAGGGAATCATGGTATATGGACATTATTTGCAGGTTCAGCAAGCATTGCTATGGACTTTACCTTTGATCTTCCAAGAACGCCAACAGGGAATCATGGTATATGGACCATTATTTGCAGGTTCAGCAAGCAGGCCCATTTTATCCCTGTCTGGAAGAAGATAAAATCTGATCAGATGGCACGCTTGTTTATGTACAATGTGTTTAAGTACCATGGTATGCCACAATCGATTGTCACTGATCGTGATCCTCGCATGACCAGTTTGTTCTGGAGAGGATTGTTTGAGAATATGGGCACAACGCTCAAGTTCTTGTCTTCGTTTCATCCACAAACTGATGGACAGTCAAAAGAGGCTAATTCCACTGTCTAAGATCTGTTGAAATGCTATGTGTCAGATAATAAAGGCAAGTGGGAACAGTATTTGCCTATGCTTGAGTATGCGTACAATAATATTATGCATTCGTCGACTGGCAAGGCACCTTTTGAGATTGTTGAAGGTAGCAGAAAAGTTCCTCCCATTTTGCATACAAGGACAGGATCTTTGAGGCAGATCAATATGTTGAAAACATGGATGGAATGTATAAGAAAATTAAAGTTGCCTTGGAGAAGACTCAGACAAAGCTGAAAAAGGCTGCTGATCGTCACCGTCGTGAATTGCTGTTATCACCTGGTGATTGGGTATTCTTAAGGTTTGAAAAGGCAAGGTTAAAGAAGATGAAGGGCAAGGAACGGCTGTTTCCTAAGCTCAATATGTGTTACTATGGGCCTTTTCAAGTGCTTGACAAGATCAGCGATGTGGCTTACAGGCTGGAATTGCTTAATGTGTGGAAGATTCATAATGCGTTTCACGTGAGTCTTCTATGACCCTTTGTGGGTGATGTGCCAGAAAATATGTCAGATGAGGATCAACAAAAAGTTGAGGAACTTGATGAGATCCTGGTACCTGAGCAAGTTTTGACACATAAGGATAGAAAAGTTAAAGGACAGGTTCCAGGACGTTATTTGGTGAAGTTCAAGAACTATCCGCCTATGGATGCAAAGTGGATGGAAGGCATGAACTGTCAGAGTCACCAAATGTATTGCAGCTTTACCTTGAAGGCTTTGGGTTACAACCTACCTATGCCCCAACCCAACGTGTGCAAAGGAGGGGTAATGATAGAGCTAGCACATCAAATGTACATATGAATTCAGTGTAATAGATGGAAATGACAAAAGTATGAAGGTCTCATTAAGTCATTTGTATCTATGTGTTACGACCTTTCTTGCGGATACATGCGATGATAAAAGAGTGCTAACAACACAAGATCATCAGTGGCGTGTATTTATGGTATGCAATCGAGGACGTTTGCGATTTCAAGAGGGGGGTATGTTACGAGGACGTGGCAATTGTTAACTATGTCACGAGGACATGGCAATTGCTAACCTTAGTTGTTGGTTTCTTTCCAATGATTTTTGTTTTATTTTTGAGACCCTCGTTTTGAAGTTGCAAATGGTCGGACATTGTATGGCCAATGTGAACGGTAGTTTCACCCACAGACGGGAAGTTGGTCGGCACTGGAATTCGTAGAGTAATTGGATGTTTAGGCTCAATGCAAGATCATGCAGGTCCCCCCGTCGCACCTAGCAAGTTGGTGGATACTAGGAAGTGAACTCAATAAAGGCATAAAGTGAAGGTGGGATTACAATTACAAAGTATTCGATAGTTGGGCCACATTGCACTTTTGGATGCGGTCCCAATGAGGATAGATGGTCAGATGACCAGTGGGAGCCCAACGGAAGCATCTCCTAAAAATTAGGCAATTGCTATTTTTGGCCGTGAAATGTGTTCGCGTCATTACCTTCGGTATGACCAGGGGAACACTTTACAACTCTGCCGCAAAGTCATCTGGGCAACCAATTGGGAGATTTTTAGGCGGCAACCCCGAAACGGGCAAATGCTTGTAAATGTGCCAAGTGGCACTTTCCTGTGTACTTGCCTCATGCAAAAAAATGGGCGTTGAATTTTTAGCTAGGAGAGGCCTCATTTTGCAATTGTCACAGGCTAAGAGCTATGGAGTGCTTTCTTTCTACTCAATGTACAATGTGGTGCTAGGAGTGATGCCCTGCACACTACACACTACTCTCTCTCTCCCCTACGTGCAGTTATGTGATGCCCCGCAAGAGGGCTCTTCATTTGACTGATGTACAACTGTGTGGTTTCATGCTTTTGTGCTGAGGCAAGAGCCTCCTTGAGCAGGAACAGGGGTAGCTAATTGATACTCCAAAGCAAGCACCGGTGAGGGTGATAACCTCACCGTATAGGTGCGTTTTCAGCACTGTGTATGCATTGTAAATTGACTGTTTTTCAGCCATACGGACGCCAGAACCATTGGGAACAGTGCCCCACTGACAGAGGACAGTTCAGGGACTGGTTAGGGCTGAAAACAGGGCAAGAACCAGTAAATACAGTGTGCTGAATTTACTGTTTTTGGGCAGGAATCAGAGGGTTTATGCCAATGGAACCGAGTTCCAACAAGGGAATTGGTTTCGCGCAAGTTTTGGGGTTGTTATGTTGCCGAAATTTGGCCAAAACAGGTGGTATCTAGCTAGATACAGGTAAAGAATTCCGATGACTCTACTTTGTAATTTACCCTCTCAAAGTATAAAGAAATACTGAAAGGGGTGCCAATTTCGGGGCCTACAGGTTGTCAGCGTTTGCTCGGAGCATTCTAGCTTCCGAGCCGTGTGTGTGCTTAAGTGTTAATTCTCGTCGCAGGTTCCTTTTGCAAAGTACTCTCTCCCTCTTTGTGTGTGTCTAAAGTAAAGAATTTCGGGTGAAAGCCAAAGCCTACCGCCCCATGGGCCGGTTTCAGTTCATATCCCAGATACTCTTCCAATGCATACGAGTGCATAAATTCGTAAGCCTATTGTCGCGTGACACATCCAACCTATGTGTCCGTGGACAAGCTACAGGACTACAAGGGTTCAGTCACTCCACTCAGTCTAGATTTAGAAGTGATCTGGCACTTTTGTGAGTCTATTCGTAGACCGTGCATGCCCAGTCACTTAGTATAGATGCATATCCTCTGGTTGTACACAGCATGATCATCAGTATTCCCATCAGAATCCATCAGATTCCATCAGGGGAATTTTCTAGTGCATTTAGCCTATTTTACTTTTGGCATTTTTCACTTATTAATTTAAGTGACTTTCCAACAAAAGTAGGTAGGGCAATTTTGCTAAGTTTGTATATAAGCAAACTAGAGCTAGCACTATTTGGCAGAAGAGGCAACAGGAGCACATGCTCAACAGGCACCTTCTCAGCAAAATCCCAGCAGAACCCCCCCAAGAGACCTAGCGTTTTTGCCCCCAAGCAACAACCTAGCGTTTTTGGACCAGATCAGCCAGCAATTTGCACTTGCAGATTCCGGCAGCAGCAGGACATCAGATCAGCCTAGCGTTTTGCATTTGCAAGACAACCGGCATCAAAATTGCAAATTGTCAGTCCTAGCGTTTTTGCATCTGTAGCCAACCCTAGTGTTTTGCAGATTCTCCGCGACGGAAAGTCAAGGAACATCAGTGTTTTCAGTTTCAGCAGTTAGTACCCGCAGATAAAGTCCCGGACCTTGCAGATCTCACCTTTCCGCAGTTGTTCCTCGCTGCACGATCAATTTCCTCAAGGTTTACAGTTTCAGCCCAGAAAACGCAGATTTCAGTATCTGCATTTTCAGCGCGTCGTCGTTGCACCGTCGCCATTGCCGTCGTCATCGACATAGAGTCAGAATTCAACAGATAGAACATTTGCAGATTTCAGCTCATAGTGTTTTTGGACAGCAGATAAAAGATTGCAGATTTCAGCCCTTAGGTCGACTTCGTCATCCCCGTCGTCATCGTCGACATAGCCTAGACTTGCATCAGTCTCATGCATACCGTTTGTACCAGATTGTGCAATCATAAGTGGACCACTCTCGTCAACGAGAGTGGGGCCTTTGGAGGAGGGTTTTACAACGTCTCTGGTGTCGTATCTCTCTTCTCTCTCTGTCTCTCAGTCTGATACACTTGCACGCACAGTGTCCATTCACTTTGTTTGTGAGCATAGCATTCTCTCATTAAGAACGGAAGGCTCTACCTTCAATAAGAGCAAAAGGAACCTTGAGCACAGTTCGGAGCACTCATCTTTAGCAAAGCGCAAACAATCATTCCGCTGCACCTAACATTGGTATCAGAGCTTTGGCAGTGTTCTGTATCACTCAAGGAAAGAACCACAAGAATCACAAGAATTTTTTTTTGCTTGTTGCGGTCGCACGAACCCAAGTTCGCTTCGGCCTGTCGATTCCTAATCGTGTTTTTTGAAGAGTGACAGGAATCCCAGGAAAGAAGGGCTTATCCAGCCTCCCCTTGTGTCTCTTTTCACTCATTGAGAGCGGACCGTGGACTTAGCGGCCGGCCAATCGACGTGAGGTGGGAAAAAGCAACCTTGGTGTGAGCGCAAGGCCGCCAAGGGGTGCGTCCGTAGAAAGGAGTAGAACTCGGGTGAAGAGAAGATCCTTCTCAAACACGGTTTGCAAGTGAAAGAAAACCTCAAGAACCTCAAGAACCTCAAGAACTCAAGAACCCCAAGAACCCGCTTCTCTTCCCCTCCGCCCCACCCCGCTTCTCTTCCCCTCCGTCCCTCCCTGCTCCTTCTCCCCCCCCTCCTGCTCCAGTTTCACAGTCGACTCGGGAGACTGGTCCCTCGCCGGCGGCTAGGAGATCTCTTGGCAGCGCCTTTACCACGAGTCGCCTAGCGAGAGAGGGTCTGCCCTTCTTGCGACCCCCTCTGCAGATTCAGACTTCTTCCCTTACAGCCATCCCCCGTGGTCTGACGAGCATTGACCTCCGACGCCGCTGGGATTTCTTCGACTACGGGTTCACTCGCTTTCTCGGCGATTCCGCAGTAGACCACGAGGCAGCCTGCTTCAGGGTCCACGCTTTGTTCCTCGCAGCGAGGGGGGCAGAGGCCTTGGACTCAGCAGTTGGTTTCTCCTTCCCCCTCTGTGGTAGGACCGAGACAGAGTGGTCCCTTGACTCAGTGGTGGGATGGTTGCATACACAGGTTCTCGAGTTCTCTCACCACATGGGTGAACTTGGAGTTACAGATTTGCTATAGACTTTGTGGCCACTGGCCAAGTTTGCGGTGACACCCCCAGACTCAGCAGGATGTAGGCACATTGTGGTGTACTTTTTTGCTGCTACGCAGTGTTTGCCTTGCTATGTATACATTCATGAGGACTCCTGCACAGAGGAGGTTGCTTTACACACGGCTCGCTCTACGTGGGCTTGGGCTAGGCATTAACTGCAGTCTCGCCTATCTAGAGGACGCTCGGATGCGGATTACTCCCCATCCAAGCCAGCCTCGAAGATATCCTGTCTTGCTGCTGCGGCAGCATCTGTTCTCTCTCGTTCCCCATGAGGATCGTCTCGAGGAACGTGCAGGGACTAGGTGGGCCCCAGTTTCAGCGACAGCGGGGCCGATTGCGTTAGGAGCTTCAGCGCTGCCTTGTGGGTGGAGAGATTGATCTCCTCATGCTTCAGGAGCACCATTCGTCTGAGAGCCGCATTCGGCGTTGTGGTCAGATTTTGCGTGGACTATTTGACACCTTTTGGTCAGCTGCTTTTGGACGTGGAGGTATCCAGGGTGGAGTATGTATGACTATTGCGGACTCATTGCAGCAGGTCATTGTGGGCAGAGGGATTATTGCGCCAGGCAGGGCTCAGTGGATCACTATGCAGGTTCAGGGTGGCCTTGTGGGCTTCCTGAACATCTATGCGCCCAATGCGGCGAGTGCTCGTGCAGAGTTTTGGTGGCAGATTCTTGAGTCTTTGCCACAGGCTGACCATTGGTGTGTAGGAGGGGACTTCAACATGTTGGAGGACCCTTCTGACAGGATTGGAGGCAGCCATGCTACTGTGCATGGAGTGGAGTTAGCAGCTTGGGAGAGGTTTTGTTTGACTTTGAGGGTCTCGGATACATGGCAGCACTCTGGCTTTGTTAGGCCTCCAGAGAGTCTTGCTTTCTCTAGATCGGACGGCAGAGTGGGAGGAGTAAATCTATCGCGGATAGATCGCTTCTACACTAGTGATCACTTCAGTGACTTGGGGGGATCAGTGGGCATCCTGGTAGGGACATCCTTCTCGGACCATGCACCCGTGATCCTCACAGTGGCAGACAGGCAGAGGAGTGGGAGCACGATGCTTCGCATCCTAGAGCGGGTCTTGTTGGACTCAGCACTCAGAGAGCGGGTAGAGGCTCTCTGGACAGAGGGCATGGACAGCCAGGCTCTTCCTGCAGACAGAGTGTCCTCAGGCCTAGCTCAGCTTAGCCATTTTTTTCTCAAGGAGTCTTTGGCTCGACGGGCTGCAGCGAGAGAGGAGGAGCAGTGTCTCAGACGAGGCATTGCTTCACTACAGAGGATGCAGGAGCAGCATCCAGACAGTCCATGGTTGGAGGAGCAGTTACAGCAGGCTCGACAGGAGCTTGCTTGCATAGAGGAGAGGCGTCATGAGTTTGCCTTTCACCGACAGGCATCTCAGTGGACTCAGGTGGGTGACAGAGTGACAGGTGCTTTCTATGAGACAGTGGGACCTCGGCACTCACATGCCAAGGTCAATCAGTTGAGGAGACCTGATGGGTCAGTCGTTTGTGAGCCCGAGGATATGCGTGCAGTTGCTACTGACTTTTACCGTGAGTTACTGTCGGCTGAGCCCCAGTCAGAGCGGCAGGATGCATACAGGGAGCAGGTTTGGGCACAGATGCCTTGTCTTGTGACAGAGGAGATGCGCCAGAGGCTAGAGCTGCCACTTCAGCTTGAGGAGATGCACACGGCTCTTAGGGTCCTTCCTCGTGGTAGCTGTCCAGGTGAGGATGGGTTGACTCCCAGCTTTTTCTTGGAGTACTGGGACCTGCTTGGCCCAGATCTTTGCAGTGCCTTTCAGTACATTTTGCACACAGGAGTGATGCCTGATAGCATGAGTGAGGGCCTGATTTACCTCATTCCTAAGGAGGGTGGCTCCTTGGATGAGATTCGATAGTGGCGCCCCATCACCATCCTCAACTCAGTCTACAAAATTCTTGCCAAGGCTTTGAGTTTGAGGATTCAGCCACTTTTGGAGAGCCTTATACATGGGACTCAGACAGGTTTTGTCAAGGAACGCAGTATCCTTGACAACATCTTCACTTTTTGGGAGGCTTCTGCCTTGGCACGGCTCCGTGGGGAGGACCTTGTGATTCTTCTTCTCGATTTTGAGAAGGCATACGATAGAGTTGACTGGGACTTTCTAGAGGGCACTTTACGCAGGATGGGCTTCTCTGATGCTTGGATCAGAGGGGTGTCAGCTTTGTACAGACAGGCTCACAGTCAGGTGCTTTTGGCAGGAGGTAGAGGTGAGTGTTTTATGCTCACACGATCGGTCAGACAGGGTTGTCCTCTTGCCCCCTTCCTCTTTCTGTTTTATGCGGAGGCGATGAGCAGATTTTTGGTGTCACAGCAGGTTGGTCTGAGGGGCTTAGCACTCCCTATACAGGGAGATGAGCTTCTGGACGTTGAGTTTGCCGACGACTCAGCCTTGTACTTAGAGGGCCAGGAGGCCAATCTTCACAGATGTGAGCAGGCTTTAGAGACCTTCTGCTGTGCATCGGACGCACTGATCAACTGGAGAAAGACAGTGGCTTTCTCGGTTGGCAGTGCTCCTGTTCCAGATTGGATGCCAGGAGAGGGTTTTAGATGGATTCCCCCAGGGATTGCAGTTCGATACTTGGGTTGTCAGGTTGGCGTGGACTTGTCCCCCGAGCAGCAGATTGCTCCGCTTCTCCTGTCCATCAGGAGAAAACTGTTACATTGGAGCTCTGCACGCCTTTCGCTGGCTGGCAGAGTAGTAGTTGCCAATTTGGTGCTGTTGGCGACTATGTGGTACATCACTTCGTGCTGGATCTTCTCGAGTTCTTGTATCAGCCAGGTAGAGAGGCTGATCAGGAACTTCCTTTGGTCAGGTCGTGACACTCAGATTGCCCGAGCCAAGGTGGCTTGGTCGGTCATCACACTTCCTTGTTCTCAGGGAGGGCTTGGGATCATTGATCCAGCACAGCAGAGCAGAGCCCTTCTTGGGAAGTTCGTTGTCAGAGGACTTCTTCCAAGCGAGGAGCCCTGGAAGGAATTCTTGCTGCAGAGGCTTCGTGCCAGGGTGCCTCAGTCAGGAGGCCCTTGGCAACCTTCGACCAGATGGATCTTTATAGAGATGCGCCGAGTTGGTTTGAGCAGGAGACTGGAGGACCGCTTCGCTGTGAGTTTGCTTCGATCTTGGGAGCTCCTACGGCGTGGCCTAGAGCAGAGACAGCCGACGTGCATGGAGGAGCGCCTACGACAGCCCCTCGTCTGGAACCCCATGGTTAGCACTCAGAGAGGCCACTTGGTTGGGAGTCGGCCTCATGTTTCTTGGGGTCCCATGGCAGCAGGTCCAACGTGCTCTCTAGGTGACTGGCTAGAGTTCACAGGCTTGTCAGAGGAGGTGCAGGGTCTCCAGCTGCAGGGCATGAGAGGGGTGCAGAGCATGTGTCAGGACATCTCAGAGTCAGTTCCAGCTGAGTGGCTCACGCCTCTCGAGCCAGTAGCACCCAAGTGGATGGGAGCCTTCACTCGACTGGAGGTTCTCATTTCAGTCAGAGCCTGCTCAGAGACTGTCCCAGCCCTGTTCTTTGAGCTCCAGGGTGGGGCACGATTACAGCGAGTTGCAGTAGAGGCCCGGCAGGTAGCAGAGTGCTGTTTCCAAAGGATTTGAGTTGTGGGCATCTGTGGGAGGACTTGCGTCATAGACCCTGACCCAACAGCTCTTGAGATTGGACACTGGAGGCTATGGGCTTGGGAGTGTTGTCCACCGGCACGAGTACAGTGGGATCCTGGTGAGTGGCTATGGAGGGACCCCTTCTCTTCTGTAGACCGCCCAGGAGTCCCTTTCTTTCAGTACACTGTTCGGCTTGGACGTCATATACTTGCCGCACAGAGAGAGGCCCGCCCCGCTGCAGCACGTCATTGGCAGGAGGAGGGCCTCACAGTCGATTTCTTGGCAGCCTTTTGGCAGAGGCTGTGGGACTCCAGACAGGCGAGGCGCGTCACTTTGTTTCAGTGGCTGGTTGCACACAGAGCCAGAGCAGTAGGGAGCTGGCTTGTACATAGTGGTCTCTCGGCCACATGTGCAGCCTGTGACCAGTTGGTGGAGAGTCCCTCGGCCCAGCAGGTGTGGCTACGAGTTCTTCGGCTGATGCCTGCCCTCTCCACGGCTCGACGGTACACTTTGGGGGCAGCGGCTTAGTCCACCCTCACGGGCTCGGCACTCCAGTTTGAGCTATCTTCCACCAGCAGGATGATAGCGATGCAGGGGGGGCGACATACACTCCAGCCTGCTACAGAGCTTACTCCACAGGAGTGGTGCAGTGAGAGAGATGAGTGTTGGGAGCTCATCAGCGGCCTGACTCTTTGGTTCATCTGGCGGGCCCGCTGTTTTCGCAGCTTTGAGGCTTGCCTTGTACCACTAGCAGAGACTGTTCGTGACTTTTGGCTAGAGCTGATCCATACTCTCAGAGGACAGCTTGAGGGACTACAGGGTAGCTCCGACCGCATGCGAGAGCGCCGCAAGGCTTTCCTTGGACTCTGGCGCCCTGGGCCTTTCTTCACCATAGTCCAGGGGGTGCTCAGATGGCACTATTGTCCACCTGTGTGGCTCTTCCCTCCTCCCATTTCTTGATTTAGCCTCATTGTACATATGCTGCTTTTTTTCGCTGGGAGAGTCTCCTCATCATTCTTGTTGTAGCCCTCTCTTGGAGAGGTGGATGTAGCCCTACGGGCAGTTCTCATTAACTAATAGAAGGATCCTTTTCTCGAAAAAAAAAAAAGAAAACCTCAAGAACCTCAAGACCCCCAAGAACCTCAAGAACTCAAGAACCCCAAGAACCAAGACCCCCAAGAAGCCAAGATCCTCGTGAACTTAAGAACCAACACCCTCAAGAACCCAAGTTCCTCGTGAACTTAAGAACCCAAGACCACAAGAACCAACGACTTCAGTGGATGGTCATCACTCGAAGCGGAATGGATACTTCACCTGGAGGTGATGAGCATGAGAGAGGCGAAGAAGAATTTTCCCCACGAGGAGGTTTTTCCGACCCTCCCCCTTCCCCATCTACATCAAGCATTGCACTAACTCCTATGGAGGCTTTAGACCAGATGTTTCTCGAAAGGAAGTTAGGACGCGAAGCAAGATATGCATGATGATTTGGTTGACAATGATAAGCATGATGAATTGGATGTTAATGATAAGCATGATGATTTGCATGATGTGATTCCTCACAAGCATGATGAGTTGCATGAAGATGATGTGATTGTTCACAAGGATTATGTGTTAGTTGATGCTTTTTCTAGCGAAGCTAACCTCGTTGCAGATTCGATCAATCACGAAGAACTGATCTTGGCTTTCGAGTCGAGGTCCAAAGAACCCCCACAGGACGATTCGATCATTCAGGAAGAACCGATCTTGGTTCTCGAGCCTTGGTCCAAAGAACCCTTACAGGAAGTATTATGTGTTCGCATGATTAGTACGCATGCATTGTTCGAGTGTTTCATTCGTGATCGTTTCCTGTTTTTTAGTCAGCGTCTTTATGTGATCCCTTTTCCTAGGCATGACATATTGTATGTTGAGCAAGTTTTACTCATGAATGAGCACAAATGTATGCGGATTTTTCATGAAAAGCTGAAAAGTATGCATTCAAGGAAGTCACATTCCATGTCTCTTCCTTCGCATGCCACATTCATAGAACGAGCACATGAAAGTCTGGGCACCAAGCATGGGCATTTCCGTTGTGAATTGCCACAGTTGATTGATTTAGATCAGAAAGACAAGATTCGATCTCATTGTTTGCGTGTGTGTGGTGAACGGTTTGGCACTCCGTCTATTGGTTCATCTACATTGCATGCACAGTCTTTGAGGAAGACATGATTTTTTCCACTCACTTTACATGGAATAGGTATATTCATGGTTTTGTGTTGGAAATGGTTTCAGGAATTTTCAGCCATGGAGATTCTTGAAGAAGAAAGAAGCATGACTCTAGAGGAAGTTGAAGCATCGAAGGAGCCACAAAAGACTTTGTGTCGCTTCGGCACGGCCCAAAGAAGCAAGTGTTGCAGACCTTTATGAAGTTCAAGTACCGCACGACCCACACATCAGAGTGGGCCGGCGAAGAGTCCCCTCCAGGATTCCGGATGCTATTGGCGATCTCCCTGGATGCCATACAGTTCGGTACCAATACCTCACTTTGAAAAGGAGGGGATATCACGTGACACATCCAACCTATGTGTCCGTGGACAAGCTACAGCACGACAAGGGTTCAGTCAGTCCAGTCAGTCTAGATTTAGAATTGATCTGGCACTTTTGTGAGTCTATTCATAGACCGTGCATGCCCACTCACTTAGTATAGATGCATATCCTCTGGTTGCACACAGCATGATCATCAGTATTCCCATAAGAATCCATCAGATTCCATCAGGGGAATTTTCCAGTGCATTTAGCCTATTTTACCTATTTTTGACATTTTTCACTTATTGATTTAAGTGACTTTCCAACAAAAGTAGGTAGGGCAATTTTGCTAAGTTTGTATATAAGCAAACTAGAGCTAGCACTATTTGGCAGAAGAGGCAGCAGGAGCACATGCTCAACAGGCACCTTCTCAGCAGAACTCCCCCAAGAGACCTGGTGTTTTTGCTCCCCAGCAACAGCCTAGCGTTTTTGGACCAGATCAACCAGCGATTTGCACTTGCAGATTCCGGCAACAGCAGGACATCAGATCAGCCTAGCGTTTTGCATTTGCAAGACAATTGGCAGCCCTAGCGTTTTGTAGATTCTCCGTGACGGAAAGTCAAGGAACCTCAACATTTTCAGTTTTCAGCAATTAGTACCCGCAGATAAAGTCCCGAACCTCGCAGATCTCACCTGCTTGCAGTAGTTCCTCGCCGCACGGTCAGTTTCTGCAAGGTTTACAGTTTCAGCCCGGAAAACGCAGATTTCAGCATCTGTGTTTTCAGCGCGTCGTCGTTGCACCGTCGTCATCGACATAGAGTCAGAATTCAGCAGATAGAACATTTGCAGATTTCAACCCATAGCGTTTTTGGACAACAGATAAAAGATTGCAGATTTCAGCCCTTAGGTCAACTTCATCATCCCCGTCGTCATCGTCGACATAGCCTAGACTTGCATCAGTCTCATGCATACCGTTTGTACCAGATTGTGCAATCATAAGTAGACCACTCTCGCCAACGAGAGTGGGACCTTCGGAGGAGGGTTTTACGACGTCTCTGGTGTCGTATCTCTCTCTCTCTCTCTCTCTCTCTCTCTCTCTCTCTCTCTCTCTCTCTCTCTCTCTCTCTCTCTCCGTCTCATACACTTGCACGCACAGTGTCCATTCACTTTGTTTGTGAGCATAGCATTCTCTCATTAAGAACGGAAGGCTCTACCTTCCATAAGAACAAAAGGAACCTTGAGCACAATTCGGAGCACTCATCTTGAGCAAAGCGCAAACATTCATTCCGTTGCACCTAACACCTATTGGCTGAAATTCGTCATACTTGTAGCTGTGAACAACTATTTCTGCTTCGTATTGTATCTTTCTGCACAGGAGAAGTTTCTGCTGCTATCTACTAGCGTAGGTGATATCCTCTCGAGTGTTTTGTGGCTGAAATTTACTTCTGGACGTCATCGGAATGCTGAAATTCGGTGCGAACAGCCAATACCATGCTTGTCTGAGTGGGTCTACTCCCCCCCCCCCTAGGGACACACACAAGCTCTGTGGTCTACCTTGCACCTTCGCCACAAGCTGTGTAGGCTCTGCACTGCTCTCACAAGGGCTGTGAGCCAGAGATGGCGCGCGCGCGAGAGAGAGAGAGAGAGAGAGAGAGAGAGAGAGAGAGAGAGGGGGGGGGGGGGGGGGCTGAATAGAGCAAGAAGAGAAAGAGTGTTCTTTGTGTCTCGAAAACCATTGCAGACTCGTGCAAATAGATAGCGCTAGCCTCTTATAAGCCTAACGCATGTTTTTCTTTTGGCAGAGAGAGAGAGAGAGAGAGAGAGAGAGAGAGAGAGAGAGAGAGAGAGAACTGCTCGCATCTTGCCCACGCTGGCCGTATATTAATGTTTAAAACATTCGACCGTTTTCATACTGTCAAGCCACTGAATTATAAGGTTTTTTAACCCTACATTTAAAAACGGTATTAAATCCCAGATTTCTGGTCACTCTGGAATAATATTAACCCAACCGATTTCATAGCTCTCCCGTCTAAGTCTGCTAGTTCCCACTGGGTCCTATTTCCATTGTGTCCGCCAGCCACTTCATGGATGGCCACCTCAAAAACTATTTAATGAGCGAACTGGGGAATTCATGTGCTTGTTTTGGACTATTCTACGTTGTGTCCGGCTAGTGTTCTACTTATTATACTGTTCGGACACGGATAAATTCTCAGATTACGTTGGAAAAATTTATTTGTTCTATTTTAAATAATTAATTGGTACCGAGAAAGTCATAAGTTTATAAATTCATTCTATGTGCACAAAAAAGCATTTTCATATTATCTGTAGCCGTAGCTAAAATATTACACCACCCTTGTCCTCTCGAAAACACCTTCAAAAAAGACAATTTACCCGAGCAGGGCCTCGCCTGCAGGCTTCCCAATGCACATACATCATCACAACACACACACAGACACCATTGCGGTTCATTTCAGCACCTCCAACTCACGCAACACCTCTTACTCACTCTTTTTACACACAGACACCGCCAGTTCGGGGGGACACACCTCTACAGCCGACACCATGGAACAAAACAAGAGCAGGAGAAAAAGATGGAGAAACGGGGAAATCGACACCGAAATGGGGCAAGACGGGCTTGCTCTTGATTCGAAAAAAGCTTTTACAAGCTTCAAAGCGTCATAGACATGGACGGCTTCCACAAAAGCATACTCTCGCCTTCGCGGGCACTACACACACTCCAAAAACTCACACTTGTGGCTTGACATGCACACCCTTTGTCAAAATCTCTCCCTTGGTCTCTCTCCAAAAAAAAGACCCCCATTTCTTGCTCCCATATCCAGTGGTTAGCCTGTAAAGCCCAGGTGAGAGTCCGCATTACTGGCCTTAATCTCCGGATCGCGCCGAATCTTGACTTCTCCAAGACCGCAAACCGATGGTTCAAAACTAGGAGAAAGTCATATGATACTACCTCGTTTGGAAGTTGCTCCCAACTTAGATCGTGAGTATCTTGACCTTCACAGCTTCAATTGATGCACCATCACTTCGAGTAGGCTCCACATGTTATACACTACCTCTGCGAACCTTTTTGAGGTTGAAAAACCACTTGATGGCACGCCTACCGAGGCAGCCAAATCATACTAGAACTGGCCCCTTTGAAAATTTCAACTAGCCATAACTTGCCATCCGAGCTCCGATTGAGGGTCCGGAAAGACCGGTATGTACCACAACTCAAGCCCTTCAAGTCTATCCACGACATCCGCCTTGGCCATCCATTTGTACCTGCTTAATCCTGCAAGGATGTGCAAAACATTCTACCTTTAAACTGAGATATCGCGTCCACCG
Source organism: Adiantum capillus-veneris (assembly GCF_014529385.1). Taxonomy (NCBI): domain Eukaryota; kingdom Viridiplantae; phylum Streptophyta; class Polypodiopsida; order Polypodiales; family Pteridaceae; genus Adiantum; species Adiantum capillus-veneris. The sequence continues at coordinate 119,953,996 of NC_140939.1, forward strand.
TAGCTCCCATTGAGGAGTCGGTTGGACCGGCTTCGAAAGCACCTCTAACACCACATTCTGCGGCACATTCGAGGCACTTAGGACACCTGGAGCCATCAACTTGTTTAGCCCAGTGTAGGGCTCCTTTGGCCTAGAAAACCACCTTAGGCATACATTTCCGGATACCGCGGGCTACCGTGGACTCTTATACATGCCTTAGCATCCTAGCTTGCACTTGACAACATACATACCCATGTCTGTGCCCACTCCAAGCACTGACCATCTATGGCTGCACCTCATTGCCCGAACCCCTTGTTGAACATTCATGTTTAACTACAAACATGGTTACTGAACTTGAAACTGCCGCACGGAACAAACAACTGAGCAAACAAAAAAAACTACAATTGTATGTACATATTATATACAAGGCTTCATCTCCATTGCATGCTCCCTCTCTTTAGGTTGGTTGCCCAACCCCCTTGGCCATAATTTGATGTACATTAGGCACTAATTCTCTATCAAGTACATTAGGCACTAATTCTCTATCAAAGTACAGCTTTGCATGCTCCCTCTCTTTAGGTTGGTTGCCCAACCCCCTTGGCCATAATTTGATGTACAACAGGCACTAATTCTCTATCAAAGTACAGCTTAAGCCGCACACAATTCACCCTGTGCCTAAGAAACTTGCCGTTCGCCCGCACCAATAGATAGGTGTCATCAGAAAAAGCTTTAGGCACTTTGTATGGACCTGTCCATTTCTTTTCAAACTTCTTTCGGAAAGTAAAATCAAGGTAACTTTCATATTTCATCACCAAGTCGCCCTCTTGTAACCCTTTACCTGGAAGGTCCTGATTGAACTTCGCAACACGCTTCTTTCGTTGCTTCACATAATAGTCCGTTGCCACCTCTCTATTCTTTTGTAAGGCTTCAAGAGTAGCAATTCGGTCCTACAAAACATTCTAGTAAGTGGCATTGACTCGCCACATATCTTTCAAAGCTCCTAATTGTGCATGCACTGGCTGCACCGCCTCTTTACCGTAAACCAACTCTGATGGTGTAAAACTCGTAGCCACCTTGTAGAATGTCCTGTATGCCCATAGACATTTCTCAAGGTTAGCTTCCTATTCTGTCTCCTGCTTGTACACATATTTTGTTAGCATTCTGATGATCTGCCCATTGGTGCTCTTCACTAGACCATTGCATTGGGGAAGCTAGGGTGACGAAAATCGAAGCTGAATACCCAACTTCTCAACCAATGCATGCATCCGCTTGCTAAGAAATCCTTGGCCTCTATCAGAAATGATCAGCCAAGGCACTTGAAAACGGTAACAGATACAATCAAAAAGACAAATTGGGCGATTGTATGAGCATTTACCTCTTTAACAACCCCTTGCCTCAACCCACGTGGTAAGGTAGTCAACGGCTACTAAACGTACTTCTTACCACTCTTTTATGTGTGCTCAATCAAAGGCAAATTGGGCAATTGTATGAGCATTTACCTCTTTAACTGTCCCTGTCTCAACCACGTGGTAAGGTAATCAACAACTACAAAGCGTACTTCTTACCGCTCTTTCATGTGTGTATTGCTAGAGACATCCAGAAAAAGATGAAATGTTTGCAACATTTTGTCTGATGAATTATTGGAACTTAGTGCATCTAGACATTTGTTAGAGATCAATGAGATCTGGATGTGATGGCTAAGTGAACTGAACGTGAACTGAATGAGATTCTAGTGCATCAAGATGTCTATTTGGATGAGATGACTGGATATTGTTGTGAGTGCATCAAGAGTTCCGGAAGGATGAGATGGCTGCACAGTGATCTAGGTGCATCAAGAGTTCTGGACAGAATGAGATTGCTAGATTGAATGATTGAAACACGATGTTTAGTGTGAACTAAGTGTCTGATTTTGTGAATTACATGCTATGTGGATGTATTGTCTTGTGGGGATGGTCATGGGCATGGTTTGCTTGTTTGACATGTGAAATGAAAGGATATGAATCTGATAGTAACAAGATTTGGTAGATCAAGACATCTGTGAAAAGATGAGCGTGGTTTGGATGTGATTGCTAAATGGTTACAATGATTAGAGTTTGTATCTGAGACCCTCCACAAAAATGTGATTGATCAATGATTGATGTCTTTGTAGAAGTGCTAGATTGGTGGAGTTTGGTGCATGAGTACATAGAGTCAGTGTCTACTAAAGAAAGTTTCTGTCCTTTGGCTATTTTTGTAGGTGTAATTGAGGGCGATTATAATTCTTTCAAGAGGGGTGAATATCACAAAGTGATAACGTGGCATGCCCAACTAAAAGAAAAATTGAAGCTAAAGAATCAGAGGAAGTTTTGAACTCACAAGGATTGGGCGAGGGTCCTAAAAATAAAGATTTTTCCCATCCAACTTATGAAGCACTAGCGGAGGGGCCCAAAACCCTAAAAACTAAAGCTTGAAGTCTGAGGCTGATTTCTGTAAAATGCATTGACTGTTGACGTGGCAAAGCTGTACGGAATTCAACAATTTGCGTTGCAGTGTTGACATGGCAGGTTATACGGATTTTTGCAATTTGGCTGGCTCCTTTTTGTAGTTTCTAGCGCTAGCTTTTGGGGGTAGATGCTTTTGGGGATTAAGTGCTTTTGGGTCTTTGCTTTTAGGCAACCCTTCTAGTGTTTAAAAGGATCCCAAGGCCTCACTCTGTAGAGCATCTAGACGTAGAGTCAAAGAGCAAAGGACTCTCAGGAGCTGTACCATTGCGACATAATAATAAAACTGGTGCCAGTCTCTGGGGCCAATGCTTCTGGGTGTGGAACTCTGCTGTGCTCTCTCTCTCTCTCTCTCTCTCTCTCTAGCAAAGCTCAATGATTTTGCAATTTTTGTTCATGTGGTGCTATTGATTGCTCGCTTGGAGTGTCCAAGCCTGTAACAACTACCAAGAGTTCTCGAAAGAAGAGCCGTTCAATAGATTATCTAGGATATTTGGGTCAGAAATCTATTTTCGAGGAAGCAAGAAAATCCAAGAAGTGTGTTCGCTTTGAGGATGATCCGAGTTCGTCGTCTTCGTCATCAGACAAGTCAGAGAGCTCCTCTTCCTTTGACAAAAACCAGTGTCCACTGCAAGAAAGGCAAGATTTTTCTAAATGCTAACAAAAACAAGGGCAAGCAACAAAGAAGAAACCACCGGCCCAAAGTTATCTGTGGAGCAGCGTGAAGAGTGCTATAAAGAGGGCAAGTGTTACGGTTGTGGGGAGCAAGGACACATTATTGCAAAGTGTCCTAACAAAGCACCAAAGGAGCAGCAAACCAAAGAAAAGCGGCAGATGAGTGTGCAAAGAAAGGGAAGACAAAGGCACGATTCGTTCCAGATTTCTTGGGGGCGAGTCCAGAGCAGATAGATGTGAGTACGGAGCCCTACAGAGCGTGGAGCAAAGTACGCAATCAGGAGGCCCTTATCTTTTTGGATGGATCAGCCAAGGCCAACTTCATCTCATCGGAATTGGTGGCTTGACTTGGAATAATTCTTGAAGAAATGGGGCCATCGATGGAGGCAATTTTAACTACACTAGTGAGAGATGCCACCATTACACCTATCATATGCAAACTTTGGTTGCATTGTTAGGGGTAGCTAGGGCACAAGAACTTCTACATCACGCCTTTGGAAGAATGAAATGTCCTTTTGGGCATCCCTTGATACCACAAGAACAGCGTCGTGGTTGACTATTGGGCAAGAAAGGCCACATTAAAGGATGAAAAAGACAAAGAAATTACTATTGATGTAAAATTAAAGGACGAGTCCGTCCAACTTGTATCAGCTTTGGTTGTTTCCAATGAATGAATCCAATCTTTTTGTATACTCGATCTATGTGAATGAACTTGATAAGAGTCAGACTTAGAAAATGAACGACAAGAGTTTTTGCAAGCTCAAGCCGACTATTCCTTTGAGGGTTTTCCTGGAGAGCTACATCCTGCAAGACCTGAAGATTACATGACTGATCTAATACGTCCTCTAACCGGCCACCTTACAAAGTAAGCAGAGCACAGAATGAGGAAATCATGAACCAAGTGAAAGAACTTGAAAAGGGTTTAATACAGCCGAGTACATCACCGTATTGTTCACTAGTGCTTCTTATGTTAAAGAAAGATGGATCATGGAGAATGTGCATTGACTTTATAGCTCTCAATGAAATCACCTTCAAAAACATGTTTCCAATACCCAGGGATCGATGATATACTCGACTGACTACAAGGTTCTACATGTTTTAGTAGAATTGATCTGAAAAGTGGCTATCATCAAATCAAGATCGCTCTTGGAGATGTATACAAGACCGGTTTAGTACATCCTTCGGATTGTTCGAGTATTTGGTGATGCCTTTTGGTCTCACAAATGCTCCTGCAACGTTCAACGGGATGATGGACCAGATTATTAGAGAGTACATGTCATTTGTGGGCATCTTTTTTGACTACATTATCGTATTCTCCAAGAGTTAAGCAGATCATCATCACCATCTCTTACAGGTTTTTGAGGCACTACGGTGACGCAGATTGATGGTTAACGGGAAAAAGAGCGAGTTTTTCCTGTCAAAGATACACTTTTTGGGACACGTCGTCTCAGCAGCAGGTGTACACAAGAACCCGGCCAAGATAGAAACCATTGGTAATTGGCCAAAATTAATGAATGAACACAAAGTTTGATGCTTTCTGGGCTTATGCTCTTACTAGAGGTAGTTCATTTGAAAGTTTGCGGAAATTATTTCTCATTACATACCGTGACTCAAAAAGGGGTTCCATTTTATGTGGGGACCCTCAGAATTTGCAGCGTTCAAGAGACTTAAGGAAAAGTTGACGATTGGTCCTGTTTTGATTTTACGAAATTTTTAGACTTAGTGTGATGCTTGTGGTAGCATTCTAGGAGCGGTCTTAATGCAGGAGGGCCATGTCATAGTGTATGAGAGTAGAATGTTCTCTACACCAGTGAAGGTTGCACAGATCTACAAGGAGTTGTCTAGCAATAATACACGCTTTGACTCAATGGAGACATTTCCAGCTTGGAGTAGATTTCAAAGTGTTTACAGATCATCAACGTTTGAAATACTTTTTGTCCCAGAAGCAGCTTTTAGATAAGCAAATGAGATGGGCGAACTTTTTACCAGTTTTGTTTTTAGATTGTTCACGTGCCAGGAAAGAAGAACTCGATGGCAGATGTGTTGTCTCAAACGCCACAGGTATCGGCCTATCTTGGCGATACATGATCAGAACTTTGAAGATATGATCGATCAGTATGCTACAGATTCCGATTTTACAGACATCTTTGAGTGGATACAAAGTGGGACACAATTATAAGTTATTTTTAAGGAAGGTTATTTAACACTAGTTTTGTAATCGGACACTAAAGTGTCTCGAGACACAGTAACCTGTTTTTCCAGCAACTTGGAAGCGAGTAAAAAAATTTATAGGTTACCTTTATACCTTAGAGGTCAATTTTGAGGTGAAAAACATAGACAAATTTTAATTTTGCCAAAATTCATACTAAATAAGATTATGGTGATAAGTTTAAGATTAAAACATCATAAAAATTTGGTGCAATTTAACATAATTTCGATAAATTGAATATAAATTATCATCAAAATAAGATGTTGCATAGATTTTAAGGTGTATGGACATGGAAAACCTTATTATAGCAAAGGAAAATTTTGGTCTTTCAAGGCTTCTTTTGTTAACACGATGAAGTTATGGGGCAAAACTTAAGGTCTATAATGTATCTATCGGCAGATACACATCAACTAAGCATTTTTCAAGGTTTCAAACTCACCGGTTTCTTGTAATTTAAGCTCATAAAAAAATTTATGGCGCATAATTTCTTGCCAAAAAAAAGAAGATTGCTATGGAAAACTAATGGAAGTGTATATATAAATTTCCCAATTGTGTCCATGAGGTGTTTGTATACAAATAAGTGAGATAATTAAAAAACCCAAAAGTGGACTTTATCTTAAGGCTATTCTTTGATAAATATAAAATAGGAATTACAATATTTAGGATATGACATAAATCACCAAATGTGGCTTGCATAACTATCAAACAGTATCACCTTAAGCAATGGAGTCATAGATCTAGTATATACTATATATGCATCATAAGACATGGCAAATTCAAATGAATTGAATGTTTTAAGTGGTCGTTAATTGAATTCGTAAACGTTGTATATTTGACCCACGCGACTTTCTATATCTAGTTCTAGTCACAAGAATTTCTTTTTCACATGACAATCGCAAAAATGTGGAACACATATATAAGTAGTTACCATGGATTATTGCACACACCCTGCCCTTATTTTTCTTAGACTAGAGTAGGAGTTTTAGTGAAACATTGATTGCTGTTTTGCATAGGTGCTTTTCATGAGTGTAGTTACTATTGAGGTTGTGTACAGAAGTGACAGATTATAATTTTAATGAGCACTTTGGATTTATATGTTTGCAAAAGCACATTTCTTGACATGTTTCCTAGATTTTATGTACCATTTTATTTAAATTCGTGAAAAATGACACTCTTTCTCCTTTTTGATACCAAACTAGTGTTAATGAGAAAGACTATGTTGTGTGTCACTAAGGCTTTGCAGTAGAAGGTGTTGACAATGTGTGATAGTCCACCTATGTTGGGTATAAAGGTGTTGAGAGTACTTTGAAAGGGGTGAAAAAGTATTCTACTGGCCTCAACTCAAAAAGGATATGGATGAGTTTGTATGCAATTGTTTGGTGTGTCAGAAGGTCAAGTTTGACACACATAAAGCACAAGGACTCTTACAACCTTTACCCATTCCAAACCGACCTTGGGAGAGTATAGCAGTGGACTTTTTCTTCGACCGTTCTAAGACTCAGAGTGGGCATGATAGAATTTCGAAATTCATTGATAGATTCAGCAAGCAGGCTCACTTGATTCCAATAAAGAAGACAATGAAAACTGATCACTTAGCCAAGTTGTATGTCTCTTAGATTTTCCGATTACATGGCATGCATGAATCTTTACCCCAAATTTACGATCTTGTTTTGGAGAGCATTATGGGAGAATATAGGAACCGGCCTTGACTTCTTGACCTCGTTTCATCCACAGACACGTGGGCAATTGGAGATAGCCAATTGAGTTGTTTGGACTTGTTGAAGTCTTATATCTCTGACCATAAAACTCAAGTGGGAGAAGTACTTGCCTTTGGTGGAATGTGCTCACAATAACACAGTTCATACCTCTACGAGGAAGGCACCATTGGGGATCATCATGGGTGTGAGAAAGATTCCACCGATTCTGAGCACCAAGGACAAGATTTTTAAAGCAGATCAGTATACACAGGATCTAGATACTGCTTTTGCCAAGGTAAGGGAGGCTTTGGAGAAGTCTCAAGCACAGTATAGGAAGGTGGCAGACAAGCATCGACGTGACTTGCAATTGAAAGAAAATGATTGGGTGCTACTCCGCTTTAAAAAAGCAGGCCTACCAAAGCGGAAGGGTAAGGAGAGGCTTTTTCCAAAGCTTAGTATGCTATATTATGGGCCCTTCCAAGCACAAGAAAAGATAAATGATGTATCCTTCCGACTGAAGCTACCAGATATTTTGAAGATTTACAATTTATTCCATGTGAAACTCTTGAGACCTTTCAAAGGTGAATTGCCAATGGACAAGGAGCCGGAAGAGACGGAAGATATTCTCATTCCAGAGTAGGTCCTTGCACACAAGGAAAGGAAAGTGAAAGGTAAGCTGAACCGCATATATTTGGTCAAGTTCAAGAATTATCCGGCTCTTAATGCCAAGTGGATGGAGGAGGACTTAGCAAAGTCTCCTCAGATACTAGAGCTTTATCTTCAAGCTTTTGGTTTAGCTTTGACTATTCTGAAAGTTACCAATGAATCAATAGGTTGAATGTGGTGTGGTGCGGACTACACAAGAGGGGAGCTACTCCACTCCTTTGTCACAGGTTACCTCAATGTGAATAAAGTTACCGATTTCTCTTTGAGATTTCAGAGATACTGACAGGATGACTAATGTTTTTCTGCATGACTTTATGAAAAGATGTACATTTGAAATTGGAATTCCTCAAAATGAATTTGTTACATGTGCTGTCTCATGTGTGTGTTGTTTGAGTACGAGTCGGAAAGATGAAATGATTGCAACATTTTGTCTAGTCATGGACGGGTGATGTGAATGTCATAGTAACGAGATTTAGTAGATCAAGACATCTGTGGAAAGATCAATGCGGGTTGGATGTGATTGCTAAATAAGTTACAATGATCATGATTCTCATCTGAGGTCTCGATGGGGATAATGATGTGAATGATGTGATTGTTCAGTGACTGTTATCTTTTTGCAAGTGTTGATGTGTACAGTCTAGTACTTCAGTACTTAGGAGTCACTGCTAGCTGAACTAGTCTTGTCATATGTCTGATTTGCAGGTGTAGTTGAGGGCGATTACAATCCTTTCAAGAGAGGGGTATGTCAGAAATTTGTGACGTGGCATTGCCTAACTTGCAAATTCTGGGCGAGAGGCCCAAAAGGGGTTAGGGTTAAAGACCTAACCCTAACCAACTTGCAGAGCTCGGCTAGGGGCCTAAACCCACTAAAGACAAATCCAGTACCCAAATAGCATAGAGATTGCTGATCTGGCACTTCAATACGGACAGCCCATAGCGAAACTATTGACGTGGCATGTATGGATCTTTGTGTTTTACGGACAGCCTCTATTGGTGCTAGCTTTTTAGAGGTCACAGCTTTTGGGGGTGCCCTGCTTTTGGGCCCCCTTGTACATTTAAATATAGACCCAAGGCTTCTCTCTCAAGAGATTGGCTTGGGAGCATTTTGAAGAGAGGACTGTCGGACATTGTACCTTTTGTGAAGCAGTAGTAAAGATATACTGGAAGGGAAGCCAGTGCATCTGGAAGCGGAACCCTGCCTCTCTCTCTCTCTCTCTCTCTCTCTCTCTCTCTCGCGTGCGCGCTCTATTGTTTGCAATTTTCTCACCTGTGTTGCTGTAGATCTTTGGCTTGGGGTGTTCAAGTCTATTACATGGGAAAAAGAGGATCCCGTTTTCCTCTTGACGAATCATAGCTACAGATGGGGCATATTGGACGTGTTGCCAGGTACTATACATGCTTTTGAGTCACGCCTGTGGAAGATCATTTTCGCTACAGTTGCAGTCACGACTCACCTTGACGAGCTATGCAGGGGAGCCGGAAAGGACACTGCTGGTCCTCTCGATCTTCAAGCGTCCTTGGGAGGGGGGCCAATGATTGGCTGGTCAGAGGTCACAAGGGGTACAATTTTCTGATGTGGAAGAAAATGATTACGTCCTTTGGTTCCAAAATTCTGAGTGCTGACTTGGCATGCATCCGATGGTTGAAGGCAGAAATTCCGGCTTAGAAAGTCGTGTAGATGTACGGTTGACAGTCCTTCTGACCAAGGACCTTGGCAGTTAGATACTTGCATGTTACTGGTGATCAGCCTTCGACTTCTGCGGATAAACTTAGTGGTATCTAGACAGAGCTAGTTCACGCTCTTTGCAGTCATCAGTCGGCTCCTCCCGGGCAGCGGAGGAGCGCCACCATGGTTTCTTGTGATGGTGGGTACGCACCACTACGTATGTTACAGTGTCAGAGGATCCGATTACGTGGCATTATTTTCCACTGCCCTGGTTCATCCTATATAAGTCCTACAGACCACTCTACACTCTGAATCCTTGTGCATATGTTTGGTGTGTACAGCTCCTTGAGAACAGGCTGACGTGACCATCCTTAGGGTCCCACTACTTAGTAGTACAGACTTGATTTTACTACTACTAGAATCCATCCTCATCTGCACTCTGGATATCGAGAGAGTATGGCTCGAATCCTCTGCTGTAGTCTCCGTCGATGCTGCGTAGCCCCTGTCCTCAATCGTGGCTGTCTTGATCTCTGTAGCTCCAGTGCTCGGTCGATGAGAGTGCCTGTAGTGGCCGAATGAGTGTGGGCCGATCTCTGCAATGATGACTGCTCCTTTAGCTGTCCCATATCTAGTGAAAAGAAATCTGTAATCTGTCTCTGGGACTCTCTCTCTCTATCTCTCCCCAGTAAAGTGTCTCTATGTTTGTAACTCGAGTAGATATAGCCCAAGACATCTCTGATCCTCATAATTCATGACCCTAGAGAAAGGACCGAAACCCTCTCTGAATAAGCAATGGAAACGGCCCCGTATCTCATAGTACACTGTGCAATGACATATGTAATGTAGCTCTGTCTCTTGTTCTAACTGGCATAAGCGGCATATCCTGCTGTCTGCTGGTATCCCTCTAAGTCTACCAGAGAGAGAGAGAGAGAGAGAGAGAGAGAGAGAGAGAGAGAGAGAGAGAGTGGGTTTTGCTCCTGGTTTTTCAATTCTTACAGTTTTTGCCATATGGCTAGTTGTATACAGTTTTTCAGGTTGTTGCCTTTGGGCCTGCTTTGTCAACACTTTTGTACTTGCCCTCAGAATGGGTACCATTTGGGCATTCGGAGGGATTATTCAAGTTATAGAAATTAGCCCCTTTCTTTGGAAGGAAGAGAGAGAGAGAGAGAGAGAGAGAGAGAGAGAGAGAGAGAGTTCTGTGGATTTATCACAATGCAGAGTGAGAATGGGCACCATAGAGAGAGAGAGAGAGAGAGAGAGAGTTCTGTGGATTTATCACAATGCAGAGTGAGAATGGGCACCATTTGGGCATTCGGAGGGATTATTCAAGTTATAGAAATTAGCCCCTTTCTTTGGAAGAGAGAGAGAGAGAGAGAGAGAGAGAGAGTTCTGTGGATTTATCACAATGCAGAGTCATTATCCTGTTCCATCCAACTTCAGAAGACTGCTTGCGGCAAAGCTTAAGCTTTTAATACAGCAGGGAAAGCTTATTAAGGCAAGCAAGGAATAGTTATTGGTTGTCAAACTTTGATGTGGACGCATTATGTTGATTCAGAAATTGCAGATGAGGCGACATTATAGCATGACACGGGATCTTGGCCTGCTGGACGAAAGTCATAAACAGCAAGGTGTCCAAGGAGGTGCTGTTAAAAAGAGAGCACACTTGGATTGTCAAGCAAGTGAAGGTAAGCGTACGCACAGCATAGTCCACGCAAAGTAGTTGGATGCACAAGGTGACAATCATGTTTATAAAATTGGGTGTATGCAGAGATAGCTGTGAAATTCCAAAACATGGCTGCCAATGAGGTAGCTATGATAGCTGCGCAAGCAGTGGCTGATGCAGAGGTAGCTGCAGCAGCAGCTGAGGAAGCTGCCAGGGTAGCTGAGATTGCAGAAGCTGAATGGGAATCTGCTGAAGCTGCAGCTGAAATGGCTGCAGCATTGGCCACAGGCCGCTCAAGAAGCTGTAATGTAACTTTTCCTCTTCTTCACATGTCGACTTTCCGTTTGTTTGCTAGAGGGCGGTGGCTTGCTTTGTGTGATTTCTCAATCTGTCATGGTGTGCATGCAGTGAATGTCATTACATGCTGAGGCCAGGAAGGTCAGCAGCTTTTGTGGAGTTATTGGAAGCAAAGAGAGAGGTCATGACTCATGTGCTTGGTAGCTCCTTGCCTTCCTTCCCGACCCTGCATCTGCATCAGCATCAGCTGCCTTCTTCTTATGAAACCAAAACACTCCAAGAGCCGAGCCCTTCTTTGTTGGCCAACATTTGTAATTCGTACATTCACTCCTCAATATAAATAAATATACATATATATATTATATAATATGCTGCCTAAGAGCCTCACTTGAGAAACGTTTACTCTTCTTGTATAGAAGAACATAATTAAGTCAGCGGTGGGCGTGGTGCAGAGGGAGGCCTCTCTCTCTCTCTCTCTCTCTCTCTCTCTCTCTCTCTCTCTCTCTCTAGAGAGGTAACTCAAACAACCCTAGAAGACAATCACAGATTACAGAAAAAACGGTTAGCTCTAGCTGGTGAGCGTCTCACAAATAAGATTCTTGATTCAATTTTTGTTGCAAAGCATCAAATAGGATTAATTGGGCTTTAGAAATAGGAAATTAAGGCAGTGCGTGCGGAAGATGCTTCATGGTGGTGAGCATAATCACTGGGGGAACGGCAGCGCATGTGGGAAAAAACCTTCTACAGGATCACACAGAGAGAGAGAGAGAGAGAGAGAGAGAGAGAGAGAATTCTATTGTCTAATTGTTACCCAAGTTGCCATCCCCTAAGTCTTTTATACATTGGAGGTGCATTTCATTGATCAGAGGCATGTATAAGCTGTGACCAAAGGTGCTGGCGAATAGATTACAGAAACACATTCCTCATGTAGTGCATCTTGCCTGGTATCTGCTCATCAAAGGCAGGAGTATAATAATATATTAAATGTCCAAATGTCAGCGGACTATGTAAGGCAAGAGTATCTTGCATAATACATTAAACGTCCAAATGGTAGTCAACTCTGTGTGTCCTACCAAACAAAAGCTGGTTATGATTCAATTGGATGCAAAAATGGCATTGGATCACCTCGATTACATACATACATACATACATACATATATATATATATATATATATATATATATATATATATGGCCAAGGTTCCACATCTACCGTTATGCTCAACAGAGGGTTACCACTCCATTCTTTATCTTCTTGTTTTTTCGAATGTGTTGTCCATTAAGCCCTTTACCATTTGCCCTTGCTATGCATCCTATTTTGACAATGTTACCCCTTGGGCTACAAGCGGTGATATTGTGGGTTTCACTCTTCCTTCTCAAGAGCAACTAGTTTTGAAATCTAAGGATAGCTTGCTTTAGGTATCGACTCGTCCTAGCATAGGTTACTTTTCTTGGGAGCATAATGAAGCATCATTTCTAGATGCATATTCAAACTAACATGCTTATAACCAAATTAAGGAGAAGATTATTAACACGAGACAACATGAGATTGAGTTATGGAGTTTAGAAGGCCGGTCCTCTTTTAAAAGGTTTTTCATCACTCATGCTCTTAGAGCGCTTTGCAACAAAAAAGATGCCCGAATATTCAGAGAGTATATGTAGGACCGTGGAGGCTAAGATGTTGAAAGGTTTTGGTGGATAGCACGATGAACCAATGTTGGAAACGAACATAGTGGTTGCATTAGATTAACTTGTGAAATCAAAGAGTTGAACAATGCCCACACCCCAACAACCCTCTCCTTGTGGGTATTGTTTACAAAAGGATATAGCACACACAAATTACCTCCTCTCAAAGACAAACCAGGATGAAGGAATACAAATTTGCCTCCCCTTGATACGTGGGGTGTAGGCACACAAATCCTCTCCTCACACTAAAGTAGGAGGCAAACACAAACATGCTCTACACATAAGGGTGCAGTACACATATCCCCCGAACACAATCGTTGTTGTAGGTGTATGGGTGTTGCATTAGGTGTCAACACCAATGCCTATAGCAGGTACACACATAGAGTTAAGGTGGGTTGACTGACATAAGCAGCGTGGCATTCTACAAGTAATAAAGGGACCGTGATTGCAAGTCGAAAGACAAAGATAATAGTTGTGCAGGTAGCAAGTGAGACTTGGCAGAGATAGGCTCGAGGGCAGCATTGCAGTGATTCAAGGGAAACGTGGGTGAGGATGTAGATAGTAGGAACCTTTCCCTAGAGATAGTCTTCATAATAGGCGCTTCTATGAGTTATATGGCAGAATTACTAGTAGTTACTAGAGTTTATATGATTGTATAGTCAATCAGAACCTAGTATCGGCACCTATAATTAAGAGCCATTACTTTCATTTTGGATGTGTGTCTTTCTCAAGAGCATGTTTGTATCTAGCGCAGTATATCGAAACTCTTCTATCATCTTGTAATTGGGCACTAAGTGCAATATTATTTGTACTTTTGAACTAGTCATGAATCTGGATATCTAAATTCTTGTTGTTTCAGTTCATATCATTTAAATTTAGTCTTTCAGTTCAATTCAGTTATTTGTTTAAGTTTTTTGTCTGGTCTTGTAAAGCTTATTTTTGCTCATTCTAGGTGATCCGATATTTGGGATTTGATTCTGGAATTCTAATCTCAGAATGGATAGCAAGTGATCAATTCATTTCATTTTGGTGATCATGATGGTGAGCTAAAGCTTTTGATAGGAACCAGTCTCCTACTTAGATTTCAGAGTCGATCATTTATTCGCCATGCCATCACATCGTCCAATCCGAGGAAGGATAGATACTGCAATGTTTGTTGAAGACCAAGACCATATCAACATAGTAGCTGAGAAGTCCTAGCAAAGCTCTGATGCAGAACCATGCTCTCAGAATGAAGAAACTAATTTCAATCCAAGGAGAAGAGGGGATGACGACATCGAGCCTCTCAACATTCAGCACATTCAAGAAGACCGGACATTCAAAGAGAGTTGAGAGATGCTCTCATTCACATGGATCTCGACATTCAGATGGAAAGACAATTAAAAAATTCATACTGATGTCAGTGATGTCAACAGGCATAGTAAAAGCAGGTTTACACTAATGTTAGTGATGCCAACAGGCATAGTAAACAAGCAAGATTACGCACAAAAGCTCGTCAAGGCAATGAGCCAGACACATTAACAAAGAATGATGATAACTACAATGATAAATGGAAGATAGACATACCATCATAGCAAGCATAGACATCGGGAGAGGAAGTCGCATCACAAGGATAAATTCAAACGCCAATAAAAGGAATTAGGTCATCATAAATCCAAATACAGTGAACAATCTAGTGATCCAAAAATTGTGTCTCTCACTTTCAAAGGTAACAAAAAGAATGATCTAGATGTCCATATACATTTAGAAAAAAAATATTCAGCAACAACAATAATCTCCACAAAAGGTTCCATCAACTAAGAGGCGATGGAGGCTAGCAAAATCATGGCATTGCGAAGACAATTTTTTCAAAAGGAGGTTATCCAGTTTAGAATGAAGTTCTAGGAACAAACACGATAAAACATATTGTAGAGTTCGTGAAAGAATCCAAAAGAGAGTCAGACGCAATGGTAGTGAATCTATCTGAAATTGAAGATGACAAAGTACTAGTCATCCAGATCAACTACAAGATTAGAAAACAATGGGAACCACTGTCAGGGATGATTCTGGATGGCGGTGCGAGAGCCAATATTTTGGAGGAGCATGTCAGACAAAGGCTAGGGATTTTGGTGGTGAAACTTTCTCCTTTCAAAAGTAGAATGGTAAACCAAAGGATTGTCCAAGCTAGTGATCGTATTGAGAACCTTCAAATCAGAATGAGATTATAGAAGTTCAAAACCGGTTTTCTGGTTCTGGATGTCCACTATGTATATAGTATGCTCTTAGGAAGGCCATGGCTAAGGAGTGCAAGATCCATACATGATTATGTAGACCAAAGACTAACAATCCAAGAGCTCAATAGAAGAATCCATATTAAAACTAATAATACCAAAAGTTGGATAAGAGAAATGTGCCTAGAGGAGTAATGCAGGAAGTATGCGAGCAAGAAGATAGACGGATGTTAGCATTGATGTATGCCAATACTTGAGATAGACCTAGATGCAGTTCTTCTAAACACACAAAGGGAAAAACAACAATGACAATAACATCCTGATAGCTTTACTGAGTCAAACCGAGGGGAAAGACCAATTAATATGGACAGAAGGCCTTCAAAAGAAGGTGAAAGCGAGACAACTCGGGAAGCCAAACCAAATGGAGGAGACACAAAAAACAAAGAGCAAAATGCCCATGCACATGAACACAATACGGTATCAAATGAGTGAGAAGGGGATGCAGCTAGTACATATAATCTTTACAATGAATATGGAGCAGGCATAGGTATAGAAAAAGAAGTTGAATCACTAGTCAAACGAAAAGGGGGTGGACTACCAAACTGGTTACTTCCAGATGATCAAAGAATCGAGAAATAAAATTGGGTTTTGAGTCAGATCTAAGGTAATAAAGATCAATAAGCATTTGAAATCAAAGATCAAAGATAAAATTGATGCAATCATTTCAAGAATATCGGGACATCTTTGTTGGGGAACATACCGATCTGAAAGGCATCTACAATGCTAGGTAGCGATTGAAAAATGCTATTGAAATAATTTGGATTCTTATGCATTATGAGAAAGCATAATTTATATAATTTTTCTTGCCCAAATGTAAGCAACATGAAAAATCAAGTATATGATTTTTAAAGAAAATGAGCGTACCTTTTTTAGTGGAACAAAATATTTCTCCAACAATTCTTCCTTCTTTAAAAGAAGAGCAAGTATGATTGCTTTAATTGTCTCCCAAGTTCATGCATGATTTCAATCTTCATGCATAGAGAACTTCCAACTCTATGTGAGCAATTCCTCAATGAAATGCACAAGTTGGTATTTATAGTTCTGTTCTTTGGATTTCCTCTTTTCGGGAAGAGATTCATGATAACCTACATGGTGTGAATCTCTTTTTGTACTTCGTAACAACTCTTGGGAGCTTCAAAAGGTTTTCTTTGCTCTTCTTGAGAGAAACCCATAGTGTTCTTTGAGCAACTCATGCTATCTAAATTACTTAATAAGTCTACAAGTAAGAGTGTCTCTTTCTCTAAATCAAAACTCTAGAAAACACAATTTTGATTAAGAGAGAAAAGAAATGTTTCATTCTTTGCCTTAATTTCCTTTGTACAATTGCTATCATACAACAAAATCAGAACATCTTTTTTTTTCTTACCTCAAATCATCTCTTGATTGAAAAAGGAGAAAAGATTTGACATTTTTGAATCTGGCCTTCGATGGTCGAGTCTCTTAGAACGACCGCTCCATCGAAGAAGAGGCCATCCTAGAGCTTTGATACCAATGAAACTTTAATTAGATTTAGCTTGCTTTAAGCATAGACCCACCCTAGCATAGGTTACATTTTTGTGTTCATGACCAAGCATCATTTTCACATATATATTGCTTATAACCAAAATTAAGGAGAAGATTATTAACATGGAAGGACACAAAATTGAGGGTCAAATTTTATAAGTCGACCCTCCTTAAAAGACTTTTCATTACTCTTGATTTTGGCGCTCTTTGCAACAAAACGAAGCTTGAGTATACATAGTATCTTGGAGGCTAAGATTTTCATAACCCAAGCAACTTACCGGCTTCCTTGATCATTATATATCATTCTCCTCTTCTTCAAAGCATCAATGAATAATCAATACAAGTATATTGTAGAGAAAATGAGTGGAATCCATAGGAATTTTGGTTATGAGCTTCATGAGAAGAAGCTCCATAACATAGTAGTGTATAAAATACTAGTGGAGGTTTCTGAAACTTTGGTCAATATTTGATAATGTTGTAATCTTACGTCTATAATCTCAGAATTAGCTTTTGACTTCTTTTACAAAGTTGTAGAGCTTGAAAGAGCTAAGTTTTGATTAAGAGAACTTTTGCAATTTGATTTTATATGAGCAAGTTATGCCTAATTTAGTAATGACTACTTTTATTTTCTTTTCAGAAATAGTAACTTTCAATTTCTAACATAAGGTGGAAGAATCCAAAGTATGAGAGTATGAACGTGGAAATTTGGGATTTTTGAAGAGGCAAATGAATATTTTTAGCCCCTTCCCCCATTCACATGCCCTTCTACCCACTTTGCCTTTCGTTTCTAGTGTAGTCTTTTTGTTCCCGTAAAAATGTGTTTGGACCCTGACAAGATTCTCCAAGCACTTCTAGAGGTAGTTTCAACCTTTTGGAATCATAAGGTTCTATGGTGCACATTTTAGTCATAATCTTAGCTTGGCCATTCCACTCTTCTTATTTTCTCTTACTTGAATTACAATTCTAGGAGAGAAAATCATTTTAGTAGACCAAAAGTTAAATTTTGTGACAAGTTAAGCCTTGTCTCATGAGACATTTATGTTTATAAGCTTTGCTAGAAATAATATTTGCCGCGCTATGGAGATTTGAGGAATGTTTGCTTTGGCCTCATTGGCTCCATATTAATACCAAAATGTCAGCACTTATCGTTTGCGTCGAAAATGACTTGTCGAATTTTGGGATGGCAAGGAGAAGTGGTTGCAAGAGCTGAGACCGCTAGACACTTGAATATCTAAAAGAATGGGATGGGAAGCACTCTTGAACGTAGATGCTTACATGATAGCGCTTCATTAATCATTGTTTAAAGACATGGACACTAGTAAGCAATCTTGGGTCTTTATATCTAGATACTTCTTGGAGGTGTGGGTATATTGAATGGTAAAGCTCATATGCTGCATCTTTGTGGCATGTTCTTAATGATGATCAACCTATCAAGTTGAAATCATCGCTCATTTTATCTCACTGGGTGGGTTCTTGAATCATGGTCCTTCCTAACATCCTATTGATAATTGATTGTAGTCGAACCCCTGGCATAGTGAAATTTTGTCTTCTTCTCGAATACTGATTTGAGATGGAAAACAACAAGCTTGATCAAAGCTGAGCAGGATGGCAACACTGGGTCTAGCCTCAGTTGGGGGTGCAGCTCTACCTATACGAAGGGCATTTTTTTCCTTTAGGCCAATGCGGAGGATTTTTCAAGTGCCTGTGAGATATCATGATTTATGTGCATTACTCTTCCCTTACTTATCTCCTAGGGATCCACTCCTTGGCCTGTATTTGGTTGTGACTTTGCAAGATTGGTAAGTTACAAATGGGTTTGCTTTGGAGCATCCTTTCGCTAATTAGGTATATTCTTGAGAGATTGACTCCCTATAGAAAGGGATATGTCACTTTTGCCAGTGGTGAGTTTAGGATAACCTCCTATTTACAACTCATTTAGGGTATATATGACTCCCTTTTTACGCTTATACAATCTTGAATTGAAAAAATTATTATACCCCTATCCTATAAACAAGGTTTTGTATGGTTGTCATTTATGAATGTAATCTACTTGGGAAGATATGAGCTATTAAATCACAGATCACGGTTATAAAAGAAACACTTACCTTCAAATAATGTATAATAGTGTACAAATCAAAGCCATAATGAGGCTTGCTAACTTCATAAAAGAAGAAAACGAGCAAGTATTCACAAAAAAAAAAAACTATGATAATGATGCTTATGATCCTTTTTCTTTAGCTCTTCATCTACATTTTGCATAATAAATTTATCAAAGGAAAGACAAATATAACCGAACCTATTGTGATTCCAACTCCACATAAAAAAGAACTCATATTTTAGATAAAGTGCAAATTTGTGATGGTATGTAATGGAACAATCTTACACATGTTGAATTGAACACGTTTTAAAGTGGTTCCTTTCCTCACATTTAAGTTTAAGGAAGCTGCCAAAGGGGAAGGGGGAAGATGAGGGTATGCAAGTAGACAAGTAAGTCTTCCATGGTCGATCCCCTGAGGATATATCACTTATTAAGGATCATGCATGGCTACTGGAAACACTATAGAGCACACATGTCCTCTCACTAGGGATGTCCTAGCCCCTTGGCATACTGCAGTCTCTTCACTTTCTTTTTCCTAGCAATCTTGTAACTTTTGTATTATGTTTTTATTTGGAATATGATTACCCATTACGAAAAAACATGAAAGAAGGGAAAGGCTTATGGTAATTTTTGTAAGAGACTATGAGAGAAATCCATGTATCATGTCCTTAAACATCATGGTAAACATGAAACTTGCATGGATTATTGTCTATATCATGCTAGTGGCAAGATTATTGTTCATCCCAACATCTTGCCACTAGCATGCTATAGAATGTAGAGAGCGACGTCTCTTAAGGGTGTGACAAGTGATATTGGATGTCTCTTAATTATGATCAATGAGGATCCTCACACTCTTCTCTTTGATTTGACATAACATCAGGTTTTGGAATATGGGGTCGTTGTGTTGTCAATGTTGTTATAGTCCTTGTCATATTCAGCTACCCCCAATTGGGGGAAGTCTTCTTGACAATACTACACCTTCATGGGCATCCATTTCAAGCAACATAACCCAATTCAATTTCTTTGTTGTGTGTGTGCAATATACATGCCTACACAAGCTTTGGGAGAGTCTTTTCAATTTATATCTATTTTTGATGAGTACAATAAGAATACGTGGTTGTATTCTACAATGATAGGGCTTACGTTGCAATACAGAATGTCTTACAACCTACCAAAATTGAAATACTGAATTTTTTAACTAAACCATCATGGAGATGGTTAGAGATGTATGCCAAAGGTTAAAGGGTTTCAAGATCTTTTTATATATTTATTTATTTTTGCCAATCTCACAATTGTGAGTGGAGAGATGTATTAAAGAAAACCAAAAAAGTTACAATGCTAGCCATGCTCTCAGCGAGCCATGGCACCTACCAACAACCCAATTCCAGAATGCAAGATACATTGGCTGATGAAAGGCGCCACCCTAAAACTAGGAAAAACAATCTGTCGAGACGGCTAGGGGTTACCACCAAAGGGAAAGCCCTACCATAGCAATCCCCATGCCCACCAAGCCAATCCAAGGGGACCAATGGCCAAAAGCTGACGCACTAGCATCAACAACAAAACCCATACCGGCTACAACACCAAGATATCACATTTTTTCTTTCTTTTCTTCTTGTTTCTTGTACTTAGTCATCAAACTCGAGATATCACAATATGGCTAATGAGGTCCAGCTTCTTGTCCTGCGAACGTACTACCGGGTTGGGGGTTTCCAATGGTCGGTTGGGCCGCAACAAAGGGTCTGCCATTCGAAGGTGTAGTCTCCTGCATGTGAGCTATCAAGCAGTCAGTCTCTTTAACCACCTCCTCTTGAGACATCTTGGTCAATGGCTAGGATGACAGTCTCTTTCACCACCTCCTCTCTAGTCATCTCTTGGTCGTTGGTCTCATCAACCGGCTTGTTGTCCCTCTCTTGAGGCTTGGCATCCCTGGTGACACGCATCCAATTTTCTTGACCACCTGATTGCAGAAAATTTCTTCCCTGAGGCAGTTTCAAGTATAATGAAGTCCTCTTCAAAACATTTTTACTTCGTTAGAGTAGTAGCCAAAATCTCAATTCTAGCTCCACGTTCGTCCACGTGGCTTTTTGTTTTGAAGGTCTGCATAGTGCAGAAGTTAAATAAAACAAAAACGTTGTTTTTCTTGCTACTACCAGATCATTGATCCCATCGTAAGAGAGTAAGATCTCCTCTCCTAGGCGAAAATTGGCTTGTCATTTGCTCTTTATTATTTACGTGTTCGTTAGTGTAGTAGCCAAATTCTCAATTCTGGCTCCACGTTCGTCCACCTGGCTTTTCGTTTTGAAAGTTAAATAAAACAAAAACTCTGCTTTTCTTGTTGCCAGATCATTGATCCCACTGTAAGAGAGTAAGCTCTCCTCTCCTGGGAAAAAATTGGCTTGTCATTTGCTCTTTATGACTTACGATGTTCGTTGAGTCAGTAACGAGCTCCATACTTAAGCATCTCTTGGAGTGCATTGATTGCGGGATTTGCCCAATAGGGTCAGGACTAGGAAGCAAATACTTCACATGGCTTAGAAAAGTGCTTTCCAAGCTTCCTCTTTGGAATGTTGTTCCTTGGAACACACTGATTGCAGGATATGCCCAACAAAAATAGCTCTGGGCCGTTTTTAGCGAATGCAAAGGGATTGCATCTCTCTAGATGCAATCACCTATGCTTGCATTTTGAAGGCATGTGGCACTATGCAAGAGGTTGATTGTGCAGGATTTGCCCAACAAGGGCCGGCAGGGCCAGGAAGCTTTGGGCTATTTTCAACGTATGATAAGAGAGGGCATCTCTCTAGATGAAATCACCTATGCTTTCGTGATTGACATTGCCTTGGTCGCCTGGTCGACAAGTATGCCAAATGTGGTGTACTTCAGAAAGCACAAAACTTGCTTGAGGAGCTTCTTGTCTGAAATGTCATCTCTTGGAGTGCATTGATTGCGGGATTTTCCCAACAAGGACAGGGCTTGCAAGCTCTATGATTCTTTCAACAAATGCAAAGAGAGATGGCATCTCTCCATATGCAATCACCTATGTACACTTGCATCTTAAAGACATGTGGCATTACACAAGATGTTGATATGGGCAAAGAAATCCACGATGATATATTTACTCAAGGGTTGTTGCTTGGTTGACATGTATGCCAAATACTTCAGTTGGCTCAGAAAAGTGCTTGACGAGCTTCCTATTTGGAATGTCACTCCTTAGAACGCACTGATTGCGGGATACGCCCAAAGGAATCCACAATGATATTTCGGCAAAGAAGCCTTTGGAGAGCTGCCTAGTTGGAGATGCCTTTGCTCGAGAATGAGCAGTTGGATTTGTTGTGCATTCAGCACAATTTGGAGGTGGAGATTGAAATAATCCAGTTCGTCTCATCATCACATCGATTGCCATGTAGTCCTATTCATCATCATCATCACAACACCAGTCCTCATCGGCTGCACACCAATGCGTCGGCAGTAAAGCAAGATTTCAAGTTGAACATTCAGAAGAGGGTGCGCCAGACCTTTGAGGTGGTGCAATACAAAGCTGACACATGAGAAAGTAATGAGAAGCATAAATGTTTGCCAGATGTCTCAAAGAGAATTACAGCTCTAGAGGATGAACCAGAGGCTTTCTTTTAATAACAGCCTCATGCATTCTTTTGATATTATTGCCAAAAATCAGCTTACACCATGACGACAAATCACGATGCGAAGGCGATGATGGGCTGAAAGCTTCTGAAGGTTAGCACAAAGCCGGAAGGCGGATCAGAATCATCATAGGCAGCAAGTGAACCTGTTGTGAGGTCGTTCACAACAGCCTGCTTTAAAGTGCTTTTTTTGGTTCTTTTGCGAAAACATTGGGTGTGTTGATAGTCACCTGCATTATAATGGCCACCGTCGATTAGCGGCTGTTGCCCCTTGCTCTACCGAACGCCCTCAACAACTTGCAAACTTCCTACACCAACGATCACCCAAGCCTCCCGGATGATGACCTCCAACCATCTACGAACTGCTCAACCCTGGCGTAGAACTGTCTTGCCTAGTGCAAGGGAGGGAGGGGGGGCTACAGAATGAGCTTTTGTCACATGTCACAAGCTCGCTACACGATCACAACAAGAGAAATATATCACGGATGCTCTATAACATTTGGGTTTTAGAGAGTATTTTTGATGGAGTTGCGGCGGCGGCTATACCCAGCATGTGACTAACTTGAAAGAAGAGGAACAACACAGAAGCAATGGTGATGGTGGTCGATATGACAATCAACACAAGGATATAAGTCATAGAAGAGATGATGAGAAAGGCCCGTATGCCTCTCCTTATCCAAATCTTAGAGCGTGCAGATTGCAAGATACGCCCAAAATGATTGAGACAAAGCAACCTGGGGAAACACAACCTTGGTCTGTTTTCCTAAATGCAATAACTTATTCTTGTAGGTTCAAGCCTTTAGCCATTTGACAAGATCAGCGTGATAAAAACAAAGCCAAACCCAACACGATAAAAACAAAGCCAAAACCCATTGTTGCTGTATAGCCTTCAAGGCGTCACCTTGAGCCCATAAATTTATAACTGACGGTCGGGCTAGACATGATCGACATGACAGAAATATAACAGACAACGAAACCATGACAGAGAGGATGATATTTACTCAAAAGTTTCGATTGCATAAGCATGACTCCAACTCGACAAAACTGCAAGGTCCGTTATTTGCATGCAATTCCCCATGTCTATGCGTTTGCTTGGCGCAACACATAAATGCTACGGAGCAAGGCACGACTTCCGTTTCTTATAGTTTTTGGAGAGACCACAGTGCCAACTCTCCACCATTCTTTTGTATGGCACTTTGTGCATGACATGCAATGTATACTTAGCATTTTCACTCTATGACATGTCATTGCAAGACAAAATGTTTAACTGTTTACTCTGGCTTGGACAATTGGACGAGGACTGTACACAATTATCAGGTCGGTAGTGCAATTTATTTTTTATAGTCAATTGATGCTTTTTGTATTTTTGAGTTTGTCAATGCTTCCTTAAGTTTAGAATAGCTACATGTTTTTCTCACTAGTACATGCTCAATCTCAATCGTCTATCTATATATCAAATTGATACACACTTCTTTTCTCATAGATGCTTGATGTCAATTTGGGTATGTCTTACTCTCAATTCATTTCCATACACATGCAGCTACCAAAGGGAAGCTCTCTCTCTAATTGCAATCGCCTTGAAGGCTTGTACCATTCCACCAGTTTGTTATCCAATTGCAGTCATGCAGGCTAACGAAGCACTCTAGTTTCTTAGAGCTACGCAAAGGCAATTGACGATAAATGGTTTACTAAGGTAAGGGGGTGTATGTCGTGCAGATATGTGGAGAAGTAAAGAAACAAGTTAAAGTGAAAACATCTAGTGAGTGAATGCTCTTGTATATTGTGAAGTTAAAAAGTTTGAGAAACTTTTGATTTTGAGGCTTTAAAAAATCATGTTAAAAAAAAATTCATGTGATTGATGGAGGTGACAAAGAAGCCAAAAATAGGTGAGTCACAATCTTTTTGACGCCGGGGTCCCTGCCTCCAATCGTACCTAGCTAGGTATGTGATGCCGCTCGAGCAGAAGCTCATAATGTTATGCATTGTATGAAAAACACTGAGAAAGACTCCGTTTTCCTACATGAGAAAATTTCTAAATCTTCTTGTGAAGGCTGTTGGCAGCTGTCAGTCAGAGGGCATGTGAGAGAGAGAGAGAGAGAGAGATTCTTTAGCAGACCCAATGCCTGTCCCTCTCTTCCTCTCCACATCCTTCTCTTACCTACGCCTCCCGTTCCTCTTCCTCTCTCCTTGCCATCTTTCTTACAAGCATGATTCTCAATACACGAGCGCATCAAATCTTAACACTCCTCTATGATTCTCTCCCGTCCCCTCAACATGCGAACGTCTCTCTTGTTTGTCCGCAGGCGGAGTATCTCTGTGTGGTTTGTGGCTTCGAGAGAGGAGGCTGCTGAAGTTAATGGGTATAAGGAGACCAAGGGAGGAGCTTGATCAGGGTGTAGTAGAAGACAGGTACGAGGATGTGTGTGCCATAGCAAGCAGGTACAAGTATGTCGAGATTTTGAAGGCAGAGCTGCAATGGGGGAGTTGAGTCGAGAGGGAGGGGCTCCTCATTGTCTAGAGAAGGAAGAGGGGGTTTATAGTTCACAGGCGGCGAACATGGCTAGCCGGCCGAGGTTGGCAACGGACGTGGCAGCTCATAGCAACATATCCTTTTTTTTTTTTTTTTTTTTAAACGTTCGCTTTCGGGCGTGGTAAATTGGATTACTCAAAAGGGCTCTTCGCGAGAGCGTGCTAGCACAGCCAGTTCTCGACAACAGCTCCTAAAAAGTGAGGAGAGCCGTTAGGTCTCCCAATATTGAAAAAATAAAATTCCTTTCAAAACATCTTACGTGTATAAGTGAAGGGTGAGTTTAGGAGATTAAAATAGAGTGCTTCGTTAGCTCTCTTAGCATCGAATTAAGATTGAGCAACATATTAGAAACTATATAAGCCATTTTAACACTTCTCAAATAAAAAATAATCGATTATTTAATGCTATTAATTATATCTAAGATATTTATTGATTGGGAGGAGAGACATCAAAATGGAGAGAGAGAGAGAGAGAGAGAGAGGCCACCGATTTTGCCGTGGTTTAGAGGTGTACCTCACAGAAATGGGATACGGATCATAGTGCTTCAGAGGGGTACCTTGCAAAAAAACATGAGGAGGGTTAGAGGTTTGTCAAGCTTAATGTTCGTAATCATAATGTTCGTCAAGCTTAATGTTCTTAATGTTATTAATTGTTTGTTGTTCCATTTTTATGTTTCAAAAAAAAAAAACATGCAAGTTTCCTTGCATGGGGGAGTTTGCAGAGTCCTCTCCAATTTTTATAAGACGAGAGAACGTGCCATTCCCACGGCAACGTGCATTTTTCAAAGTGTTCATTAACTGCGTTCCCAGTGTCAAAATGTCAAAAATCACAGAATGATAATGCTTACTCACTGCGGGTTGAATGTCTGTCCCGTCGATGCACCTTGCATCAACAAATGTCAAAAATCACAGAATGATAATGCTTACTCACCGCGGATTGAATGTCTGTCGTCGATGCACCTTGCATCAACGATGTTGGGCATCTCCTGCTCTTAACCCGCCGCAAGAGACGACATCCCAGGGAGGATGAAGGAGATAGGGTTGTGACTATTTGGGTGGAGAAACTTTTGGAAGAAGCTGGCATTCTTGTCTTTTAGCTTGTGCCAATTCAGAGCCTACTGAAATTCACTCGTCGCTTCATACATCCAAATCTGGTGGAAGCAAGAAGGATGGTGCTGACAGCTGTGAAAGGCACATTAATAGTGGGCGATCAACTGGTGTAAAGAGTTCAAACTAGATTATTCCTACCATCTGCACTATAGGTACTCTTGTTTTAATTAGTTCCAAATTGAAGTTTGGAAACTTGGCAACATCATTGCAAGCAATAATTACATCAAGGAAAGTGGGTCTAAAGCTTTACAATCAGAATGAGTCGTGTGAGCGAGGACCTTGCATGTGGCATAGTGCACGCAAGACAGAGTTGGCGGAGTTTCGCTTATATGCAAAGCAAGCCGTGGATTCGCTGTGCAAAGCAGGCTGTGCAGATTTCTCTTTATGATGCTGCAGCATTTTCCATTGAAAAGTGTCGCCACATGGACGAACCTCCGGCCAGTATTTTGAATCTGTGTCTATGCTAACGAAGGTATGGCGAGAATTTCTCAACTTGCATATGGTAAAAGTAGTCAGAGCTTTGTTGGCACATCCATGTTGCACATATCTTGGAATCAATGCACTCCAAGAGACTAACATAGAAAGCTCATCAAGAACTTGTTGTTCTTTCATAAAGGCGCCACATTTGTCATAAACTCCAAGAGACTGCACTTAACAAGATACCCTCACTTCCCATTTGGTTGAAGTAGCCCAAAGCTTCCCAAACACAACAAAGTCGTGCTATAAGAGACCTCCAAGAAATGTCTGGCAAGAATCTCTCAATTCGCATCCGGTAAAAGCAGTCAGAGCTTCATTTCCACATGCATGTGGAACATATCCTGGAACCAATGCACTCCGAGAGACTAACATAGAAATCTCATCAAGAACATTTTGTGCTTTCATAAGGGCAAGGGCACCACTTTTCGCATAGATGTCAGTCAACACACATGTTTGTCCAAGACTGCTTGGGCAGCAATCCATGCATTGAGCAAGAATCCTGACTTTGCATATGAATAAGACAGCCCAAAGCTTCCTTGCTAGAGCCACATATCTCATATTTAGCAATCAACGCACTCTGAAGGCAACATTTTTGCATAGAAGGCTCATCGAGAACTTTTGTACGTTCATACGGACATCTCATCATATGGATCAAAGCATTACCTGAATGTTTTTGCAATAGCCCTTGACTCGCAACCACATCGTGAATTCTTTCACTTATTCAAAGATCTGGTACAAGGCCACAAGCCTTCCAGGTGGAAGTGTAGGTGATTGCGATTAGAGACAGAACATCCCTTCGCATCTGGTAAAATGAGCCCACAGCTTCCTTGCCACGACGAGGTTGATCATATCCTACAATCCACTCAGTCCAAGAGATGACAGCCTAGAGAGGATCCCCATCAAAACTTCTCATGCTATTGTGACAGCACTACATTTGGCATACATATAGACCAGAGCACCGCCAAGCATGGCATCTTGATCTGATAGCCCCTGGCTAGCAATCTCATCATGAATTAAGAAATCATACATGTGAAGGTCTTGCGTAAGCTTGCCACGACCAGGTTGACCATATCCTGCAATCCACTCACTCCAAGAGACGACATCCTAGAGAGGACCCCTTCAGAAACTTATCGTGCTATCATGCCAGCACCACATTTGGCATACATATAGATCAAAGCACCGCAATCAGCGCATTCCAAGAGACGACATTCCGGACAGAAAGCTCTTCAAGCACTTTTTGTGTTGTCTCAAGCGCACCACATTTTGCATACATATCGGCCAAGGTAGTTCCAAGCACAACATATTTTTTCAAGAGCCTCTGACTAGCAATATAATTGTGAATTTTTGTGCTCATATCAGCATTTTACATCTTGCATAGAGCCACATGCCTTCAAGATGCGTAAGTAGGTGATTGCACCTGGAGAGAGGCCCTCGCTTCGCATCTGCTAAAAATAGACTAGAGATTTCTCGCCTTGCTCTTGTGGGGAAAATCTTGCAATCGGTGTATTCCAAGAGTCCACACTCTAGACAGGAAGCTCCTCGACCACTTGCATAGAGCCACAATGAATTCTCACCAATATGAAGGTGTTGTGTCAGGCCACATGACCTCAAGGTGCAAGCATAGGTGAATGCATTTGGAGAAAGTCTTTCCCTTTGCATTTGGTTAAAACAAGTTTCCTTGCCACAGCCATATTGGACAATATCTTGCAATCAACACATTCTAAGTGACATTATCGAGAGGATGCCAATCAACAATTTTTCATGCTTCCCTGACGGCACCACATTTGGCATACATATAAACTAAAGCACTATCAAGCATGCCATCTTTGTCCAATAAACCTTGATTGGAGATCTCGTCGTAAATTTTCTTACCCATGTTCACGTCTTGTGTAAGTAAGGCCACAAGGTTGAAAGGTGCAAGCATAGGTGATTTACATTTGGACAGAGCTCTTCCGTTCGCATCCAACAATGAAAGCAGCACAAAGCCATAACGGGCATCTTACAATCAACCCGTTCCAAGAGACGACGTTTCAGATAAAATGCTCATTGCCCTTGACTAGCAGTCTCATCGTCAATATACTCACCCATGTGAACTTCTTGTGTGAGGCCTTAGGTCATCAATGTACATGATTGCAGTTCAAGAAAGGACTCCATTCATATCTGGTTAAAAAAGCCCAGGCTTCCTTGGCACATCCATGTTGAGCATATTCTGCAATCAATGTGCATCAGGAAACGACATCTGGGGGATAAAAAACCCATCAATAGCTTTGTGAGAGTATCACGTTCGGCATATGCACTCACCAATGTGCTGATGGATAGAAAAAACATCAAGAAATTTATGTGTTTTTATAAGGGCACCACATTTGACATACATATAACATTGCCAAGCACAACATGTTTCTTCAATAGCCCTTGACTAGCAATCTCATCGTGGATTTTCAACCCCAAGTAAAGATCTTGCGTAAGCCTAGTGCTTTCTTCAGGGCACCCCATTTGGCATAATAACCCTTGACTAGTAATCTAGTGCTTTCGTGAGGGCACTACATTTGGCATGATAGCCCATGACTAGTGATCTCACTTTGAATTCTCTCACCTTTTGTAATGCCACAAGCCTGCAAGGTGTGGGCATAGGTGATTTCCATATGGAGAGAGGCCTTCCCTTTGCATCCAATATCCTGCATCAACACGCAAGTGACATTACACAGAGGATGCAAATCAAGAATTTTTCGTGTTTTCGTGACGGCACCACATTTGGCATACATATCAACTAAAGCACTACTAAGCATGCCATCTTTCGCCAACATACCCTGATTGGAAATCTCGTCTCGTAAATTCTAATACCCATGTTGACGTCTTGCGTAAGGCCACAAGGTTGAAAGGTGCAAACATAGGTGATTTGAATTTGAAGAGAGCTCTTCCCTTCGCATCCACTAGTAAAAGCAGTAGAGTGTTTCCTTGCCACAGCCATAACAGGCATCCTACAATCAACCTGGTCCAAGAGATGACGTTTCAAATTTACATGTCCAAGAGCACACCACCCTACCCTGCACAACATGGCTTTTCAAAAACCCCTGTCTTGGAATCGCATCATGAATCTGCTTCCCCCTATCAATAGCTTTGCTTGTGGCACAAGCTTTCATTGTGTAGACGCACATCACTGCATTTGGAAAACACCCCTACATTGCATCTGCTCAAGACAATCTAGAACAAATCAACCTTGTCCTTAAAGTGCATAACCTGCTAACATGATAGTCCATGTTGTCAATTAACGTTCTGGCCTCATTAAGCTTGCCACATTGCCACGGGAACATGTTTCTACAACAGCCGCCTAATAGCCCCTAATTGCATAGGTGATTTCATTTGAAGAAAGGCCTTTCCTTCGCATCTGCTGAAAACATCTCAATGCTTTGTTGCCACAACCATGTTGTGCATATCTAGTGAAAACGTCCTAGCCATGAAAAAGGGACTTTCTTTTGCATCTGGTGAAAAATCTGATTACTTCGTTATTGCCACAACCATGTTGGGTATATCCTGTAGTGCACTACATTTGGCATACATATCGACCAAGGCAGTGCCAAGCACGACATCTTTTTCCAAGAGCCTCTGACTAACAATATAATTGTGAATTTTTGTGCCCATATCAGCATCTTGCCTAGAGCCACATGCCTTCAAGATGCATGCATAGTTGATTGCATCCAGAGAGAACTCAGGTAGCCTCGTCGGAACGAAATGAAGAACGAGAGTGAGATGTTGAAACTGCCTTCATTTCAAAAGGCCCTTGCTTCGCATCTGCTGAAAACAGATGGCATTCCTTGCCGTGCTTTCTCAAGCGCACGCCACTTGGCATACATATTGACCAAGAAAATTCCAAGCCCAACATCTTTTTTCAACAGCCTCTGACTGAATTTTGTGCCCATATCAGTGTCTTGCGTAGAGCCAGATGCCTTCAAGATGCACCCATAGGTGATTGCAATTGGAGAGAGGCCCCCGCTTTGCATACATATCGACTAAGACAGTGCCAAGCACACTGATATGGCCATGACATCTTTTTTCAACAACCTCTGACTAACAATGTAATAGTATTTTTTTTGGCCCATATCAGCATCTTGCGGAGAGCTAGATGCCTTCAAGATGCACCCGTAGATGATTACAACTGGAGATAGACCCTTGTTTCACATCAAACAGAATACGGAGAGGGAGCTGTTCTGAAAGTTGTGAGCGTTGCCTGCGATCCGTTAAAAAAGTGTGTGCGACATGTTAAAAATAAGTATGTAATAAAAAGTGTCGCCACGTGGACGAACCTCCAGCCAGAATTTTAAATTTGCCTTCTATGCTAACGAAGTAAAGACCAAGAAAGTGAAAAATCAAAAAGACTTTTTGTGTCTTCCAAGATTCCTCTTAATAAATCACAATCCATAATAGTAGCCACCTACTATATATATTTTAGCATACTATTACTACTTGCTCTACTCAATTCATTACAAAAAATCTGGCAAGATTCCTTCCAAATTCGCTTCGCCTTTATTAGAGGCACATTAAAATTCCTATGCAGGCGCTAGGATTTGAGCTAGATACCTCCCACTGAGACTGAAAGGAATGGGCTCATGTGGCTCTTGTGGTTTTAGATGGCGGTTCTTGTGGCTCCTTGGTATGTCGCCTACCACCTCTTGCCTCCACATGGCTTCTTGCCCATGATCTTTGTGCAACATTTCCCGTTCCTTTTTGTTCGCTAGACATCAGCTTGCTGGGTACGCACTAATAAAACATTTGTGCCACCCTTATTGGCTGAATTCATTTGTGGAATGGATACTTAGAGAGAGAGAGAGAGAGAGAGAGAGAGAGAGAGAGAGAGAGAGAGAGGAGATATTGAATGCACAATGTGATCCTGTAAGCCTCTTTTTATAGATCATTTTGACCTTTCATTTCCACTTCCAAATCTTTGATCTTTTAGCTTCTAAGGTTCAACTCTCCAAATTTTACTCTTTATTTTTTCTTCCCCTTCCCTCCTTTACATGATTTTATTTTTTGAAATGGGTAGGACGTGCTGGCTTCGAAAAAAATACTCACCAACTATATAGTCCATTGACACTCTAAGAGAAGAAAACTCTGAAGCAAAAATAAGCAAAAGAGAAGCACAAATGGACCATCTCTTCTTTATATGGACACAAAAATGGATCATCTCTTCTTTACAAGGACACAGAAAGTCTTTTTGATTTTTCACTTTCTTGGTCCTTTCATCTCCTAAACTCACCCTTCACTTATACACGTAAGATGTTTTGAAAAGATTTTTATTTTTTATGTTACATGTAAATGCTTTACGGCTATCTGGCTTTCTTAAGTTATAAAACATTTTTCTCCATGTGCAAGCTTAGGACCTTCGGAACCATTTTGGATGCCAACAGAGATATTGTGAGATCGACGAAGATGCAAGATGGCACATAGAGAACGACTGTCGAGGATCAGGCTATGAGGGCGACTAGTCGCCAAGCATCGATGTCCATGCTTTTTAATGCTACTGTTGTAACCTTTGCTGAACAACATACTCTCCACTGTGGCCCCGGGAACTTAACCTCGATGGACCAAATTACAGGATGGGTGGCAATACAATCAAAACACATTTTGTCTAGAAAAGATTCAAGACTTGACTGACGGGGTCTCCTAGACTAGGCAAGAGATGCCATGCACATGCTGTGATGATTCTGAGCACATTTTTATGGCGTTTTCAAGCAAACAATTGTTGGTCATGAGCTCAAGTTGTGATGCATTGCATTTAGAATTAACAAAGAATTTGCTAGTAGAGGAATTTATTGTAATCTATATCTATACTATAATAAAAGGGGTAGAGATTCCGGTCCCCCCTTGGACACATGGCAAGCGCTACTTCCTTCGGCCAGTGCACCCTGGAACTCCGGCACAACAAGCGACTGAGTGAGAAGAAGGGGAGAGAGAGAGAGAGAGATAGTGAGGTGGCGGAGTCTCTATTTTTTTTTTTTAATGTGGAAGGGCCTATTTTTAACTTTCCCTTTCGAATCTCCTATGGAACAATGCAAGAAGGAGACATACTGCATGAGCAGTTTAAGTAGAACGTCCCAACATATGGAAGGGCAATTTTTACACAGGCCCTAATTCTAAAGACAACTGGTTCGTGAGAATTTCTATCGGCACAAAAATCCCAACAGTAACAGTAACTAAGAGTAAGACTACATAGTATATCGAACCTTGTTATTGTAACTCCCATCGATCCAAATCTTGACTTTGATTGCCACACACATTCAAAACCAATACATTACAGACTTGCAAATTACTCAAAACTTACACCAAATTAACACCAACCTGTAGCCATGATGGTGCACGATGTGGGATTGTAGAAGTTAGGTAAGGAGATCTAACTCCGCTTGCTGTTGGAGACATGGATTTGCACGTGCGCTTGCTGCTTCAGAAGTAGATGTGCGATGAAGGAGAGAGAAGCAAATATGTGTGTTGGAGATGAGAGGAGCTGAGAGAAACCGACATGCACAGAAGAGGAAGGCAGTGGGCCAGGCCTTCTAGAAGAGGCAGGCAGTGAGCTGGGAGAAGGCTTGGCTCAGTGGAGACAAGCTAGGAGGGAGAAGAAGGTCGATCAAGGTTGGAGCCTTCACCTTACATTGGGAGAGATTGCTTTGCCTTGGAGGCACCAATCACGTGTTAAAACTGCTTCACAATGAAGCAATGCTCGCCAGGCCAGCTCCCCAGTCTCAAAAGAAACTCAAGATTGTTGTTGCCCCTCGCCCCGCCCCGTCTCCGCCCCCACCTACATGCCCATCTCCCCGTTTTCCCATTGTTTTCAAACTATGATTAGGAATAAGAGTTGACTTTGGAAAGGCTAGAGAGTCTTAAGGCTAAATTTATGGAAAGAGGAAGTAATTTTAGGAAAAGCAAAAGAGAGAGGGCTAAGATTAGAACTCCCTCCCCTCAAAGTAACCATGATCTCTAAGAAAAGAAAAGCAATTGTTGAATCTGTGCATTGGGATCCATGCCACGCGATCAAAAGAAGTAAATAAAAAGAAAATAAAAATTAGCGAAAAGATGCAAATTCGCCATCTTTAGCTTTTCTCTATTTTTAGCACCCTCTCTCCACCCCAAAAACCTATAGAAAGGCCCCCTCACTTTCACTCTCAGACACACACAGCCAGAGCTCTCTTCAAAGACACAAAAACTCTGTCAGAGAAGCAGAAACCTTGTTGAAGAGCTCTCTCTCTCTCTCTCATCTCCATCTCCATCGTCACCTCCATGCTTTATCCCTTGGTTATTGAATTCTTTTACTCCCTTGCTACTCTCTTGGCAAGAAGAAGAAGAAGAATATCTTCTCTTTCATGGTGGAACCGCTCTTCTACTCTACGCACGCATCCTCTCCATAGCTCTTCTCTCCGCTCTATCATAACGAAGTGACGATAAAGAGGATTTGTCTGAAGATTTCTAGTCTTAGTTCTCATAATTGTCTCATTTGCACACAATCGATCACCTATGGCCCAAAAGAGAGTAACACATAGCTCCAATAAAGCTCTTGTCGTCCCAACGCCGAAGAAGGTGCAAAAGGAAGCATCTCTTGCGCCATCTAACGCCCAACTAGACGTGTCAACGTTAGGAGAAGTTGTAAATGAACATCTTCCAGTGCAAGTTGCGATTAAACCTATCATTAATCGGGTAATTATATTTATAATTATACATCATTTTTCATATTGACTTAGTATTAAGCCTATGATTACCTATAATCTGGTCACGAAACGTGATTGTATCACACAAAACAAGCATGTGAATTTTTATAGAGAGTAAAAGGTTGTTTGATGAATCATGTTTGATTTAGTAATAGAAATTTCATGAGTTGTTGTATGAAGACAAAGTTGTTGTTGTATGTTGGAGGAACCTCACGGGTAGCGAGATGCTTCCTGGTTAGCGGGATGCCTAGCGGGTAGCAAGATGCCTCATGGGTAGCGAGATGTTTCACATGTAGCGAGAAGTTGTGCACTTCACAGCCAGCAAAAGAAAAACCTTCGCAAAGGATCTGCTGGTTAGGTAGAGGAACGTTCGTGGTGGTTAGCACCAAGAGTCTTGAATTGAAGTCATTGATAATGTTAGGAGCTGCTTGTTAGAAATTGTTTGATAATGTAACGATGATGTTTGAAGGGTTGTTCTAATAAACATTGTGTCATAAATAATTAAAGAACAGTGTATGTTCATGTCAAATAGTGTGGTAGTAATTAAGTAACAAGCTAATGGGTGAGTGGTGGTGTGGAAAGTGGGAGGATGGAGGCCCTAACGACGTTATTCCTATGGATGGGTGGGCCCATTTAGTCGGGTAACTTTTCACAAGTGTAGGATGCATAAAAGATATTTAGGATAGAGAATAGAATCAAGACTAACCATCTACTAAGGAAGACGTATGTGCCTCTTGAACGTGGGGAAAAAGGTGTTGATCTATAAGAAAGGCAAGTACTTGTTGCTAGGATAAACCCAATTTTGTAGCTTCAACATAAGTTTTGGGTTATTGACCGGACTTGTGGAGTATGGCCTAGTAGACCACGCCCATTTAGGAAATAAGCTTTCTTCTCCTTTGTTGCTCGTATCCTTGCTCTCTATGTATAGATGAGGTGTCATCAATGACATTCGGAGTGAAACGAAGTCTATCTATCAAAGTCGTCCTAGTGGTTTTGGGTTGGGGACCTCACATATTCTTACAATATGTAAAGAGAAGTGAGCAAGGACTATTGGGGTACTTCAAGCCCTTGTTATAGACATTAGAGGTGGTGCATCACTAGCTTTCATTAACAAATGTCATGCTTTGTCAATGCAATTGTACACTATACAAGTTTGGCTTCATGAATCCTAAAGAAACCTACAAGAAGCAAATACCACGGTGGATGCAAAGGATGTAACCATCAAAGAGCTTGAGGACACTATTTCCAACATGAAGAGCATAGTCTTGGGTGATGGAGAGAGCAAGAGGGATCTCTCTTGCATTGAGACCCTTGTCCCTAGAGATGGTGCTAAAAGAGAAAGAGTGGTTGTAGCAAGGTCGGTGTCTTTGCAATCTATATAGTGTGTCTTTCATATTCAATTTGTGTTGCCTTGTACTATTGTGTTAGGAAACTTATCCAAGAGGCATGTGGTAGCAAGAATTTCAATGGTTGAGTGAACTTTTTATATAGTTGTCTCAATGAGGAGGATATCTTTTCCATCCTTGATGCACTAGAATGCACCACTTACTTGAAGGGCTATCGTGTCTTTGGCTCTTCTTACAGGACCAAGTATGTTTCCAAGTCATCGGTTTCTTCAAGTGTAGGGTCATTCTACCTAATGAGAGATTTGTGTTTGCTCAATGTTTATAGTTTTTTTCCTTTTATGTAGCACTTGGAAGTAAGTTGAGTTTTGTTCTTAAGTTCAATGAGGCTCAAAGTATGAAAAGATGTTGACTTGACCAAATATGAGTGTAACCCTTATGAACAAAGCTTTTTTTTTTTTTGGTTTTTTTTCTTGCCATACTCACAATTGTGAGTTGAGAGACTTAATATTAAATCGAAAAAAATAAAATTTTCTCAATCACTACATGTGCCTTGAAGAGCTAGGATTTCCATCAAAGGCTTGTACACAGAAAAAGATACTCTTACCCTCTTGAACGTTCTAAGTAGCTCAATGCAGACCTCCATTCTCCACCTTTGTCAATTGTCCCTCTTGCTCTTACTCCATGCATAAGCTCAATGCTGTGATGCACAATATTTTCAAAATGAGCTACATCTAGTTTGCCCTCAAAAACTTGAAGGTTTTGAGCCTTCTAGACTTGGTTCAAGGAACAATACCTGATAATTTGCCTGCACACCAAAACGGCCTAGTTTTGAATGCCCGCCCTCCCAAGATCAGGTCATCCGTATAGAAGATGATCTTCCAAGTCCTTCTTACCCATTTTTAAATCCATTACTTTTCCTTTTTACGAATTCTGTAGACGTAAGCATCAGTTTGTCTCTCTTCCTAGAATATTAAGTAGTGAATTCGCCCGTATACGGCGGTATCATTGTTATTTCTAAATTAAGAGATGACGTTTTCGGACCTTTTTATATTCCGCAATGGAAATCTCTTCCAAGAGAGTTGAGTCAATCTTAAGTATATTTGGGTAGATATCTTTGACACAGGTCTCAAATTCTGGATTATTTTTATGCTAAAGATGTCATCCATGTATCGAAATGTACTGTCAAAGTTTTGGAGGAGTTCTGAGGTTACAGGTTGTTCCATCATTTTGGAAATCCATTTGAATTCATAATAGGCGAGGTACAGATTACACATGATAGGAGAACAAGAAAAACCCATAGGGATTCCATGTACCTGTTGGTAACAGGAGCTACCCAACCTGACATAACTATTTAAGAGTAGCCATTCAATGAGGTCAACCAACTCTACCAATCCATAGTGGGCTGGTATTCTCTTAGTTGATTGTTTTATCCAACGAGGTAATCTAACCATAGAGATCCAAGAAAAGCCTTCCTTTCTTCTATCATCAAAAACCATTTTTATAATCTTGTTTAGTATATCAATAAGTCCAACCGGACCAGTAAGGGGAATGTTTTCATAGCATTGTGTGATGTCAGCAGTAAAGAGATGCGTAATCTTGTTAGGTAGATTGAGAAAGACCTCCATTGAATTTTTGGCAAGCCAAAATGTTGAAACCTCTTTACCAAGGAAATTTTTATATGTTTGTTTCTTAATTGCACAAATCCTTTCAAAGTCTTGCACAATTAAATTAAGACATCTTGTAATGGTATCCGTGACCGGCGTAAATATATAGTTTGAAGCATCAGATATCCACCTAAATTTGTGTTTATGGCTTTTGTATGTGGGGAAGAGAATGAATATTTTATCTGTATTTGCTAAATAGCCAAATGTATTAAGGCATTCCTTAATAAAGGCTAATGGTTTCAGAGATAGAAATAATGTCATGCTCAAATTCATTACCATCAAGCCTACATTCAGCTGCAATTTTAGCCAAATGTTTACAAATCAGTGTGGGTATGTTGGGTGCCTTGTCCCACCCCACTACAAACCAGTGATCTTTAATCTCAATACATCATGCCAGTATCTCTGGACTGATCCAGGTGGTATCCTCACTAAGCCAGGAGGTTGGTAAAAGAGAGAGTTTATATTTAAATATTCCCAGTAATGTATCAGGAAGCTGAGATCGAATGTTACTATCGAGTTTAAGTAAATTGGCTATGTCAACCAAATAGTGTAATAGTGAAACAAAGGCCAAATGAGGGTTCATTGGATGAAGTGGAATATGATTCAGTCCCTTACCAAGTAGTCCTCGAGTAGAGTTATCTATTATAATTCCAAGATTAGTAGTACAAACATGTAATCCATATTCACCAAAATCTTTAATATTGAGAATAATTATGGCATTCACATTCACTTCTAAAAGGTTTTGATAGAAACTCTGTTGAGTAAAAAAAAGATTTTAAACAGTTCTCATATTTCCAGTCGATCCTAACATCTTCAAGCCGAGAGTGACTGCCAATCACTCTATCAAAGCATTTTGAAACAATATGGATAGATGAAAATTACTCAAAAATTCTACTTGTAAATTGACAATGAACAAATAGTTTTGCCTCTGAAGGCTCTTTCCAAACACAAATTCTGCCTGCAAGGGTCCTGGTAGCCTGTCATAGAAAATTTAAGAATCAGAGAGTTGTCGTACAAGATAACCCTTACCTCTCCCTCTGATAAAGCTTTTAGCTTTTCCAAGTCTGAATCCACAAAAGACGAAGGTGTGAAGAAGGAAGTAATAGAGTGAGAAGGGGTGGATATGGCAAGAGGGCGTATGAGGGATGGTCTACCCTCCTCATCTAAGCTCGGTTTGAGGAGGCTAACAATATTCTTCACCCCTTTGAAGTTACCAAATGAGGTAATACTGCTACCAGGGGTATCCGCCTTAAGATCCTTCAATACCTTATACATGAGTGAACGGAATTGCATGAAGGCAATCTGATCTTTAACAGCTTCTTTAGCTTGTCCACCAAGCCAAGAACAGATAAGAGGAAGATGGTAGACAGGGGGGTAGATAGGAAAGAGAAGGGCAAGATGGTTAAGCAAAAACCAGATTGCATGGTCAAACCAAAGAATGTTTGACTCGCAAGGAGCTTTAGGATCTTGAAATCTACACCCGCATTTCATGTACGGTCTATAAACATTCCGAATTGATTCAGTGTAAAATTCACTATTACTTTTAAAGAAACTCATCGTGCCTTTTGTTCTGACGTAAATGCCCACCATTGTAGTACATTTTTTGTCATCCAGAAAGTTCATGTTGAAGGGTGCCTTTATGAGTTCACCTTTATCCAAGTATTGTACGACCTTGAGGATCTAAAGCCGACAATCTTCCAGAGTTGAAGCGGCCAAATTTGTAAGGTAGACTCAAGACTCCTTGGAAATCGGAGCCAAGATAGCTTTATTTTGTAATGTCCAAAGTTGGAAATTTGCCCTTCTGCCTTCAACTTCAATCTGCCCATTAGGTAGTAGAGGAAAAACTTTAGAAACCTTTGGAACAAGTTCTACAAGTGATGAGTCACTAATAGAGCATAAACCAGTCTGAAAACCCTTAATAGCTTCCAAAATAGCAGCATCATTGCAAAAAATCCCACCCATGGGAGGAACAATGGGAATAGATTGAGAGGAAGCAAGACTGGGTTCAGCCCACACAGCTTCTTTTGTAAGTTGGCTAATTCAGATCCTTCTGAAGAGAAACTTACCAAGTCCTAAGGATGGGACTTAGTAGTCAGACTAAGACCATTGATAAGGTCTGACAGGAATTTCATGCCTTCCTTACCATCTTTTGCTAACAAAACATGAATGGTGACCCAATCATTGAAGGTCAAAAGATGCATGACTAATTCTTGATGCTCAATTTGTTGTGTTGCAGGCCAGATAAGAGCGATAGCAACCTCCATTTTGATGCAACTAAGTACAAGAAGAGCGGCAGGCGAT
Source organism: Adiantum capillus-veneris (assembly GCF_014529385.1). Lineage (NCBI taxonomy): Eukaryota > Viridiplantae > Streptophyta > Polypodiopsida > Polypodiales > Pteridaceae > Adiantum > Adiantum capillus-veneris. The sequence goes on from NC_140939.1 coordinate 119,993,646, forward strand.
AGTGATGTCGTATCAAATTTGAGCTCATTATCCAAGGTAGAGAGCTGAAAGTAAAAAAGAAAAATATGTGAGAGTGAAAACTAGTAGTAAAATCCATCCTTCAACCAGCAAGATTTCCATCATAACTGCTGTGTGGAATTACCCCATAGCCAGATTGGTAGTGCATAAGATCAGAACCAGCTAATCTTAGCAAGAACAATCAAAACTATACAAATACTGGCACTATGGTCCTGGAGAATGAGATTTCTCTCTCCCTCCCAAGTGATTATCATATATGTATTTGGGTTTACTTTATTACGGATAGCACAAGCGACTTTTAAGAAAAAGTACAAGGACCAAAAAAGAACCAGTTTAAAGCCAGTAGACTTATCATTATTCAAGTATCAAAACAATAATATATCCCAAGTGAGAAAGAGTTAGTAGTACACTTCCTCACAATAGATACAAAAGTTAGGAGAGATCCAAAAGTACAGGTCATCAGCAGCATATCCCCAATCACCGAAAAGACAAGATAGACCTTTACATACCTACATCCACAGTAAAGACAAACGACCGCTCGATTAGTGTCTGAACAGCATTGCAGGTAAATGAGCCTACCAGTTGTTATCCATGTACATCCCTCAATAAAAGAAGGCATAACTGCTGAAAGTAAACCACATAATATCAGCTGATAGACACCAGCCTACCTTTTTCAGAAATCTCAAAAGAGCACACTTGTATCCTCTTCTAGTAGTAACAGTATGTATTAGGCCAGTCATGCTCGACAATTACCTTTCGGATTCACCACGACCCAGCATACTTACCTTCTGAGAACATTGCATGCTAACCATTGTAATGCCTTCTTGACAATGCATCTTCAAAAGATCATCGATAGCAGTAAAGGACAGTTTCTTGAGCCAATTAGTATCTCTATATAGGCTACTCATGTTCAAATCTTTATATAAATTACATTCAATTCATTTACAAAAAAAAAAGCTGAGTTATAAAAAATTGTTCAGAACCCTGTTGTTTATAGCCATTCATCCCATGAATTCCAAAAAGACCCGGATGTTTGAGTGAAATTCGTATCATTATTCTCACTAGTAGCATGATGTAACATGTTCCCAGCCTGTTTTCATACCTGATGTATATATTAGTGAAAATATACCAATAGATAATGCAAAACTATACATGCCCCGGCGTGGTTAACTAGGAAAACCAAAAAACAAAATTAGTACAATCAGCAACACAACTCTTCATGCCAATAACATGCTTGCAACACGTTCCATGATTGTGTTTCAAAATTGATGCATATTATAGAATAATGTGTCATTGAATATATAATATCTAACCCACCGAAATGATTTTATCATATTAAATTGATCATTTAATATGGGATAATAAACGGGAACAAGGGCTAGAATATAGACATGTGCTTACGGATCTATCTCAACACGGGGCCAATGGTAAAGGGGCCCAAATGATTGATGGTCTGTCAAAGAGCAAGGTTAGCTAATGAAGCTTAAAAGACCTTAGGGTTAGCTTCATTAAAGACCTCCAATGGTTAGTGTTAAAAGTTCTTTGACCTTAAACAAACTAGGGCTGAGCTTGAGGTGGGAGCCCAACCTAAACTTAAGCAAGCTAGGGCTCTGTGAGGTGGGAACCTTAAGCAAGCTAGGGTTGTGCTGGAGGTGGGAACCCGACCTAAACTTAAGCAAGCTAGGGTTGTGCTTGAGGTGGGAACATGACCTAAACTTAAGCAAGCTAGGGTTGTGCTTGAGGTGGGAACTCCACCTAGGGTGCTTGTCATGCTTGATGACTAAGGTACTTGAGGTACTTGTCACATTTAATGAGAAAGTTTCTTGAGAAGCTTCCTATGCATGGGGGGTAAGATGCTTGAGTCAAAAAGAGAACCTACACACTTAATGAGGAAGTTGCTTGAGAAACTTCCTATGCATAAAAATCTCAAAGTTAGGGGAATTCTAAAAGAGCACATGGGACACATGTCAGACTCTCGCTAAGCTTAACCACATGGTGTGCTTGAATGCTATTGGTTGGGCTGGGGTCCAATGAGATTCTACTTCCATCTAAGAAATATCTAGATATTTTCAAGCTCTCTCTCTCTCTCTAAGGGGTAAGGAGGACACTTGTCAAAAGACTACCCATATGCTTTACTGTAGGCTGCATGTGATTGGCTAGGCGGAGAGGGGTCCAACGAGCTTGTAGCATGTAGAAATTTCGCCCAAAGCAAGGAAGGGGGGTGCTAGGGGGATATACTCCACACACACACTCATTTGCAAAGGCATATCTCACTTGGTGAAAGTTGAGGAACACCACCTCCTTCTCCAAGCTTGTGAGAGTAAAAGCCTACACTAACACTCTTGGCTATGGAATGCAAATCCAACCAAGAGTCATGCTTCAATGCTTAAGCTTGTCATCTTCTCCATCTTCATTACTATGCTATTATGTATGCTAGAAAGAAGGGTAATGATAAGTGAGGAACTATTTCTTTCTCCTATGGAATGTTTCTTCTTCCTCTTCCCTATCCTCTCATTCCCTGCTAGCTCTCTCCACCTTCGAAGGTGTTTGAGGCCTTGGGACTGAGGCTTGGGATAGTTAATGCTTTCTACAAGTTTATGTTATGATTGTGATGCATGAAGCTTTCCATCTTCATTGCATCATGCAGGTCACAAGGAACACAAAGATTGTATTGTACCAAGTCTCTTTTAATGGGACAAACTATAATACAAATGCCTATTGGTGGGGGGACCGACTCCATATGAATCCGGTCCTCAACTATTGTCATGTTCTCTAAACTCTCTCTCTTGCAAAAGTATTGTTCATGCCAAGTTAACTAAGTACCATGTTTATGTTGCTACCATCAATTAAGTTCAACCGCTATGCTCACAAAGAATCTCTCAAAAGTGCTTCACCTAATTTCCTAATTCCACTACTCTCAAAGTTCATAGGCCGTTTCCATTACATTGGTATCAGAGCGTTTGGTTTCTCTTTTCTTGCTTAAGAAGAGACGTCCTTAAGTAGCCTATTAATGGTTGATTTTGTTAATTATAATAGGGTAAGTGGGACTGGGATCTATTATCGGTTTTGTTGAGCCCACATTGTGGGATATGGTGCACACCTCGGGAGCTTTGGTCTTAATAATGGAGTTTTTTTAGACTTGCCTACGGCTTTACCATTAGCCATAAGAAGTCCGAAAGGAGCTATCCCTCAGCAACTTTGCTATGTTAGACTCACTCCACTACCCTCTATAATTAACAAATTCGAACCTTGGGTGTAGATACTTAAGTGCCTATTTTCAAAGGCTAAGAAGAGTAGCAACTAACTCCACTACCCTCTATAATTAACCAATTCGAGCCGTGGGTGTAGATAATTAAGTTCCTATTTTCAAAGGCTAAGAGGAGTAGCAACTAAGGTTTTGAATTGCCAAAGCATACACTAAGTAAACACCTAAGTTTAATTAACATGGCTGACAATAACCAAGAGAGTAGAATGAACATTGATAACTTTGATTTTTGCACATGAAGGTGTTAATGATGATGCCCCGTGTTTGTTAATTATCTTGTTACTAGGTTGCAACAAGCTATGGGCAACCCCTCTTTGCAAGCCAAAGTTACTCAACAACTTTGTGCTTATGGGATTTCCTTTGCTTTCAAAGAGGAGAGAGAGCTTAGGAGGCCTCTTGGTGAGACCCCCAAAAGAAGACTCTCTCCCATACGAGAGGAGGAATCCAAAGAACAAGAAAGTAATGACTCCCTAACTTCCTCAAAAGATGTGGCTCCATGAAGATGGTGGTCTAGACGATCGCCAACTCCTCCCAAGAGGAAACGGTTAACCCATAGTCCTTCTCCTCGTCACTCCAAAAGGGAAGAGAGGAAACAAAGGAAGAAAAGGGCAAGAAAGAGGTCACCCTCTTCTCCTTCTTCTTCACCTTCCTCCTCTACCGATGAACGCTATGGCTATTCTTCTAGAGAATACAAGAGGGGAGGACATCGCAAATCTTACCTTGCATGGCGAAGGTCACAAAAGCTAAAGAAGTTCAAAGAGGGAGAAAAGAGTATCTCTTTTCTCACCTATGATAGCACCTTTAGTGCTACCGACAAAGTATTGGCCTTCATCCAGCAATTTGATGGGCCTTGGGAGATGAGGGCTTCACGGAGTCCTCTAAGCTACACCAGGTAGCTGTGCACTTCCAAAAATTGGCTCGTCAATGGTGGGCTAGCCTTTGTGGCAACGGCAAAGCCCAAAAGATATGGAAAACTCTACGACTTTCCATCATGAAGCAGTTCCTTGCAAGTGATGCAAAGGAAAAAGTGCTTACCAAATGGTGAAGTTTAAAGCTTCTCTCTCATGAGTCTATCCACAAATATGTGGACAAGTTTTGGGATTTACATCTCAAGGCTACTATCTTTCAAAAGATAGACTTTATCGAGCAAAAGCAACAATTATGTGCGGGATTACCCAAAGAGATGGCCGAGTATGTCAACTCTCAACGGCCCGGTTCTATCACCAAAGTAATCCACCACACCATGGTTGCTTCGCGCATCAATTTCCAAGAAGGGGCTAGACGGAATGCCAAGCCCATGGAAAATAAAGACAAAAATGATGCCAAGGGAAAAACCAATGCCCAAAATTCTTACCAAGGCTATTCCAACAACAACAACCATTGGTCCCAGGAGAAGGGAGTTTACAAAGGTAAATATAAACTCTCTCCTAAAGAGCTGGAAGCTTTTAGTAAGGACCCCGAATGTTTTAAGTGTGGGGAGCAAGGCCATGGTTATCGTCCTTGCCCTAAGAGAATTGCCTACGACTAGACTCCTAGAGCCTCTATGTTTGAAGCTCCAAAAGAGGATGCTCATTGCCAAGGATTTCTCATTTCCTATGCTTGGAAAAGATGCAAGAGCATGATGCCTTTATTTTGTTTGACCCTGGTTCACAACTCACAACTTCATATCCACGGATTTGACCACCAAGCTAGGCATACAAGGCCACGAGATGGGAGATGCATTGAAAGCCAATGGAGCTATCAAGGGACAAGACGTCTCAGTTACTTCCGTAATTGGAAAATTAAGGCTTCATGTTCAAAGCCAATGGAGCTATCAAGGGACAAGACGTCTCAGTTACTTTCGTAATTGGAAAATTAAGGCTTCATGTTCAAAGCTATGTGGACAAAAAGGATTTCTTCATCTCCCCTCTCGAACATGAGAATGTTATCGTTGGGGCACCATGGTTTAACCGCATGGCTTCCAACATGAATTTCCTTGAAAGAAGAATCTACTTCACCTACAGGGAAAAGAGCATGTACATACATGTCCATGAGTCGGGGAACACCATATCCCTGCAATTAAGGGAATAAAAAGGAATTAGAGTTGTCTAATTTCCTAAATGGATTCCAAGATGTTTTCTTTGATGACATTCCCACTGAGCTACCTCTAAAATGAGGGATGATGACCATGCAATTGAGCTCCTACCAAGAAGCTCACCGCCTAACAAGCCTCCTTATCGAGTTTCACAAGCTCAAGAAGAGGAGATCATGAGGCAGGTGCATGAATTGGTGGAAAAAGGGATGGTGAGGTCTAGCTCCTCTCCATTTTTTTCACCATTGAATTTAATGCAAAAGAAAGAAGACACATATCACATGTGTGTCGACTATAGAGCACAAAATACGATTACTATCAAAAATAGATTTCCCGTGCCGTGCGTAGAAGATCTATTTGATAATTTACAAGTTTTGGCCTGACCAATGCTCCAGATGCATTCAAACTCATGATGGACAAAAATCTTCAGGCCATTCAAATTCTCTTGAGGAGTACAAGCGACACCTCCAGGTAATCTTTCAAGTTGTGAGAGAGAATAAGCTTTTTATTAATCAAAAGAAAAGTGAATTTTTCCTACAAGAGATTCAATATTTAGGTCACATTACCTCTAATGATGGCACCCGTATGGATCCAACAAAGTTAGAGATAATAAAAGGATGGCCTAATTTAAGGAATCTACATGAGGTACGAAGCTTCATAGGTATGTGTGCATACTATAAATGCTTCATACAAAAAGTTCTCGCTAATAGCAGGCCTATTACATGACTTAATAAAAAGAAACATTAAGTATTCATGGACTGCAAAAGTGCAAGAAGATTTTGAAAAGCTTAAGGATAATCTCATCTCTCAACATGTGCTCACACTATTAGATCTCTCAAAGCCATTTGAGGTCCAATGTGATGCTTGTGGTAATTGCCTTGGAGCTATTTTGCTGCAAGAAGGGCATGCCAGAGCATATGAGATTCAAAGACTCAACTTCAATAAGTGAGTATTGGGAAAATACAAAAAAAAGCTACTAGCTATTCTATATGCCCTAAACACGTGGAAACACTATCTCTTGGGGACTCCATTCATCCTACGAATGGATCACAAAACCTCAAGAACTTCATGACGCAAACCAAGCTCTCTGACAAACAAATGAGGTAGGCAAAATTTCTTTTGCAATTTAAATTTCATATTGCTCACACTGTTGGCAAGCACAATCAAGTGGTCAATACACTTTCACAACGACCAAGGGTAAATATGGTGTCTATGGCAACTCACAATGATCTATATTCTATGATAGATGAGTCTGCTATACTAACCGAGACTTTAAGTACGTAATTACAGCCCTTGCAATAGGGAAGTAACAAGAACCATTCACCTTGAAGGATGGTTACCTTCCAAATGGCAATAGGCTATGTGTTAATCACCCATACAATAAGAACGTCATGTATGAATCCCATACATCTCCTTATGTGGGGCAAAGAGGAACTCCATAATCTACTCTTCAAGGAGTAGAAATGTATTTCTGTTGGTCTACCATGAAAAGTAAACATACAAGAGTATGTTTCAAACTGTGTGGTATACCAAAAGTTGAAATTTGATCGAGGGAAGCAACTTGGATTGTTTCATTCGACAGGCTTAACAAGAAAACTCACTCTATGCCTGTCAAAAAGACTATTGAGGCACATCAAATGGCAACCCTCTTCAGATCTCAAATTTTCAAGCATCATGGATTTCCAACACCCATAGTGTCGGACAAAGATCCTAGAATGACCAGTAATTTCTAGAAGGGTCTCTTTGAGAATCTAAGAAGTAGATTAAATTTCTCTTTTGGCTTATCATCCACAAACGGATGACCAAAGTGAAATAACTAATCTAACGAATCTTGATCTACTAAAAGCCTATGTCATGGAAGTAGATCAATGTTCTCAATGATAGAAGTACCTACCTCTTATAGAGTATGTGTACAATGATATTGTACATACTCTATGGGGAAAGTACCTTTTGAGGTTAAAGAAGGAAGTTCCAAAAGTCCCTTACTACTTAAAGTACATGGGAAGATCTCCACTGCTGATGAATATAGCTGAGACCTACAAGAATCTTTTCCAAATATTAAAGGGGTTATATCCATCTCAGAGGAAAGGCAAAAAGGGCTGCTGCTAATAAGCACAAAAGAGCCTTAGCCTTTAAGAAAAATGATTGGGACTTGCTAAAGCTTCTCAAGGCTCATATGAGGCATACTACAGACCACCAAGAGTATGATGCTAAACTAGCAAAAAGATACTATGGTCCTTAAAATTCTTAAGCCAGTCAATGAGATGGCTTATCAATTGAATTTGTCCAACCATTGGCTCATGCACAATGTTTTCCATGAGAACCTACATAATCCTTACAAAGGAGCGCCATCAAAAGAAGCAATAGTTGCAGACCCTCCAAAAATCGAAGATCAAGAAGAAGGACTTCAATCTAAGTCCATCCTATGACATGAAGACAAGGTATTAAGAAACGGTAAGGTTATCTGGTGATATCTTATTAAGTTAAATTATCCTTTTAAAGATGCTAAATGGATGCAAGGAACCTAGCTTAAGGATAATATGAACCTTGTCAATGCTTCCAATGATACACAAGAGTAAGCATATGAAAATGCATTTAAAATGAAAAATATTTTTGTCTTATAAGACTAGTTCTCTTTTTATTGTGCACAAATCTAAACAGTATGCATGCTTAGAATCATGTTTGTGGTGACTACGTCTCCCAAACACCGAGTAGAACTTGTCACTCTACTTTGGAAGTATGATATGGACTAAAGAGCGGACATGCTTGCGGCAGCTACGTCTCCCAAGCACCAAATGAACTAGTCATCCATCTTGGAATGATGTAGCAGGGTAAAAAGGGATCCTCTACCCGCTAAGACAAATTGACTAATGACTATGACTTTATCTCTTTAACCTCATAGTCGAGGATGACTATGATTTCAAGAGAGAGGTAATGTCATTAAATATCTAATATCTAACCAACCCAAATGAATTTCTCATATTAAACTGATCATTTAATATGGGATAATAAACGGGAACAAGGGTTAGAATATAGACACGTGCTTATAGATCTATCTCAACACGGGGCCAATGGTAAAGGGGCCCAAATGAGAGGTGGTCTCTCAAAGAGCAAGGTTAACTAATGAAGCTTAAAATACCTTAGGGTTAGCTTCATTAAAGACCTCTAATGGTTAGTGTTAAAAGTCCTTTGACCTTAAGCAAACTGGGGCTGAGCTTGAGGTGGGAACCCGACCTAAACTTAAGCAAGATAGGGTTGTGCTTGAGGTGGGAACCCGACCTAAACTTAAGCAAGCTAGGGCTGTGCTTGAGGTGGGAACTCCACCCAGGGTGCTTGTCATGCTTGATGACTAACGTACTTGAGGTACTTGTCACATTTAATGAGGAAGTTGCTTGAGAAACTTCCTATGCATGGGGGGTAAGATGCTTGAGTCAAAAAGAGAACCTACACACTTAATGAGGAATTTGCTTGAGAAACTTCCTATGCATAAAAATCTCAAAGTTAGGGGAATTCTAAAAGAGCACATGGGACACATGTCAGACTCTCACTAAGCTTAACCACATGGTGTGCTTGAATGCTATTGGTTGGGCTAAAGAGGGGTCCAATGAGATTCTACTTCCAGCTAAGAAATATCTAGATATTTTCAAGCTCTCTCTCTCTCTCTCTCTCTCTCTCTCTCTCTCTCTCTCTCTCTCAGGGGTAAGGAGGACACTTGTCAAAAGACTACCCATATGCTTTACTGTAGGCTGCATGTGATTGGCTAGGCGGAGAGGGGTCCAACGAGCTTGTAGCATGTAGAAATTTCGCCCAAAGCAAGGAAGGGGGGTGCTAGGGGGATATACTCCACACACACACTCATTTGCAAAGGCATATCTCACTTGGTGAAAGTTGAGGAACACCACCTCCTTCTCCAAGCTTGTGAGAGTAAAAGCCTACACTAACACTCTTGGCTATGGAATGCAAATCCAACCAAGAGTCATGCTTCAATGCTTAAGCTTGTCATCTTCTCCATCTTCATTACTATGCTATTATGTATGCTAGCAAGAAGGGTAATGATAAGTGAGGAACTATTTCTTTCTCCTATGGAATGTTTCTTCTTCCTCTTCCCTATCCTCTCATTCCCTGCTAGCTCTCTCCACCTTCGAAGGTGTTTGAGGCCTTGGGACTGAGGCTTGGGATAGTTAATGCTTTCTACAAGTTTATGTTATGATTGTGATGCATGAAGCTTTCCATCTTCATTGCATCATGCAGGTCACAAGGAACACAAAGATTGTATTGTACCAAGTCTCTTTTAATGGGACAAACTATAATACAAATGCCTATTGGTGGGGGGACCGACTCCATATGAATCCGGTCCTCAACTATTGTCATGTTCTCTAAACTCTCTCTCTTGCAAAAGTATTGTTCATGCCAAGTTAACTAAGTACCATGTTTATGCTGCTACCATCAATTAAGTTCAACCGCTATGCTCACAAAGAATCTTTCAAAAGTGCTTCACCTAATTTCCTAATTCCGCTACTCTCAAAGTTCATAGGCCGTTTCCATTACAAATGCCCCAATTTATGCAATCCTACATATGTCAGTCCATGAGTACAGAGAACCATCCAACGAGGTAAACTTTCATCTTAAATGTTGTCCAACATCACTGTTTATAGCTATTATCAACACGAAGTACCATAGTATTTATCGACCCAGATTTTTTGAGTACAAGCAGTATACCATATTTTTTGCCAGTATTTACACCATCCCGATGCTACGTGTTTCCTGGTTCGTGTACAACCCAATGCATACAACAGAGGAAAAAAGCCCCAATATATCATGCCAACACACAAATGCCTACAATCAAAATTAGCAAGACTCCATCCCCGAATCTGGATTTCATCACCAATGTATATATTCCCGGAGTAAAATGACAGAAGTGAGGCTATGAGATAGTGAATCCTAGTATGGGATAGTATCCCATTATTATTTTTGATGTTCATGAAGGTACATCGGCCCAATCACACCAGTACAATAGCAATTCTTTTCAATGTTTTTCCAAGGTCAATAAGGCATAATAGCATGCTATCAAACGCAGCATAGTACATGTTTAACCCTTAAGAATCATAAACAAACTAAAAAACACCAACCTCATCAGTGCCGAACTCGACAATGGCATTGCTTTTTTCCATGATGCACAGTGAGCCGCTACCCTCTCTCAATAGAAAGTGCTCTCTCTCAAAATACCCCAAGGCACTAAGTGAGTACAACAACCATACTCACCTCCTCCTTAAGTAGTCGGTGTCGGGCAGCAAGTGCGCACAACTACACACTTCTCATTGCTGCGTTTCGGGTCCCACACGCCATGCTGCGCCATTCACTCCAAAAAATCGTCTGCAGAAAAAGACGTCAGTACATGCAGGTTTGGTGAATATGCATGAGAAAAATGGTATTGCAATGAAGATGGCCACATTTTTATTGAAGATAGCCTTTTTCCCATAAGAAGGGTATCACACCCAAGCAGACCACTGAAAGAGGAAAAAAAGGTTGTGTCGAGCAAAGACTCGTTTTTTGAAAAATCTTTCCACAAGTATTCGTCATACTATATTGATTGAGTTGGCTCTCAGTATTCCCCAAGTTTATTTTTGTTCAGGGATTCTGAACCTAAGTTTTGTTAGTTTAGAGACCCCCACCTGTTGAGTGAGGCAATAGGCAGAATGTTCAGTTAGAAACCACCCCTAGGTGAGGAGAAATCAGAGGTGTAGTAAAAAGTAAATAATGTATGTATGTGTGTGTGTGTGTGTGTGTGTGTGTGTGTGTAACACACACACACACACACACACACACACACACACACACACACATATGTGTGTGTGTGTGTGTGTGTGTGCGTGTGTGTGTAGCTGTTTAAATCTTAACTAATAAGACATAATTGAATTTTTCAAAAGACAGCTAGCCAGAAAACAATGAACAGATAAGTACAAAAATAACTCACTATTAAAATTATTTAGGTACAATGATTGTAGGAAAGAGATCCTCTTTCAGTAAGCAAGTAGTAAAAGAACTTCCCCATTCATCAGTGAGTGCTTCATTAAAGTAGGGTAGCTTGCCAAAGAAAAGAAAACCCTCCAAGATAAGATAGAGTCCTTACCTACATCCATCCAAACAAGACAACAATTCTGTTAGCCTTGGATGTGTTTAACAGGTATCAATGGACCACATCAATTGTTATCCATGTCCATCTTACAGAATTTGATCACTTTAGCCAAGCTAGGTCATCTTTTTAGAAATTATATGTTAGCAGTCTTCTACTTATCGTATCACAAATGAGTAGTACAATCTCCTTTCAAAATGTTAAAGTCTACCAAGACAAAATATATATTTAGTAGTAATGAGGTTTATTTTTTAAGAAAAAACCTTTTTTGTTTAACGAACTGATTTCCTCATGAAGTCTAATGTAAAAAATTCTTTCCCTAATGGTTAGCTCAAGAGATACAGGCCTAGTAAGCCCAAAACATGCTAATTAGGCCCTTACCACAATATCAGTTTTCAGTACATTGGTTTGGAGAAAACACTCATCATAAGCACTATTTCCAGTCGGCAAAGTGTTACAAGTACCAAAACGGGTGGTACGCACTATACTATTACCAATCCCAAGCGCGACAAGAATCCATCCTCTTTATCGAGGTAAAACTTTTTAGGCACCATAACTCGGTTACTATGCCAAAGCCCAAAGTAGTTGCCATATACTTACCTTCGGAAGTAACCATCCCAAGATCTCATTGTAACAACCATTAGTATCTCTTTAAACACAGAAAGTTGGTGTTCGGCTATGGTTGCGCAAGACACCTAACCATTTTTCCATAATGTACAACAACCAACGGTACCAGATGATGACAACAAACAACACCATTTCCCAACCAAGTGACTTAACAAATTGCACCTGCAATTGTAAAGTCCTGCAGCGGCTAAAACAGAGCCAATACAACAACCTGTAGTGAAAACCAGTACATGCAGGTGTTCCCTTCATCAATACAGTCGCGACAGAAAAACAGTCGCTCTTTATGCACAAGAGGTCTCAAGGCCCAAGCTAAAAAAATGCCCAGGCGCTGCAGTTTATTCATTATGTAATCAAGCAAGACCAACCTACAGTGTATAAAACAACCAGCTCCCAATCTTACCAACCATGCACAGTATTTACAACCTGTTTATACCACAACAGAAACAAACTAGAACTGGTACTGGCAGTAAGGTAAAAAACACAGCACCTGAGATGTTTGAGCGGCAAGCTCCATCACTCAGCAAGTTCAGACAGTAACGACACAAAGCAGAAAAAAACCTAATCCAAGGCTAAGTGAGGGCCAAGGTATGCCCTCACCTTTGTTTAAATAGGTTGGTGTGCACGCATCCAGAGCAGATGAGATGAATGGGCCAAGCCGCCCTACACTGCATGAGTCCCTTAAGCGGTCGGCGGATACCATCGCCTGGGGAGGTCCATAGTCAGAGAGTAGAAGGGGCCGCCTTCCCCGTATAATGATAGCAGGGGGATTTTTCACGCTTCGATAAGCATGTTTATTAATTATGCAAGGGCCTTGTCCCATTATAAGGCAAGTTTTTACAGTAGCACAACAAAAAGCTCTATAATGCCAATGGGGGGGGGGACTGTAGGCGGGTGAGAAATTGAATTGTAGCAAGCATTTACTAGTACCTTAGTGTGTGTGTGTGTGTGTGTATATGTATATTATATATATATATATATATATATATATATATATATATATATATATGTATAGAGAGAGAGAAGGGAGAAATCTTCCTCCTAAAGCTCTCTCCAGAAGGGTGCAAGTAAAAAGTCAGGTAAAAAGATCCCTAAAAAGCTTCCTTGAAAAGCTCTCTCGATTCCCACACCCATACGAGGATAGCACCTCAACCCTTGTATTTTTAGTGTTCACCTACCTATTAACACCAACCTGGTCGCCTGACTCTAGAATGTGCATAATATATATATCATCCACAAATTTGACTATTAGAGAAAAGTCACACAATCATAGATACAAGTAAAATATTTCTCTTGATCGCATTTAAAAACATCAGCAAGCGTGCAAGAATTGCCACCTAGACTAGTAGTAAGCACAACTTACCAACTCTCTTAACTGGATAAGTGGCATTCTTAGCACATGTGCTAGTATTCCCACTAGGGACAATTTTGAGAGAAGTAAAAGAATCACAATGAGATGTAATGTGCTTGGTTGCACCGCTATCAAAGTACCCAAACATGATCCATATATTCTACAATACATACATCATGAATAAATGTGTCGTTTTGACACTAAAGTCCATTTTGTATCTTGCACAACATTTGCCACAATTGCATTTGAAGAAGCATCTACAATGGCTACATTTGACTCTTTCTTGCAAGCCTCTTTAGACTTGCGCTTAGGGTTATGCTTAATGAGGTAATTATTTGCCTTACAATAATTTCATTTCAACTTCTTCCTTTCAAGGACTCAAGGAGAAGATGCAGCTGCTACATGGTTACTATTTGAAGAAGATGCAGTTGCTACATGCTTGTTACTTGAAGGAACGATAGAGGTGGCAACAGTAGTATTCTTCTTGAAAGCAACCATTAATGCATGTTCAACAACACGCTACTTGATATTTTAAGAAGATGCAGTTGCTACATGCTTGTTACTTGAAGGAGCATTAGAAGTGGAAATATTGATATTCAACCATTAATGCATGTTTTAATGCTTGTTCAACAACATGCTACTTAGCCCTATGTTTTCTAGACTAGGCCTCTTTCATCAATATAGGGACAAGACCATTGAGTTGCATGACATCATGTGTGAACTCTTTGTCACAAGACTCTAGTAGCTGATAAGGACATGACAATGCATCAAGAACTGTCTACACAAGGGAATTGTTAGGAATACATCCATATCATCCTCCTCATGTATAGTCTTTGATTCTAACTCCTTACACACAAGGGAAAATCCTGCAGACATGTTTACAAAGGTAGTCAACAAGGAGAAGTTGAGATTTTGCTCATGTTCAATCGGCATTCAAGGATGAGAAGCCAGGATGAAAAGCAGTCACAGGACTGACTTTGTACATGACTTGCTCTGCCTTGAGCGATCACGACCCTTTTGATTTTTGAACCTCTCCTTTAATCTTCCCCTCATTTCTGCTGACAGTGCAGCACTTGACGATTCACATGTGCTTCTCCTTTGCATTTCCTTACTTAGGAGAACACCCACAATATCATCAAACTTAAGATTCTTTGCGTCAGAGACAGAGTTACTTACAACCATCACAAGGTTGTCCCAACTATTCGATAGAGACGATAGTATAAGGAGGGCTCGCACTTCTCATCGAAATTTGACCTTCACCAATCAAAGTTGACTGATGTTGGTGTTACAATCATTTAGGTGTTCTGCAATTGAACCACTCTCTGTCATTTTTAGATTGAACAAGAACTTCTTGAGAAATACCTTATTGGATGTCGATGGTTTCTCGTAGAGGCTGTCAAGTGACTTCATCAAGTCCTCCGTGGTCTTCATCTCTGAAACATTGAAGGCCACTGTTGATGCCAAGATTATCCAGATTGTTCCTAATGTTTTTTGGTTAAGGACAATCCATGCTTCATGTGCCATCATTGGGGGCTTCTTTGCAAGACCGCCTAGTGGAAAATAAAGGTCCTTCTGGTAGAGATAGTCTTCAATCTGCATCTTCCAATGTTGGTAGTTTTTTCCATTGAACTTCTTGATCTTGACCTTACCTTCCTCGCCCATTACTCCCACTCAATTCAAGAATCCTTTCCTTAAGATACTTTAGCTACAAGAAAACCTTGCTCTGATATCAATTTTTAGGAACGTAGCTAAGTAGATATTAGAGTAGTTTACTTAATGAAGAGAGATAATTTTCACACATGAGAGATTATAGAGTAGAGTAGAGAGAGAGAGAGAGAGAGCATGCACACACGATATACATGGTTCACCCAATGTGGGCTACGTCCTCGAGAAAGCAGCCACTCAATGGCTTTAGTACTTCAAACTAGAAGTAGGTTACAAAAAGATTATACCCTTAATGGAGCTCCCACCTTGCTTCACTCTCACCACCTCACATACACTTTGTTTCATCAACTTCAAAGTGACATTTTTTTGTAAAAGGAACCTCCTTTTATTGGCCAAAAGGGCTTCCCTCTCTCACAAGAGGCAACTATGTGTAGCCACCCTTGTGTAGACAAGTCCGAGTTGAATTCTCCCATGCGCCCATGTGTGGCCACCCTTGAGAAGACAAGTCCACCTAGAATTCGACCACCGGTCAAAGACTTTCACCCACCGGCCATTGACTATCGATAGGCCATCGATCAACTGGCCAACCGATCGGCCATTTTTTTAATCACCTTTCGATCGTGGGCCGGCCATAATATTCCGACAAAAAAGGGAATATTTTGACGAGTGATTTTTCTTATGCATGATGGCTTCTCCCTCATAATGGGGGCTTTACAAATGTGTGTTTTTGAGACTAAAAGTTACAAGGGGTAAATCAAGCTCCGTACTTAGCATATAGCCCTAGAAAAAGACCTAGTCATGTCTCACAAGTGAAAATGGGACAAAATCTAAAACAAGAACTTTTTCGGCCCTATAACTTCTGCAAGTGGGCTAAGGTATCCTCATCCAACGCTTTTTTCATCTATATGAGCGAGGACACAGCCGTTGTGGACTCCTCTTCCACTAAAGAAGTCTTCTAACGTGGACATTTCTCCAACAAATCATACTTGTTGCGGAAGAAAATGCAATCATTAACACATGCATGTATCTTTTTGTCGTGGGAATAGATAGTTACCTGACTAATCCGTCAAAGATCGGCAACCTTAGCTGATCCCCACTTACCACCCGCACTCACACATGCTTCTTTGTTTTCTAATTACTACTAAAATCTTTCAACACTTAAACTAATAGTTATTTTTAACTTCCCATCACAGTTATTTGTTAAAACAAGTATTGAAAACAACATTGAAAAACATTTTTTAACAAACAAACATCTTTAAACTTAAGACAAGGTATGGTCACTTAGAATAATCCTTGAAAAACCTGACCCGTACTTAACTTGTCTAAAGCACACCTATATATGGATGAAAAATGACTCCCTTCCTTATTCATAGTCCGGGGGGGAAAAACATCACCCAAACTTTGAGGCATCCATATGCCAATCAGCTGTCCATACAAACTGGGGGGGGGGGTCCCTAGCTTCAGGTTGACGAGCTAGACATCATACGCGTATGATGTCTGAAGGGCATTTTTAGAGACCATTTATGACATCAGAGCTGACCAAGGTGTTTAGCACCACAAAACAAGCTTAGAGACCAAGTTTCATCCAATTTGGAGCATTTTTTATTTAGAAGACCTCCCGGAGAGGCTAACAGTAACCAAGACAGAACTAGGGGTGATAGACCTGCCAAAAAGTAGATTCTAAATTTCAACTTGGGCTGATTATGAGCACTTAGACATCATATGCGTATGAAGTCTGTATGCTCATTTTAGGAATCAGATATTGATTTTGACGTCCAATAACTTTTCTTGTGACCCTAGGATCCCATTTGTCTCTTTAAATCGGTGCTTAGAGCTCACATAGGGAATCAAGTCCTTATATACAGTTGTTTGTTTGAGATTAACCCTCTAGTTATACCGACCAACATGGTAGAGTATCCTAGGATATATAAACAGACATAAACATACACGGAGTAAAAACTCATTGTACATAGGGGTAATCAACTTATCAGTGGTCAAAAATCCATCATTGCTCATCACTTGAAGTGAAAATATTTCAAGGAATTAGAGGTGTCTTGCGACAAGCTATCTTAAGGATGATTAACCGAATCTTTCCTAGATCAACCACGCTAACCCAAGCATTTCTTTCCTATGTTACAAAAACAATGATTTTTTCTTGGAAGATACCCTTCCATTTTTGGCCAAATTCACCATTTCCTAAGTCCTTATCCACTCTTTAACGAATACAATGTTATAACTTTTAAAAAAATGAACTACTTATGAATTTAATTTACAATCAAAACCCACATGTGATTGATCAGAGATTTGATTATCAAGAGATAGAGAAGGAGAGAGCTTGAGCTCTTGTAAGCATGCACGCACGCACGCACGCACACACACAAAGATGAAGGCAAAAGACTGTACTTCTTCTTCTTCACAAACTCAAGATAAGAGGTCTACAAAACATAAGGAAGAATGCAACATAAAAGGGAACTAGTACAACGATCTAATATGAACCGCGAGTGAGTGAGGTGAGTAGATAAGTGTGCCATCACTCCGGTAGGTAGACCATCTCGGTGTAGTCCAATTGTAGTATCACTGGCAAAGATATGTGTATCTCCACCAAGGCGCGCCAGTGATGATGAACATCGGTGGCAATCATCCAGGGTCGTACATGTTGAGCTTGACATCTCAACACTCCCCCTCAAGCTCAATGCAATCTCTCGTATGCCAAGCATTGCTCAAAACCATCATAGCTTTGTCGCTCTAAGGGCCTTTGTGAAGATATTTGCAACTTTCTCATCCATAGCCATTAACTCTAGGTCGATGTCGCGTGCTAAGACCCTCTCTCTGATGAAGTGGTAATGCACCTCAATGTACTTAATCCTGGCATGAAACATTGGGTTTTGTGCTAACTGTATGTTGTTGAGGTTGTCACAATAAGTGACAATCGGCCTCTATACATGTACTCAAAAGCCATGAAGTAGCAATCCCAGCCATGGCACCCCTATACTCTACTACTCAAAAGAGAAATCGTAGGTTGCTTATTTCTACTCCATGTGATAGCAGCACTCCCAAGTGAGAACATGACTCCCTTGGTAGACCTGCGATCATATGTACTACTATCCCAATCTACATATGTGTAGCCATAGAGCTGCAACTCCACATCAGCCCTATAAAAGAGTGCATAATCCAAAGTAGCACTCACATAGAGCAAAGTGCACCTCACTGCATCCAAGTGTGGTTTCCTAGGAGACTACATAGTGTGACTCACCAATCCAATTGTGTAGCTCAAGTCTGGACATGAGATAGTCAAGTAGATGAAGCTATCCACAATCTTCTTGTACATGGTAGCATTATCAAGCACTTGACCTGCATCATTCCCCAACTTCAAATTCTGATCTAAGGGCATTGCAATTGACATACAATCAATCATACCATACTTTTTCAGTATATCCGAAGCATATTGCCTTTGTGACAGTCATACACCTTCTTCTATGTGAATAATTTCAATACCCAAGAAATATCGCAAGTCTCCCAAGTCTTTCATGTCAAACTTCTGCATAAGTAGAGCCTGCACACCCTCTACTTTAGCCACATTATCACCTTTGACAATCAAATCATCCACATAGATACATATTACGACAACTCCAGCCTCATTCTTTTGCACATACAACGAATGGTCTGCATCAGACATCTCAAAGTCCAATGAAATGAGGAATGTCACAATCCTCTCGTACCAAGCTCTAGGTGCTTGCTTTAGCCTATACGGTATTTCTTTAACTTGCATACAAGGTCACATAGCCTTATATTTGCATAACCTTGTGGCTGCTCCATCGTAGACACAGTTTCCTCCAAGTCTCCATTCAAAAATTCATTCTTTACATACATTTGTTTCAACACCCATTTTAATGCGACAACCACTTCAATAAACACACAAATGGTAGCCATCTTAGCTACGGGGCTAAACGTCTTGTCATAATCACTCGCATAAGTCTGTGCATAATCTTCGCCCACAAGGATAGCCTTGTACTTGCTCAAACTGCCATCAGCATTATCCTTTATTTTGTAAACCCGCTTACATCCAATTTTCTTCTTTTCCTTTGGTAATGGCACCAATTCCCATTTTCCATTTGCATCAAGTGCATCCATCTCTTCATCCATAGCTTGCAGCCATTTTTCATCCTTGACAGCATCCTCAAAACATGTGGGTTTTACTTCTTCTTTAATCTTTTCCATAAATGCATAATGATGAGCCACAAAACATGTGGATTCTACTTCGTCTGTAATATTTGTCGTAAATGCATAATGATGAGCCACATAAATGTCATCAGTCAATGTCTGCACAAGATTTTTGGCTCTTTTTTACCTGCGTGGTCCAGGATCACTTCCAGGTGCCCTATTCTCTTCTTGCATTCTTCTTGCACCTGGAGTTTTCATAGAGGGTATGCCAAACTCTGCTTAGAACCACTACTATCGCCATCATCATAACCATCACTCAAATTTGGCAACTTAGGGGCATCATCAACTTTTTCCTTAGGCCTTTCCTTGATACATTTGAAGAGTTCGTAGGACTCACTCTTTCACATAACCTACCACTCCATGGATTCTCACCATGATTTGCAATAGAGGACCCTTGCAGGCCACTCAAAACTTGTGACTACGCACCTGTATTTTTTGCATCCACATTCTCTCTTATATCAGCCCCCAAATCATCTTTTACATCAGTATACCAACTTGCCATTTCATAAAAAAACGACATCCTTGCTCACCCTCACTTTCCTGTGACAAGATTGTTACACTTATATCCTTTCTGCTCAGTGGAATAGCCAACAAACACACATTTTTCTACTTTTGTATCAAGCTTACTTCTTAGCTCATCCGGCACATGCACATAGGTAATACATCCAAACACTTTAAAATCTGATACATCTACTTTTTCACCATTGAACTTTTCTTTAATCATGTATTGTAGTAGTAGAGGTCCTGTTCATAATGTAGACACCTGTAGCAATAGCCTCAGCCGAATAACAATGAGACATGTTCTTCTCATTCATCAATGCTCTAGCCACTTCTGCAATGTGCATGTTCTTTCGCTCAGCCACACCATTTTACTATGGAGTACACCTGCATGAAAACTTCCTGTGAATTCCATGCATGCTTTTTCAAAAAACCATTGAATTCATTGAAGAAGTATTCTCCCCCTCCATTTGACCTCAGGCACTTTACATGTTTCCCAGTCTGTTTTTCAACCATAACTTTGAAATTCTAAAAATTCATAAACATCTCTCTTTTTTGCTTCGTGAAGTAGACCCATACCTTCCTTGTATGGTTGTCAATGAAACTCACATAGTATCCGCATCCACCCATAGATGCAGTCTTTGTCGGACCCCATACATCTGTATACATTAAATCCAATGCCTTCATGCTTACATGCTTATCATGAGGAAAGGATGTTTTTTCCTACTTTCCAAATTGACAAGCTTCACATACTTTTTGCATTTTAGCAACTCAAAACGTAGGTAAACCTGTAACCATCTTTTTAGTCTGTATCATTTTTAGCCTCTGCAAATTTACATGACCAATACGTTTGTGTCAAATCTCTATATCTAGAACAACACCTACACCTCATGCAAACATGGCAGCATTCCCTTCATGCACATTTACACTCCAAAGTAAACATTGTGCCCACTTTCTTTCCTTACGCAACTAGCCTTCCATCCTTCTTATGCTCTTTTACAAAGAGACCATTGGAGTTAAACCTGCCTATAAACCCTACTCAACCATTTGGCCAACAAAAACAAGGTTCTTTGTAATGTTGGGTACATGTAGTACATCAGCCAAGTACTTTAATTACTTTTTTTTATAGACAATGGCACATTTCCTATATGCATAATAGAATGTATAGTATCATCCACAGTTTATACATAACCACGACTTTGTAAAGTCTGCATTTCCTTAAACCATTCACCATGGCTGGTCATGTGATTCAATGCACCAGATTCCACGTACCAAACATTATCACTCGATTTTGTCACATTTGCAGACATAGTACTTAGCATGTGATACACCACAAATAGCCTCTCAGGCTCATTTGCATTCCTGCTAGTGGTTGCATAATTGTTTTGCCGCCTCTTGTCTGGACAGTCACGCTCAAAGTGACCATGTCTTCCACAGTCCCAACATACTACATTTTCGTGTTGACCTGCATTATTGTGTTGCACATTTCCATGACCTCTTAGACTCCCCTACCTCAAAAGTTTCCTCAACCACCACCTGTGTTCTGACCCTGATTGTTATCTGTTGTTGTGCTTGGTGGTTGTCTCTTCCTCGGCCTTGTCTACGACCTGTACCACATTTTCCTCTTCCTCTGTTATTGAAAAGGACCTTTTCACAATTGTTTCCACCCTGTGTAGAGGAATCTTCCTCAAGTTCCTTCTCTTCCACAATCAATAAGGACACTAAATCTATAAACGAGGGAATGTTCTCTTGAAGATGGATGCCAGTTTTAAATTATTTGTACTCAGGACCCAAACCTTGCAGATAGACTTCTACTTTATCATCAGCATCGACTGTAACACCAATTGATGCAAGGGACTCACATATGTTCTTTATCTTCAACAAATAGTCATTGATGGACGACAGTCTTTTCTTCTGCATAGTATTCAACTCAATCTTCAACTATAGCTTCCTTGCCTTTTTGTCCCAAGCCTCCTTAGGAGATTGAGCATCATGTATATGCTCAATCATAGTGCTATGTACACTGACAAAAAGCCAATACATGACCTTCCCCAAGCTCCCTGGTTCCAATCTTTAAATGTCTTTATTTTCGTAGCACTCGCACCTTCCTCTGGCAATGGTGGTGCTATCTCATGCTCTCCATCAATGTAGTCCCAATAACCTTTGTCCATAAGGAAATTGGTCATTTTGAACTTCCAAGCATGGAACTTGTTCTTATCCAGGTTCTCATTGACAGCCTAGTTACGCCCATAATTGTTGGACAACATGTTTCCAACCCTTTACAAAGTCTTTGACAGCCTGCTAAAAATAGTTGATTACCACCTGTAACCACAATACATACAACTGTTTCATTGTGGAGTAATTCTCCATAGTAAATACCACGTGGGGTTGCAACTCGTGCAATTTCAAAACTACTCAATAACTTGATTCTAGTAACTGAGAATCGTGAGTTGCAAGCTCAATAGAGAGAGGATATTGATGATAGTACTAAAGAGAGAGAGGATGATGATGAATGGAGCTGGCAGACCCTAAGGATGGTTTTCTCCCTTGCATCATCATCATCTGCATGTTGTGGCCGCCTATCACTGACACAAGGTCCGCCCCTCCGTGTTGGAATAAAGAAATAAATTAATCCATCCTCATGTCTCGTGATACCAAAAGGCATGAGCACCCCTTCAAATCATGCCTTCTCGCATTCTATTTAAAGCACCCCTAAGTAACCAAAATCAATCAATACAAACCCATCTACCAACTAACTCTGAGAATCTCTCTCTCTCTCTCTCTCTCTCTCTCTCTCTCTCTCTCTCTCTCTCTCTCTCTCTCTCTCTCTCTCTCTCTCTCTCTCTCTCTATTTGATATCACTCTATATGTGTGTACAACAACCTAATGCTTCTTATATGTGTTTGTGTAGTGAGAGGCCACCCGTCCTTTCACTTACACATGGTATCATTTGTCGGGTAGTGCCCCTACTATCTCGTTGCCATGGAGTAGGTTGTGATGGAATTGATGAAGAAGCAACCTACATTAGCAAGAAAATTCTTGCAAGCCTTGGCGAATGTCCCTCTCTCACTATATCAGGCCCCTACAAACTATAAGGAGTCACATGTGTAGATGAAAACAGAATTTGCAAAACCCTACAAGCCCCTCGTGATACTTCCTTCAATGATGTTGTGGCTCCCCCTATCCAAACACCGAGCAAGGCTTCATTCTTCTTGCTCAAGACTTTACCCTTTGCCTTGCAGGTGCTTTTGTTGCTCGTGTTGCTCAGGAAAAGGTGCACGTGATGATCTATTTTTGAAACAACACGGAGGAAAGTGAAAGGTACAACCTATTAGTAATCATCCTAATGACAATGTAATTATCAGCTCCATTAAGCTTAGCATAATCGAGGTTCTCCTATTGAGGACAATACAAGGTAACTATACATGGTTTTTACTCACAGAACCAAGGAAAGCATAGACAAACACACCTTCTCAAGCAATATGGGCAATCATGTCTAGGCAAACCTTAGGTCAAGCCGGGGAAAGATTTTAGCATTATCTAGTAAGTGAGTCCTAGTTTAATAGAGGTAAAGCAATATTGTGTGTGTGTGTGTGTGTGTGTAGTTGACTCAACGCCACTTAAGGAGGAAGTCACGTCTATAGGGGTTGCATCATGCACCCAAAGGTTTTTCGCCTACATCCAGATGTGAGCCCCCCACCAAATCCTTTTTCGCTAGTCTTAACTTTAACATAGCATTGTCCCCTGTGCATGCACTTTCCTCCCTTGAGCCACAAAGGTCCCAAGCCCTGTAAGGACCAAATCCCATGCACATCCTTCTTTCTCACGCACAAGGGCTCCAATCCTTTTTTGGCAAAGGCATTGTTCCCACCATCGAGCAAGATTAGAAGACTTATAGCTTCCAAAGAGAGCTAAGGAATGGCTAAAGGGATTTCATGCATTCAACTTTCAAAGGCTTCAAGGCTTTTTTGAGAACTCAAAACAAAGAGAGATTATGCTCTCTCTCCCACACTCTCTTTCTCTCTTCCCCTAAATTCAAAAGCTAAAAATCTTTGCATCCAAGGCATAGAATTTGTAATGTATGTCATAATTCTTGTTTATGGAGATGATATATTAAAGTTCTTTTTTAAAGAGCTAGACACTGACCTTGGCACACTGTTAGTGTGCTAAGACCCCTCTATTTTGCATTATCAGGGACAAAGTGTGAGAAATCCAATGGGGAGAGCTTCCACACCTAGCGAACAAAACTAGGGGATACCTTAAGGAAGCAACAATGGTTTGTTGTCAAGACTATGACAAATTAGCCATACACTTCTAAAGGCACCCTCACTAGAGCTCAAATTGCATGGCCACGTGCCAAAGATGAACAAGCTCTAGGAATAATCCTCACATCTCTACATTATGATTACATGCACTTCACAGAGATGACTACACTACAGCACTTCAAGCATGGATAATCTTAGAAGAAAATTTTGGTGATAAGCAAAAAGCAAAGTAAAGTAAGCTTAAAGAAGAATCCTTACAAGATAACTATGCTTCAAAGAGAGGACATCTCTAGCCTAGTAAATAGGTTAATGAGCATAATCACACAACTCACTTGCATTGAGTGCCAAATCCCAAAACAAGACAAAGTAGCTATGGTTTGAGTGCTCTACTCGAAACCTTTGACAACATAGTCATAGTTTTAGAGCAAAAGCATCCCACACCTTGACTGCAATAAGTCATAAGTGCAATTCATGAAGGAAAAAAAGAAAAGAAAACAAAGAAGACTATATCAAATTGAGGATATCTTGCACATCATCTACTTCAAACAATAAGAAGAAATCCATGACACTTTTAAAAAGATTGCTACAAGATATACGATTGAGCATCTATAACGCGCTTTTCTTGCTCTTATTTTTATACCATTGAGCATCTATAACACACCTTCATTATTATCTTTGTACAATGTAGACGTCTGGATACATACAAGTAGATAGTGGTGAGAGATTTCAAACTAGGGTCTAAAACCTGGATGAGCAAAGGGAAAAGACCCAGTGGGGAAAAGGTGCATTTGATATATGCTCTTACTGAGTTGCGTAGATGACGTTGAAGTACATGTTGATATAAGGTGAGTGCCTAGGAGAAAAAAAAAAAGAGAAGAGAGCCTAATGCAATTGCCAACTAAGGGATACTCTATATGCAAAAGAGAATTGTCAAGAAACACATGCAATGCAATAATGGATTTGATGGGTGCTTCAAGAAAATAAATGTAGCACATGTGCCAACAAGATATTTCCGCATAGCTTCCACTTTCCAAGAAGGGTTTTTTATTTAGAAGCTTCTCCAGTCATGCCCCATAATGCTCGATTTGTGAGTGTCTTTTGGACTTGTCTCCTTCACATCACCAGACATAAAATACACAGACTTTTCTTATGTTCACCTATACTAGCACAAATGATACAATTAAAATATGCTCAAGTCTACCATCTTGAGTAGTACCTAGAATAGGTAAATTTTTGAGACCATAGAGAATATTACTTGAAGCTTTGGGACTAATGCCTTGCTCATTTATAGTTTATTTTATCAACTCTAACTATGCCAAAGGATGTTCTTTACATCCTAGCCACTTGACTTGAGATTCTTAAGCTTGTAGGAAAGGCATTTTCAGCAAAAAGGCAATCTTTTATCTTCAAAAGAATGAAGATCAAGGACCAATTTGGATGCTTTTACTTCTTTTGCCATATTTTTCTAGTTGTCCTTGGTTTCTCCTCTTGATGTTGATGGCATGATCGTGTGTCCTTTCCTTTGAGTCTCCAAACATACTTATGCATTAGAGACTTGGAGTGCTTGATTTGGCCGTGTGTTTTGAGGAGGTTGTTGAAGGTTAAGCTTGGGTAGCCAAAAATGTGTATTGCCTTCATAGAATCCTCGTGCTTGAAGTAGCTTCACTAAGACCATCGGTCATTTTCTTATAACATTATGCCTATATGTACCACCCCTAATTATAAATTGTGTTTTCATCTTTGTTGCCACTTGAGAATCTTAACCTTCTGTTGTTGGTGATCATGCCTAGCGGCATTTCTCTTGGATTCCAATTTTGATTTTGGCTTTCTCCCAGTCACAACTTTGGTGGGAGATCCTTGTGGGGTGCAAGGGATCTCAACTGGGTGTAGGATTTTGTTTCTTTAAAGGGAGCCCATATGTTTGTATTTCCTTGGAAGGATCCTTGTGCTTGCAATGACTACCTTGACATGATCCATCATGTGGATCTACCTTCATGATTTGCTTGACCTCTTGGTACCCAAATTGAATCTGCAACTTTGAGCTCTATTAGGGGGGATATTGCTCTCTCCGATGATGCTTGGTTTGATGAGACTAGAGGTGGTCTGTCACTCTAGTGGGGCTTCTACATCTTCTGTTGGTATTGACACATCCCCAAACATTGTAGTTGCTCAATCTCTTCTAGCACCTCCTTCCCTAGTCACCACGGCTATCCCTCCTAGTTATTGGTTCCTCTTGACTCCTCCATTATTGACATCTCTTCCTCTATAGAGGCCTTTCTAGTAAGATCCCTAATTTTTGGGTCTCTTTTAACAATAAGAAAAATAGATTCCAATATAAGCTTGCTAAGTTCTTTGGTTTACAATGTTCATTAAGCTATGTTGTAAGGTTTTCTTTTTTTAAAAGGTGGTTTTCATGTTCCACTAGCTCAAACGGATATTTGCTCAGTTTTTTTATTAAAAAAAACTTTTTTTTTGAAGCTTTTTCTTGCTTTTTGTCTTTTTGATGCTTTTTTTGTGGAAAGCAAGGTCGGATTCGAGTGCCCAAGATGCTATGATTCGATTTTGTAAAAAATTGCTTTTTGAGTACTTTTCATGCTATTTATTTCTATGCTTTTCGCACTTCGGTGAAAAGCGAGTCCGTTCCCTTAAACAAGGGGAACTCATGGGTTTAATTTTAGAAAATTTTCCTCTCTTTTTTTAAACGCTATTTTTAGCTTTTTGTGCTTTTTGGCGTTTCCAAAAAGCAATGTGCTTTTAAAAAATGACCTAAACCACTAGAAGAACCACTATATAGATTCATCAAATGAGGGAACCCACTTAGCCAAATCAAAACCTTGATTAAACTTGTTGACAAATGTACTTAGATCGACAACTTCATGAGTGCAAGTTATTAACCGTTCCTTGTACAAAGTTACCTATACGTGTAGGGATGCTACCAAGGGGGAGTACCATATGGAGTCGTCAGTTTGAAGAGTGGTTTATATATGTTTTATGATTAGTTTTGGTGAGTTGATTTCAAGTCTTTGATTTCCATAAACTTATATGGGGGTATATGGTTAGTCAATCCAAACCATATGGGCAATTATGCTTAAAGTGGCTTTCTCTTCGTATTCTGGTTGTTTGCATGAGTCTCAGATGGGTGAAGTAATGTGATAAGGTGTTAGCCTATGTAATGGGCCAAGCTTGATGCATTGGGTTGAGGTCAATACTTTCTTTTATATGTCATGCATTCATCCATAAATAGGAAAAAGTTATTTTTCACATATATGTGAAGTTATGTCATATGCTTCATCAAAGTGGTGGTGCTATTTTTCATCATAAGTAGATTGTTATGGTGATTTCATATGATGTATGGAACCTTATGGGGTGATAGAGTTCGAATTCAAAATTTTGCATACGCCAGGCAAGACTCTCTATGGTGTTGACTTTTTGTCAAGAAGTAATGAAGGGTATTCAGAGATCTTGATGTGGGATGATTGAGTAGAGGCTGAATTATTTCAAATTTCAACAATGGAAGGGCCAAATCTAGAATGGCAAGATAAGTATGATTTCCTTCAATATGGGGGATTTCCGCAAGCCTAGTCCCTGTCAAATAAGAAGGCACTAATTCTGAAAAGTCTGAAGTTCACCATAGTCTTGTATAGATTCAACATTGATGGAGTTATTTGAAGGTGTGTGCCTATGCACGGAAGAATGCAAGTGATTATAGAGGCTCATAGTGGGAGCTCTAGAGGACACTTTTTCATTGATATCATCTACAAGAAAACTTTGCAAGCAAGACTATGGTGGTAAACCATGATGGCTGATGTGAGGGCTTTCTGCAAAACTTGTGATACACATTAGAAGATGGGAAGTCCAACAGCAATAGGTATGACTCCTTTGACACTAATTCAGTCATTGGGAATATTTATGAAATGGGGATTGGATTTCATGGGGCCATTCAAGAAGGTCACATCCAGAAACAACAAGTACATTGTGATGGCCACTTGCTATGTCAACAAATGGGTAGAGGCTAAGGCGTTACCGAACAACACTTCAAATTCTATAGCATGGTTTTTGTATGAACATGTAATTTGTAGATTTGGTTGTTCGATAGAGATTGTGTAACATTAGGGAACCCATTTCATTAATGAGACCATCCAGATATTGATTGACATTTTCTCAATCAAGCATAGGAAATCAACTCCATATTACCCTAGGTGCAATGGGAAAGTTGAAAGCAGCAACAAGATTATTAAAACCATACTCACAAAGATTGTTCAGAAGGAGCCTCATAGCTGGGATGAAAAATTACAGACTATGTTACGTGCGTATTAGACTACTCACAAGGTTACCATTGGAATGACACCTTTCAAGATGGTTTATGGCACAAAGGCAGTGGTGCCTATGTTCCCAATCTCAGATTGGTAATTGAGCAAGATATGGATTTTAATGAAAATTTAAAGCAAAGATTGGATGAGTTACTGATTGGATGAGATCAGATAGAGAGCTATGCTAGAACAAGAGGTGGTTCAGTAGAAGAGAGATCACTGGCATGATAGTAAGATCAAGGTCAGAGAATTCAAGAAGGGAGACTTGGTGTTGCTATGTCAATCCAAGTTAGGCCCAAAGAAACCTAATCTAAAAGTTCCATGGTCAGGTCCTTATGAAGTGGATTGGGTTTCTCCAATGGCATAGTTAGGTTAAAGGAATAATCAAGACTATTGTTGCCATGGGTCTGCAATGGAGCTAAGATTAAGTTGTACTATGCCAAATTAGATGGAGCTCCAACAACACCCATTCAGGAGGCATTTGACTAGTTCAAAGTCAAATGATGAACCTCTTAATATGTTCCACATTAGACCAGTTGAGCTAAAAGGGAAAGAACTAGTGGATTTTTTGTGTATGGTCCCATTTCAAGTTCAGGCTCCAAGACTATCAGATGATTATGAAGGGCATAATCATCACTTCCATATTATACTTCTTACCAACTTGAAGATGATTTAGAGGGTCTAACACAAGCCATTAGGCGCCTCATTGAAGCTCACATGCCTAGCTATGCTTTCATGGGGATAAAATGTTGTCAACAATGTAGCTTCTACGAGGTTCTATGAAAGGAACACTTGGAATTCCTTGAAATTGTGATCCTTGGTGAACAAAGTCTGCTATAAATGAAGATTAAATTTGGCGCATGAGCTATTGTTGCTCATTATGTTGGACACTATTATGGTTACTTCTAGTTTCAAAGGGTGAAGCAATACACATGGGAGGTCCATGATTGTTGCCTCGTGCTTACAGTGGGTATGCTTGATAGTGCACAAATGCAACAAGCTATTCACTTTTGGCCATGATAGCTAGTTGCTATGATGTTTTTGAAGTGACACAAATACGGTTAGTAGAGGATAAGAAAACGAAGAGAACAAGTAAAAAAATTCCTCATTGAACAAAAAGACTTGGATATGATTATACCATTCATGAGACTACCAAGCATAGTATCTTCAGTGTGAGCTATCGCATCTTGTCTCAAACGTATGGTATTAAAGTTGGTACTCACCACATCAAAATTTACTTGTTTTGTTTATCCTAAGACATCAAGTCAAATGGTGTTTAAGCTAATGGATTTCTTTTTCCATGCATTGCAAATCCAAAAAAATGTGGCTCTTTGACACGCGATGATAATCATAACAATGACCCCCAACACTGGAGGAGAAGCATTTTATAACACTTCAACATTGAAGGAGATATAGGAATACAGGGGAAGGTCGGGGATGGGAATGGAGAGAGCTTTTTGAGGGAGTTTTTTTCATATTTTTGCTCAACTGAGCAAAAATCAAGAAAAGCTCCCTCAAAAAGATCCCTCCTAGAGCGAGCTCCCCCCCCCCCCCCCCCCCCCCCTCTCTCTCTCTCTCTCTCTCTCTCACCACACACACACACACACACACACACACACACACAGAAGGGGTGGAGAGAGGCATATATATACTCTCTCTTATATTGGGGGGGGGGGAGAGAGAGAGAGAGACAGAGAGAGAGAGTATATAAGGGCAAACTTGAAATTCTCTCGGTTTTTAGGTCAAGAATTGAAGCTTTGGTGGGTAATTACACTAAAACTTTTAAGTAAATTTTATAGTTTTCTTAAAGGCAAGCTCAAAATCTAACCGATATTTTACAATTTCAGCCAGGTAACATACACTAGACCTCGATTTTTTCCAACTATGGTCTCTCTCTCTCTCTCTCTCTCTCTCTCTCTCTCTCTCTCTCTCTCTCTCTCTCTCTCTCTCTCTCTCTCTCTCTCTCTCTCTCTCTCTCTCTCTCTCTCTCTAGTATTACTCAGAGCTAGAAAAATACATTTTTCCTAACCGATGAAAATAAGGGCAAACTTGAAATTCTCTCGATTTTCAAGTCAAGAATTGAAGCTTTGGTGGGTAATTACACTAAAACTTTTAAGTAAATTTTTCGGTTTTCTTAAAGGCAAGATCAAACTCTAACCGATATTTTATAATTTCAGCCAAGTAAAATACACTAGACCTCGATTTTTTTCTAACTATGTATCTCTCTCTCTCTCTCTCTCTCTCTCTCTCTCTCTCTCTCTCTCTCTCTCTCTCTCTCTCTCTCTCTCTCTCTCTCTCTCTCTCTCTCTCTCTCTCTCTCTCTCTCTCTCTCTCTCTCTCTCTCTCGGGATAGTTTCCTATGACGTTAAAATACTTCTTCTTTTGTGTTGCGCACATGCTGCGTTCACGTAGCCCGCTCGGCAAAAAAGAGAGCTCTACATCAGCAAGGCCCACCACGCTCCTGTAGGAAATGAAACGGCCCGCCACCACTCATACCCTCCCCAATCACGTTTAGCAGTCGGCCACTGCGTTCGCATGGCAAGAACTAACGTGAAGATGTTGCAGGTCTATAAAAGCTGCATCACAGCATACGTGGGGATCGTTGGTTCCCTTCATGCTCTGCACCTTGAAGGTCAACATGACATCAGCTCCAAGTTAGCTTGAACGGCCACTATCATGTGCACAAAGCAGCAGCCGATCTGAGGACGTTCATGGTACCAACGACTGCACCAAAAACGTCTCATGTGCGCGTTACATGCTCATCTTCAAGTGAGCGCTAGCACCCATAGTGTGTAGGACTATGTAGGCCTTCACATGCACATCGCCAACAATGGTAGCCCTTGCTGTGATGCAAACACCGCATGTTCTCCGCATTTGGCGCACGCGCAACAGTGGACACGACAAAGGTAGAGGGCCTTTGGAGGAGGCATGCAGTCTTTGGGGCTACTGTGGCATCGTTTACCCCAGCTATTGCAACGTCAGGTGGGACTATTGTACCCTATAGATGCGCCTGCGAGATCGAAGAGAAGATCATGTTTGACGTCATGATCGCGGTTATTAAAGCCATTCGCTCCCTCACGATGCTTCCATCAAACGATTATGCGGTTTCCTCTCTTCATGTTTTTCTTGAATTTTTTCCCTTCTGAGCCTTTGAGATGGGTTTGCTAGTACTGCAATCGATCTTGCTTCATTTGGCCATACTTTTGTATGGCCTTTGATGTGGAGAATAAGACAATACCGACAATTGTGCCCAAGATTGGACTTCGCTAAGGATCTCGGATGCTGGCATAGTTTGAAGCTGCACTGACAAATGCGACAATGTGTTATAAGAGCCCATTTTGTGTGTAGATGGTAAGGGATACGATGATAATATGTGTATATGTAGTTCTTGCCTCATTTTCTGTGAGGCATTGCAACCCCCAACAACTTGTAAGAAGGAAATTTTGTTATCCTTTCTCAATCATAGGCATGAAGAGAGAGAGAGAGAGAGAGAGAGAGAGAGAGAGAGAGAGAGAGAGAGAGAGAGAGAGAGAGAGAGAGAGAGAGAGAGAGGGAGGGAGAGGGAGAGAGGGAGAAGAGCATTTTAATGTCGTAGGAAACTATCACAAGAGACCTTAAAGATCTATTCGACGAGGAGAGTTGAACTCAAGGCCCGTTGAGAGAGAGAGAGAGAGAGAGAGAGAGAGAGAGAGAGAGAGAGAGAGAGAGAGAGAGAGAGATAGATAGAGAGAATGAAAAAAAATCCCTCATAGAAGCTCTCTCCAAAAGGGAGCTTTTGAGGGAGCTTATTTTATTTTTGCTCAGTTACAAAAATCCGGAAAAAGCTCCCTCAAAATCTCTCTCCATACCTCAACTCCTGAAGGCCACATTATCTACGGTTTTTAATAGTTGGGTGAGGATGATACCACCTCCCTACCATACTTACATATGGTTCTCTCTTTTTTGCGGGTATAAGCAGCCTGTGCACATAATGCATTTCTCATTATCTTTGTACCTCTACAATATTTTGGTACTATGAATATTCTCTAACTCTTAATTTCTGGCAAGTCTCCGTCATGAATATCTACAAATTGTATTTAACCAATATCCTACCAGTGAAGAAGGTACACTAGTTAGGGCCTATTCACATGCCATTCTGGTTGCCTTCAAGGTCATAACCGCGCACTCCCCTTGTTCTATTCATGTGCTAATGGTTTCCTTTTGAGTGCAAGTAAGAAGGAGGAGGTAGAAAGGCCTTAAATTGCCAAAAATCATCATTTTTTAGTAGACATCGCCACTGACTTGATCCACGCCTTGTCGTATATGTGGTTGACTTCTTGCTTCATGTGAGGCTCTTAAGGGTGGATTAGAAGTTCAATTGGTTTGCAACCAGGAATTGGCAACCTCCAAGGAAGGAACATGAAAAATTTGCAACCTTTTTTTTATGAAACGGAAATTTGTGTTTAAAAAGTAAGAAAAAGTATAATCTTAGGCCTCAAAGGTGGGGAGAGAGGCAGTCCAAAATAAATAAATAAATAAAATTACAACTTAAAACAGTACTCTCTCATCAGAAATCTTTTTCTGGAGTAAAAGGTGAGAATTTTAGTGCCCCATTTTGCCAAGGAAGAGCTTTTTGCACCATATACAGTGGTACTTGAGAAACTTCTTTCATTGAATTAGTAGAGAGCCCTGAAATTCTCTTGAGTATATAAGAGAATATGAATTCTTGTAAAGTGGAAGTCATGTATATAGCTTTGACACTAGCAATGCCATAAATAAGAGCATCTCCACATATTCCAAAGGGGAATATCCATAAATTTTCATTCCTTCAATAGTAGTTCTTTGACTAAGAAAAGACTGAGGATGAATTGACAAACAATTTTTCTAAAGACAATTGAGAAGACCCTATGGCCTTTGGGCATTGTACAAATATATGTATAATATCCTCTTATTGATAGCATCTTGGGCATTGCCTCGAGCCAATATTTGCATGCATAGCCTTTTTCCCTCTTCATATCCCTTGGTGGAGAAGTATCCAGTTCCAGAAGGGGCGTTTGATAGGGATAGGGAAACTCCATAGGCATTTAAACCAATAAATCCATTGCTTGTTGCTCCACTGCACCTTCCACTTAGCATTGAGGCGAGATGTTAGTGAGGCATCAAAGTCTAGAAAATTGGAGAACTATCTCAGCAAATGATATAAACTATATTCACAATTCCTTCTTCCAATTGGTCCCTTTGTAAGGAGCTGGAACTTTCCTATCCTACATGGAGTTTCCTTTCAACAACCAGAAGAGATGTGAAAGGAGTTAAATATCTCTTCAGGGGACATCAGCCTTACATTGATCAAACCTTTCTAGGGTTTGATTTCTTATTTTAAAAATTCATGAGCTTTAATACTAGTTTTGAGACCAAATTTGTAGGGCACAATGCCCATACCAAATCGAGTCTTGCAAAAGGAAATCAATTTTAGAAAAAACTGATGCAGGAATTTTCCAATGCTTCTTGATTTCAAACCAAGCAGGACAATATTTAGTTGAAATGGAGGAATTTGGTAGTTTATGGGTGAAGAGGCAATCAACAAGTCCCATTGAGAGATATTTTTCCAAGATTTATATCGCTAAAGAAAGCATCTATTGGTGTTTCTCTTTATAAGGTAGGCCCAAAAATCTGTGGAGAGGAGGGCCCTTAGTATCCATTTAGCAACCATTTTAGTTGCTAAGTTCTCTAGGTTGAGTAGACCCAGTCCTCCTCTTGTTTTGTGGAAGCAACAGGTCCTCCATGCCACCTTGGCCAATTTAGTACATAGGTAATCTCCACCCCATAGAAACCTTCTTGATAGTTTGAAAGCTGGATTGAGTTGTCATTTAGTAGGTCTCTAGCAAGACAAAAAGTACATTAGAGAAGGAAGCAAGTAATGATTCAGCACAAAGGCTATACATGAGATATTGGGCTACATAGTTTGCCAAGAGAACACTTCCTTCTCAACTTATCAAGGACCCACTGCCACCTCTATTCCAAGATTACCTTAAATCCCATAGGAATACCAAATACTGTGAATATTTTCCCATCTAGAATGAGTCGACAATCAACACTAGAGTTATAAGGAGGGATTTATCCATTAGAGGCTCTGAAACCTTGTTTGCTATATTTAATGACTAAGCCACTTGCCAAGAATAAAATATTCAAACACTCCATAAAGGTTTTTGCAGAAGATGAATCAGTTCTCATAATGGACTTGGGTCATCTGTTGAAGGCAAAGCTTTCATATGTACCTGAAATTAAGTCCTTTTATCTTCCCTGCAACCATAATGCTTTGAACCAACCAGCCTAAAGCATCAAAAGAAATTGCATATAGCAGGTGTGCTAGAGGCAACCCTGCCTAATGGATCTCATCATCAGTATGGCATCAAGAAGATCTCCATTGATAGCTATTCTAGCATAGGCATTACCAAAGACGATGTGCACAAACTTAATAAACCTTTTGCCAAAGTCTATGTTCTTTCAATATAATCCTGTCCATGAGGGTGTTGATTCTCCTGGCTAGGGTGAGACCAAAAACTTTGTAAGAGAAGTCAGACAGGTGATAAGTCTCTAATTGCCTAAATCCTCTTTGTTGGCCTTTTATGAATCAACTCTTAACAACCCTTTTATGACTTGACTTAATAACTTTTAACAAGAGTTCCTTTTCTAGTAGCTTCTTGCCAGACAAGGAGGAGGTATGGAACTAGCAGGTCTTGAAATTCAATAAAAAATTCATTAGGGATTCCATCCAATCCAGGGGACTTGCCTTCTTTGAGCTTACCTATAGTTTCTTTGAATTCCCCCTCAAAATAGGGTCGATCTAAGAATTGGGGCATTTTGGGGTCCACAATTTTATTTATTTTTTTGGCAATAGAAGCTCTTGCTTCTTAAATATACTTATGCATTTTTGGGGAACCATATAATATATTGGTAAAGAAATCAAAAGAAATGATCAAGTTCTCTATGTGATTGATAGCTTTACCACAACTTTGTTTTTAAGAAATGGGATAAAAACCTTAAATTTCTTCTTGTTCAAAAGGTCATACATATTTTTAGTGGGTCTATCTAGTCTTCCAGCCTAGAACTCTCTAGTATAGGCAAGGGAACTATTAGTTGCAAGAAGCTCTTCTTGTCTTAGAGTTTCAATGAGCTCTTTAGGGAGAGGATATATGCTAGAGAGGTTCTTGAAGTTGAAGACTCTTTCTTGAAATCACCATTCTTCTCTTAGCGCTCATCTTTTTAGCTAGTTTCTTATTAAGTAGTAAGGGTAGTCTAGATGACCTTGACAACAATTTCCTAGGCTAAGAATGTAGAGGATTGAGGTTTAAAAGCAACCTGGATAATCTCTGTATATTCTTTATGACCTTAATCTTGAAGAGGGACTGATCTAAGGGAATCCACCCAACTTTAAAATTGTTCTCAACTCTACAAAGATAAAAAGTTAATGGCTTATGATCAAATAAGAAGAGAGAGGAGTCGGACTTCCAATGTTCCTAGAGCAATTCTACTGACATATAAATTTTGCCCAACCTTGTAGCTCTAAAGCAAGATCCCTTTTGCTTGTTGCTCCAAGCAAATCCCACATCGTCTGATATATCCAAGAGATCCAGTTTGTTGACCATGTAGTCCCAATGGGTTTTTTCATTTCCTGCTAACACTTGTCCTTTATTCTGCCACCTCTCACTAATCGGTCCTACCATGTTAAAGTCACCAACAAGGAGAATAGGGTTAGAAAGATTAGCAATATCTTGCTAGCATACAAATCTTTCAATAAAAGAACTGAGAGCATATACATTTACTAAAAAGTATAGTCAAAGGGATAGGTGAGGGAAATAGAAATCCAATAACCCCTTCTTGATTTTTGTACAATAGAGACCAGATCGTTGTACTTTTGAGCAATACCAATGACAACACCACCTTTGCCTGTAACATGATCTGCTGTGTACCAGAAGTGGTTAGTGCTAATTCTGTTTGGATTAACCATTATTTGATCACTTGAAACTTTAACTTCTTGTAGGCATAAGTAGTTTTTTGTGAAGACTTAGGTCTTTGATCCAATACGTAATGCAAAGGGGATCAATTAAACCTTTCATTTCAAAGAGACTCAATGAATGTTTGGACACTTCATTTTTTACTTGATTTTGAGCGTTTGGCAAGAGAACTAATGCTCTACTAGGATCATTGTTTTTCCCCTTTTTCTCTTAGTTTTGGAAGCACCTTGATTTGGAAGGGATTCCTCTTCTGCTTGAGCCATAGTGATATCCACCGAGGCTTCTAAAGATGCAGCTAATTGTCGCTTCATTATTTTGTGATGGACTTCAAGCTCTTTCACAAATTCCTCTTCCTTTGTATCTAGTTGGTCTTGTGTAACATGTTGAGTATTCCTGGTGCCTTCATCATCACTGTCTGAATCTGAAGACATTCCCCTGGTTTGGTCATTAGGACTTTCTTTTTTTTGGGGGGGGGGGGGGGGGGGGGGGGACTGGGTTTCCATTATCTAGCATAGGAGGAGAGACAACCTTGTCCCCATTTGACTCAGTTTTGTTATTTCGTTGTAAATTTGTAACAGGTTGTAGATTCTTTTCAAGGACATCAAAGGAGAAAGGATCAAAAACACCTTCCAGAAGAACATCAAATTATGTGTTATACTTGAGATGGATAGGTTTGTCATTCTTGTTGGGTCTAATTGAGTTTCTTCTTCCAACAAGTTGGAATTGTTGATTTAGTCCTCCTTGTTGGTTCAGTCCAAGAGGTTGCACCTGCTTTTTGTTCTTTCCCATCTCACGACAATCTTTAATTTGGTGTCCTTGCAAATGACAATGGAAATATGAGTTAGGAAGGTTTTTATAAGATACCTGTTGAGAATGAAGTAGAATCTGGAGCTGAGGATCGGTTATCCCCTAGGTCTATAGGGTGAATTGACAATGAAGGTGACATTTGTTTAGGGTCAATATTAGTATTGGGCTGAGAGGAATGAGGAACATGGGTAGCCTGTTTTTGTAGATTGACTTTAGGTTGGCAGCTAGTGGAATAGTATTATTAAGCAACATGTCTTGCATGGAGTTATCTTTAAAATTCCAATTAAACTGGACCAAAAGGTTACTAGGCATACCTTTTACCATTCTATTGCTTGTAGGCCTATAGAGAGGGTTGAAAAGATGTGTCTAGGGAGCCCTTGCAATGTCTGCATAAGATTGCATTTTCATGAGGCTTTGACTGCTTTGATGTAGCGTGGCTTGGTGTTGAAACATTTGACCATGTTGTAATCGTTGTGGGTTCTGTATGCCTTCCTGCTGAGAGGAATACACTTGCTGGGGAATAGATGAACAGATGATGGGCTAGGATCTGAGGCAGGCGCCTCACAAGGAGCAACTTGAGACATCCTATTTGTGGAGGGTGTCCTGGAGGGCCATTTACTTTCCCCTCTAGGGGAAAGTAGAAAAGGGCAGTCAGTAGGCCCAAATGGGGAGAGGAAGGTGTGGTGTGAAGGATGTTGAAGGCGCCCCCTGCTTCGAGGAGCTCCTATAGGTAAGCATAGGGACCTAGGGGAGATGTTCCTGCGTAGGGGTGGTTGTGAACCACGCCCCCATGTGAACTGGCTCTTAGAGTTTCCACTACATATGTAGTAAATTTATGATTTTTATTTTTATGGAGATTTTGAAACACATGGGCGGTGCGCACCCACACACACACACACACACACACACATATGGGGCTCGGGAAATTGACTTTATGGAACCAGTTTTAACTTATCATAAATTCACTACGCATGTAGTGAATTTATGATTTTTATTTTTTTGGAGATATACGGAGTGAATTTATGATTTTTATTTTTGTGGAGATTTAAAACACCTGGAGGCATGCAAAACACACGCACACCAGGGCTCGGGAAAATGACTTTGTGGAATTGGTTTCGGATCCCTTTTAAAGATGGTGAAAACCATATTTAAGAAGGATCATTTCTATATAAAATTGAACTTTTCATGTAAAAATCTTGAAATTCCTTACAAAATTTTGAGGTGGCCATATTTTTGGGTTTTACTCTCCTCGTGAGAGTGTCTCATTTAAAACTTTTCCTGTTCCTCTACTCTCTCTTTCCTGCCAGAGCTGGCCCTGAGAAGCTGAGAATAGCGACGTCATGGAGAGCGTTGCAACGCGCTCGCATTTGGAGATGCTGGAGACGACGGTGGATGAAGGAGTGGGCGATGTGGTGGAATGGCTCGCCCTCCTTCGCAAATTTAAGCTCCGCCGTTCCGACAAAGTCACCATTCACGGTTGCGCTCTCCTCAGTGATCCTTCATCTCGGAAAAAACTTGGTTCGGAAGGTACGCATTCTAAGGATCTGGGCTCTCTGGCTTCCGCTTTTCCGTAGGTACCTTATATCATAGTGTCAATAAATTTGGAACACCTTATTTTGATTTGATCGGCACGAGATTAGGTCACCGCTCTGATGAGAGACTAGCACATTTAAGAAGTGAATTGACTACAGGCGTTACTTTGCTCATATTAGATTAACCGGAACTTGGAAGGAATAAGTTAGGCAGTACTGAAATCATTGATCTTCTAAGATTGCACATTCTGGTTTACCTGTAGGGACATGGGCTGGTAGTGACCTGGCTTGTTTAAGATGTCCTCTACATGTGGACGAAAGTATCCACCACCATCTTTGGGCTTGTACTCATCCTCGCATGGTTTGGTGAGCGATATGAGCGTGGGTATCATACACCCTTGGCTTCTATTCAATGCATCATAGAGCAATTTGCACTAGATGCTTTTTCTTCAGTTTATTGAGAGAGAGAGACACTCGCCAGACAGGAACATGTGCATCTACAACAATTGCGATCTGGGTTTGTCCACCATGCCTTGGTTTCCACATGGATTGCTAAGGTAGATAGGATGCACAAAGATTTCTTTCACTTGTATCGGGAGAGAGCTCTTGGTAGTACCCTTTGTGCACTTCGAGACTATGATGGATGTGTATATATAGACCTAGATAGGGTTTTGAAGCCAAGTTTGACAGTAGTTCAATTATGATTATGGGCTTTGTTGGAGAGTCCTTCCCAATCTGTGCGGTAGGGTTATCCTCTGTCACCATGCCTATTTCTACGCTTTGTGGAGACCATGTCCTTATACTTGCGATGCATGATCCCACAAATTCGAGGACTTAGTTTGCCCCTTCTAGAGGGAGAGGGTGCTTGTTTGCTTGATCGGGAGTATGCGGGTTACACTATGCTTTTTGCAGAATTAATGTCACATGAAAAGGCGTTTTGTCCCTTCGAAACAAAATGAAACACGAAATGCTCGAAATGTTTCGCGTTTCTCAGGTTAACAAACAAATGATCTAATTTTCAAAATTCAAAAGTAGCCATATGGTATATGATGTACAACATATTTTACCACTTGTATGACCGTGTATATAGGATGTATCCACCTACTAGACTCCTAAATATTAGGCTTCCTATAATGTAACCGGCTTGACACTCCAAGCGAGAAATCAATAGCAACACACGAATAAAAACTTTAAAATCACTGAACTTAGAGAGAGAGAGAGAGAGAGAGAGAGAGAGAGAGAGAGAGAGAGAGAGAGAGAGAGAGAGAGAGAGAGAGAGAGAGAGAGAGTGTTATGTGCCCAGAAGCATTGGCCCCAAAGACTGGCTCTCCTTTCGATATTTCTTTATTTATCGATCTCAACAAGGTACAACTCTCGAGGGACCTCTGCTCTTAGACTCTGCGTAGACTCTCTATAGGGTGAGGCCCCAAGGGCTCTTATAAACATTACAAGGGATGCCCAAAGCAGAGCCCCAAAAGCAATCACATTAGTCTCAAAAGCATTTGGCCCAAAAGCTAGCGGTGCCTAGTAGCCAGCGCAAATCTCGGAAATCGGTACGGTGCCACGTCAGCAGTTAGCGGAATTCGTGAGCCGTCTGTAGTATGTACAACTTTGCTACATCAGTATATGTTGTGCAATTTTTGCCCTTTTGTCCCTTTAGGCCCCTTCGGAGGGGTACCATAAGTTGTACCAACTTATTCTTTGACAGTTTCCATTTTTGGTGCCATGTCATCATTTTGTGACATACCCCCTCTTCAAAGAATTATAATTGTCCTCGATTACGCTGCAAGATCAAACATAAGCCATAAACCAGTTTAGTAGACATGGACTCTAAGCACCGATGCATTAGACGACAGATCCATGACAGTCACTGAACATCCACATTACTTATAAATCAAATTACATAAAGGACCATGATCTCTCGGCAACGTGTTTAGCAATTGCATCTAGATCTATCCCAAGATCTCACTGACGTCGGATTGACTATTCTTATTGCTATCATGTGTATCTCTGTTGGGTTAAAGACCTAAATAACCCCTTTTGTACATTTTTATACTTTTGTCCAGGTTCACATTTGAACCTGGACACATTTTTTAAAGTCACTTATAATAAAGTGGAAAAGCCCACAAACTCATAAGTGAGTTTTCCCCAAAATCGTGCGAGCCCTCTCTCTCTGTGTGTGATTTCGATCCCTAGCGCTTCTCCTCTCCTGCACCTGTGCCCGGCTCTACCCAGCCCAATCCTGCACTCCTTCACCTCACGCATCTCTTGGTAGCCTTTCCTTCACGCTTTCAACTGGTATCAGAGCCCTAGGGTCCGAAACAGACCCTGCGCAGGCTGCTGGACAGCAAGCTATATTGCTTTCCTTGACCATTTTTGTTTCCATCGCGAAGCCCCTTGCTTCCGGGGTCAAGAAGGTCACCAAAACAACCCAAAACAGAATGTTTTTAGGTCAAAACAGGTGATTTGCCTGTTATTACAGGCTATAATAGCGCTACGTAGGTGTACCAAATTTATGGGATCACATGTATAATGTATTGATGTTTTGTGCGAGGATTTGAGTGAGAAGCTGAGTATAGGTGATTTAAATCGCATATTCAGTTAAAAATTCAGATCTGGACAGTTTCATGTAAAGAAATTGTGGTCTATCGTATGCAAAGTCTTGGGGTTGCTCCTATTTGCTGAAATTTTCAGCCTATTGCATCTCTCTTGAATACACACTTGTGGTTGAGTCAAGATGGTTGCTACCTCTTCCGCATTTGACACTAAAAGTTTGATTTCCATCAAACGGTTCGATGGTCAAGGCTTCGACCTTTGGCAAGAGTGCATGCAAGGTATCCTTTTCTTAAAGGATTGTAAAGATGCATTGGAAGAGAATAAGCCGCAAGGTTTGTTTGACTTTTAGTGGGCTAGGTTGAATAAGAAGGTCATGGCCTACATCAAAATGGCTATCAATGATGACATTTTGATGGACATCAAGCGTTTGGACTCTGCTTATGCAATATGGCAAAAGCTAAAGTCCAATTATGAGAACACCACGCCTGTGAACCAGGTGTATTTGATGCGAAAGTTGGTGAATATGCAGCATGATGACTCGAAGTCAGCTTCTCAGCATTTGAGTGCTTTTACAGGTGTGTTGAGTAATTGCAGGAGCTGAAAGCTATTTTCTTGCTTATGATGTTGACAGATACTTGGGAAACATTGGTTGTTTCCTTGAGTAACAGTCCCAGCCTCACGTATGACGATGTGAGAGGGTCTATTCTCAATGAAGAGAGACGCAAGTCTAGTGGGGAAGGTGGCAGTTTTGCATACAATGCAAGAGGTAGAAATCAAAAGCGTGATGCGGGCAACAAGACTCAAAATAGAAGTAAGAGCAAGACAAAGGATAAGGATGTCACTTGAAATCAATGTGGCAGAAAGGGTCAGAAGAAACCCGATTGTAGGTATTTCAAGAAAGAGCAGGATAGGAAGAAGGAAGCGCAAGAGAAGAAGAAGAAAGATGAGAAGAAAGGGGAAAAATCAATAGGTGATTCCTCCAAGGATGATGAAAATGCAAATATATCCTCTAGTGTGGTCATTGAGGAGTTGTCAGACGTTGAGGAAATTTTGGTTGCGGCTTCATGCCCCTCAGATAATGATGAAGACATGCTTATTTTGAAGAAAGATGTCATTGATGCATTGCTTAGTGCTAATGATGACTGGATAGTAGATTCTGGTGCGTCTTTCCATTTGACTCCATCTTTGGAGTGTTTTGCTACATATGCTGCATGCAATTATGGCAAGGTGTACCTTGGTGATAATTTTGCTGGCAATATTGAGGGAATGGGTACCATGCATTTGGCTCTTAACAATGGTCAAGAGCTTGTATTGAATGATGTCAGGTTTGTACCAGGCATTAAAAAAAGTTTGCTATTTGTTGGCCAGTTAGATGCACATGGTTTTACTACCATCTTTGTTGGGGGTTCATGGAAGTTGCTTAAGGGCT
Organism: Adiantum capillus-veneris; assembly: GCF_014529385.1. Classification (NCBI taxonomy): domain Eukaryota; kingdom Viridiplantae; phylum Streptophyta; class Polypodiopsida; order Polypodiales; family Pteridaceae; genus Adiantum; species Adiantum capillus-veneris. The sequence goes on from NC_140939.1 coordinate 120,036,385, forward strand.
CTATGTGTAAGGTGCAGCTGGAATGAATGTTGTATTTTATCAAGATTAGTGATCTTTACTGCTCAAGGTTCCTTTTTGTTCTTAGGGAAAGAGAGAGCTTTCCGTCTTATGGAGAGTGCTGTGATCACGAACAAAGTGAGTGGATATTGTGCATGCAAGTGAATGAGACTGAGAGAAGGAGAGAGAAGAGATACGACACCGAGAGGTTGTAAAACCCTCCTCTGAAGGCCCCACTCTCGTCGGCGAGAGTGGTCTACTTGATTGCACAAAGGTGTACAATGCGTATGCAATGGATTGATGCAATGGGACTATGCCGATGACGACGACGGCGACGGCGACTTAGGCTGAAATTTGTGACCTTCGTGGCTGAAAAATGACTGTTTTTGTCGGGCTGAATAATGGATGAAAAACGCTGAAGAGATCTAGGATTGTGCTGCGTTTTTGAAGGTACTACTGCCGGCTGAAACACTGAGTATCTGCTGCGGTTCAAGGGCTGAATTGCTGAGAGCAAAACGCTGCTTTTTCCTGCACTTAGGCTGCGTTTTTGGAGAAGTTTCTTGGCTGAAAAAAACGCTGTGGCAGCAGAGGACTTCTTGCTGAAAATGGCAGTTTTCCAAGTGCTTAATAACTCCTTACCCGGCCTCGGTAGTCTGCTACAATTTGCTTGATGAAATCGCTGAATTGCTGAGTTTTGCCTGGCGTTAGTAGTGGCCAAAAACGCTGAAGTGACGAGTGGGAAAAACGCTAGCTTTCAATGCTTGCTGGCGATATCTGCATGGGAGGAAAACGCTAGGGCAGCCAGAAGAGTGGGCGATCCCAAGATGAGGATGATCTAGGGGAATGGGCCTCACCAAGTTGCTTGGAGAGGGTCTTGCTGAGAGAGGGAGGGAAACACCTGTTGCTTGGTAGCCTGCTGTGCTCCTTGGCTCATCTGCCAATTTGTGCTAACTTGGGTTTGCTTATATATTTACTTACCCAATTTGCCCTACTGAGTACACAACAAAAGTCACTTAATAAATAAGTGAAAAATGTTAAAAATAGGGAAAAATGGGATAAAGTCATCTGAAAAATCCCCAAACTGACTCTGATGGAATCTGATGGAAATGCTTATGCTTATTCAGTGTGCAACTAGAGGATATGCATCTACACTGAGTGACTGGGCATGCACGGTCTAGGAATAGACTCACAAAAGTGCCAGATCACTTCTAATCTAACTTGATTGGACTTGACGGAAACCGTGCTATGGTGTAGCTTGTCCACGGACACATAGGGTTGGGATGTGTCACGTGACATTATGCTTGTTGCAAAAGGGTCTAAAAGAGGTACTTTGTACTACCTTCGATGTAAAGCTTTGCCTGACAAGTTTCTTGCTGTTGTTGAAGTTGCTTCACATACGGCATTGTGGCATAAGAGACTTGGCCATATGAGCCAAAAGGGTGTTGATGTACTTTCCTGTATGAAGAGGGTTGATGTAAAAGGCAAAAACTTGGATATTTGTAACGATTGTCTTTATGGAAAGCAAAAGAAATCTTCTTATTACTCTGTGTCTCTCGCAAAGGTAATTCTCTTGATCTTATTCACTCCGATGTATGCACTATGCCTGTTAAGTCTTTTGGTGGTGCATTGTATTTTGTTACATTCATTGATGACCGTACTAGGAAAGGATGGGTGCATTTGTTGAAAAATAAGAGTGAAATTTTCAATGCTTTTAAAAAGTTTCATGCTTTTGTCACTACTCAAAAGAGTGCTAAGCTTAAATGTCTCAGGTCGGACAATGGAGGAGAATATGTATCTGCTGAGTTTCAGCGTTTTTGTGATGATAATGGGATCAAAAGAGAGTTGACAGCCTGTTATAATCCGTCTTCGAATGGTGTGGTTGAGAGGTACAACCGTACTTTATGTGAGAGTGCATTGCATGTTGTCCACCGCTAATCTTTCCCAAGAGTTTTGGGGAGGCATTAAAAACTGCAGTTCATATTTGTAATCGCTCTCCGAAGAGTACACTGAAAAATGACATTCCAGAGGAGGTTTGGTCTGGCAAACCTGCCTCTTATGATCATTTAAGAGTATTTTGAAGTCATGTACGCAATGACTTGAGAACAAAGCTTGATATGAAGTCCATTAAAAGAGTCTTTCTACGTTATGGGAAAGAAGGTGACATGGGCTATAGAGTGTGGTTACCACAATTTAGAAAGTTAATTCGTAGCCGAGATGTAGTGTTCAATGAGGCAAAATTGCTTAAGAATGCTACAAAATCTGATTCTGATAAGAAAACAGTCAGATTTCAGCCTTTTGTGCCACCCATTGATGTAGAAAAAGAGCCTCATGATGCATTATCGCAAGCTGAAATTGATAATCAGCCGGTTAACCTTGAGCCAGAAGAGGTAGGACATGATATTTATGCTCCTAATGAGGATGGACAACCACCTGAATTGGCTGAAAATGATTTTCAACAGCATGATAGAGCTGAAAATGAGTTGCCTCATGATGTAGAACCGTTGCTTAAGAATGTAGAGTCTAGACCATTGGATACGCAGGTCGACTCGTTTGAGAAAGCAACCGGAAAGATTTAATCCCTCTTTGCATCATGTAATGTTGTCAGATGAGGGTGAATCTCTTACTTATAAAGAGACTAAGTCATGCGAGTCAAGCAGCTAGTGGGAGCTTGCAATGCAAGAGGAAATGAAATCCTTGTATGCAAATGATATTGTGCCATTGCCTAAAGGGAGAGACTCTTCCTAACAAATGGGTGTACAAGATTAAGACCGTGGATGAAAAACCCAAGTACAAGGCAAGATTGGTTGCAAAAGGATATGCACAGAAAGAAGGAATTGATTTTCAAGAAATCTTTTCCCCTGTTGTAAAGCTTACAACGTTACATGTCCTTTTTGCTCGTGTTGCGGTGCTTGATTTGGAATTGAATCAAATGGATGTAAAGACAATGTTTTTGCACGGTGACGTTGAAGAAGACATATACATGAAACAACCTGAGGGTTTTGTAGTTCCTACATACGAGGAACTAGTATGAAAACTGAAAAGGGCTTTGTATGGTTTGAGACAATCATCACGGCAGTGGTATAAGAAGTTTGACATTTTTATGTTGTCTCAAGGCTTTAAACGCAGCCATGCAGATTATTGTTTGTATACGAAAAGGGATGAAGATGGTAGTCCCATCATACTTGGTTCTCTATGTTGATGACATGCTGCTTGCCGGGAAACATAAGACTAGTCTCGATGCTCTGAAGCGTAAGCTAAATTCAGCATTTGCTATGAACGATTTGGGTGATGTAGAGCATATTTTGGGCATGCGTATTAAAAGAGATAGAAAGCTGAAATTGCTGTTTTTATTTTAAGAAAAATACATTGCAAAAGTACTTGACATAAAGCCTCTTGGAGTACCTTCACCTCCATACACTAAGCTTAGCAAAGCATATTGCCCAAAGGATGAGGTGGCATTGAAAGCAATGAAGGGAATCCCTTATGCATCAGCTTGTGGTTCTCTTATGTATGCTACGGTTGCCATTCGTCCCGACATGGCTTATGCAGTGCGAGTTGTTAGTCGATACATGTCGAATCCTTGGAAAGCGCATTAGAAAGTTGTCAAATGCATTCTGAGATATTTGCAAGGTACACAATCAAAGTGTATTTGTTATGGGAAGAGTGACTTAAAGTTGCAGGGATATTGTGATGCAGACATGGCAGGTGACATGGATACTAGGAAATCTACCGGTGGATATGTATTTGCTATTGCTGGTGGTGCAGTCTCTTGGTGTTCTAGATTGCAGAAAATTGTGGCACTAAGTACTACTGAGGCTGAATACATTTCAGCCACAGAGGCTTGAAAAGAGGCCATTTGGTTGGGCAGACTTGCAAAAGAATTTGGCATGCTTGCTCATACTCCACTGTTGGGTTGTGATAGCTAGAGTGTTGTCTATTTAGCCAAAAATGCCATGTTTCATGCGCGTACCAAACACATAGATGTGCGGTACTGTTAGGTGCAGCGGAATGAATGTTGTATTTTCTCAAGATTAGTGATCTTTATTGCTCAAGGTTCCTTTTAGTTCTTTAGGGAAAGAGAGAGATTTCCGTCTTGTAGAGTGCTGTGGTCACGAACAAAGTGAGTGGATTGTGCGTGCAAGTGAATGAGACCGAGAGAAGGAGAGAGAAGAGATACGACACCGAGAGGTTGTAAAACCCTCCTCCGAAGGCCCCACTCTCGTCGGCGAGAGTGGTCTACTTGATTGCACAAAAGCGTACAATGCGAATGCAATGGACTGATGCAATGGCGCCGATGCCGATGACGACTATGCCGATGGTGATGGCGGCGACTTAGGCTGAAATCTGGGATCTTCTTGGTGGCTGGAAATGACTGTTTCGGGCTGGTTCTGTGGCTGAAATTTACTGTCTTTGCCGGGGGTGACTTGGGGATGAAAAACGCTGATCTAAATGGGCATATGGGCTGCGTTTTTCCTTGCTTAAGACCTGCTGTAAAACGCTGATACTGCTGCTGTAAAACGCTGACTGGGGGAGGCCAAAACACTGCAGATCTGCTGCGTTTTTGATGGCTGAAAGCTGAAGAGAAAACGCTGGTTTAATGAGGGTTTTCTGGCGTTAGTACTTGCTGAAATTGCTGCAGATCTGCCAGCAAGTCATAGCGTTAGTGATCTTTGATGGTACTGCTGCCAATGGGGCAAGGTGGACTTGGGATGGCGATAGCAGGATCTGGAAAACGCCAAGGATGGAAGCGGGATCTACTGGCGATGGTGCTGCGGGGGGGTACTGTTGAGAAGTTGCCTGTTGAGCGGGAAGCTCCTGCTGCCTCTTCTGCCAGAAAGTGTGAACTTTGGTTTGCTTATATATTAACTTAGCAAAATTGCCCTACCTACTTTTGTTGGAAAGTCACTTAAAAATAATAAGTGAAAATCCCAATAAATAGGAAAATAGGCTAAATGCACTGGAAAATTCCCCTAACTGATGCTAATGGATTCTGATGGGAATTCCGATGATCATGCTGTGTGCAACCTGACACGATTGTGACATATTCTTTACCTTCTTTACGTGATTCTCTTGCAGATACAAAGACGTACTAGATCAGAGACCCCTATTCTCGAAAGGATGCGTCTCTTCGACCAAGAGTTGCACCTGTTCAGCGAATAGCCATGCCTCTTCAGCGAATGGCTGCATCTTTACGCCGAAGGGGTACAACTCTACAGCAGAGGGACACGACTATTGGCCTAGCTATTGGCCTATGGTCATGTCTTTTCATCGTGTCTTTTCAGATTCTATATAAGAACCCTCTTGTAACAGATTCGAATCATCAAACACACATTCCTCTCTTGTGTCTTTGTATCTAGTCTAGTTCAAGTTTTCAGTTTTTATCTAAGTACAGTTATGAATAAACACACTTAGTAGTAGTGTTCTTCACAGTGGTATTAGAGCAATTTTTTTCCCGGGCCTCTCGATTTGGCGTCTAGCTAACTTCGCCGTTGCTCACCCTACCCGCGACAATCTACGTCTTGTATGGCAGCAGAAGAACGGTGGTACACACGCGAATTTGAGTATGAGGTAACTTAAGTGTTTTATCCAATTCATACTTATACTATACTACAGAATACAGTGATGTGTGTGTGTGACATGTGTGTGTGCGACGTACCCGGCAACTTGCGAGTCCTTGTTCAAATTGGCTGCTTGTACCCTTTCGCATGAAAGGTCTTACCAACAGTCACATCCTTTGGGCACCAAGAGACATAACTCTCCCCAAGCGTTAGTACTTTTTTCCCAGCGATTGATCCTTGTAGCGTTCACATCTTTACTAAGTGGTTGAATTAACACTTGCGCTACTGAGATCTTACGTGGAACATTTTTACTATGACTACACATAGTCTACGTTGGTTGATTATTTATCGTTGGATTCTCTGAAACGTTACGCTACAGCAACAAAAACATTACGCTGGCTGAAAGCTTATACTCACTTAACTTTATTAAAGTTTCTGTCTGCCCAAAGTTTGACCGGCCGCCCAAAGTCAGTTGGTTTAATTTACCAAAGCTTACATTTAAAAAAAAAAACATGGACAGCAGCGAATCATTCTTACGGCAAATCTCCAGCGCTGGCTTTCCGGCACACACACTCCCTTGCGGTAATTCCTGCGCGTCAATCTCGCACTCCTCATGGAGGATGACGCTTACGATGTTCCCGTTCCGTACTTGTCGTACGTAGACGAAGTGCTAGAAGAAATTCTCCCAGAGAATCCCATTCTGCCAGAACCTGCTCGTGCGTCCATTCCCGAACCCATTCCAGTTCCGGAAATTCCCGCAGACATTCCACCGCCGGTTTACTCTCCTGAACCACCGAATCCGCTGGAACGTGAATACTTAGTACACATTTGTCAGCGCCGCTTTGGCTTCCAGCGTTGGTCGATTTGGAAAGTGACCATTCAGTGTCAACAGGACGAGTCACAGCATTACGAGTTCATCCTTACTCGTTTCCCGCACTTGGCACACCATATCCCAGCTTGTTTCGTTGATAGTCTTTCGGAGATTCAGATTGCGCACACGTTGGTCCCTTTTCATTCGGAGGCAATTGTGCCAGATTATACTCCTCTTACCCCAGAGCCCGACGAGGTCGAGGATCTCACAGAGGACGACCCGGTGTTTGCAGAGTTCATAGAGCCAGTTCACACACCGCCAACTTTGGCTACAGGGTGGAGTTTTTTAGCTTCGCCTCGATACGAACTCTGACTTCATCATGTCAGAGACAGACCAAGGACAGGGACAGATGGATGTTGCTGCACTCTTGGCTGCTATCTAGCAGCAATTCGCAGCCCAAGCGTCACGTCAAGAGCAATTTGAAACACTACTTTATTCCTTGTCACTAGAGGTCAAATCATTGCAGCAACCGACTTCTTCGCCAGATTCTAGTGCAGCTTCTTCAGTGAAGGGCGGAGATCATCGAATATCAGATCAACCAGACCAAGTTAATAATCTTGAACTCCAATATCTTTTTCGCTTACTCACAGAATCTAATAAAAATAAAGTAGACATTAAATCGCCAGAACCCTTTGATGGCCGCCGTAATAAGCGAGTCATTGACCAATGGCTGTTTAAAATGGACACGTATTTCAATAATCTTGAATTGCCGGATGATAAGAAAGTGGCCTTAGCTGCTAGTCTCCTTAAAGATAGCGCCTTCCTATGGTGGCAAAATCGGGTAACCTTAGGCAAACAAACATCGACGTGGGCAAAATTCAAGCGAGCGTTGTGTAAGGCGTTCGTGCCAGCTAGTGCCGATTTCCATGCACGCTCTGCTGTGCGTCACCTATGCCAGACAATCTCAGTGGTTGCATATGTATCTCAGTTCCAAAGGTTGAACTTGGAGGTAATGACATTCAGTCCCGAGGACAAATTACACTATTTTGTCGACGGATTGGAGCCCACTTTACGTGATGATGTACATAAGGTTAATCCCTCTACACTTGAAGAAGCCATCAGTTATGTGGAAAGACTAGGAGACTATCGTAGAGAAAATTTCCGTCTGGTAGAGCCGGTGATTGCCCATCTGGTCGCGGACATCGTGCTCCTTTTCGCAACCAGCGAGAAATCTCTTATTCAGGCAGCAGACAACAAAATGGCCCTAATTCTATGCAGTCACAATCAACTGCTAGTTCTTCATCCAGGTCTAATGTTTGGAGTCCTAGAGCGCAGGACGGTAGACGTAATTTCCAAAATGATCGGTCTCCTTTCAATCGACGTCGTCGAAGCCGTCAAACTTTTCGGCCAAATTCATATTCAGACAGACGTTCGTATGGCAATTAAGCTTCAACTTCTGCCGCTACTCCTCAACAGTCTACTTCACAACAGTCCAAAGATGGATTGTGTACAATTTGTGGTGGACCACACAGATGGTACCAATGTGATAAGCGACCTCAACCGTCCAATTTGCGACGCAATGCTAATGCAGAGACACCTTTGATGTTACCTTCCACTTCTGAGCAATCTGCACCACAGCAAGATAAAGGCAAGCGTGTGGTTAGTACAATCCGTGTTTCTAAGGTGGCTACATTTCTTATGAAAATGGCCAATAATACTAAGCCTGTCCCAAACACCTTGTCTAACTAGGTCTTAAGTCTTCTTGGCTTCATACATGGCAAACCGATTAACATTTTGGTCGACAACGGTTGTTCTAATAACTTTGTGAGCACTAGCATCGTGCATCGACTAAAATTGCCTACGGTTCAAAGTATTCAACCATATGATGTTGAATTAGCTGATGGTTCATTTTTGACATGTAACACAATTGTTCAACACTTGCCATTTGACGTCCAAGATTATCAAGACAGCCTTTCTTTTGAAGTAATGCCATTATCAACTTATGATATGATTCTTGGCCAATGTTGGTTATACCAATATGATCCTCTTATCAGTTTTTGAGGACATACAATAACACTTTGCAAGGATGGTCAACTCATTACGATGAATGGCTTATTTCAAGTACAACCAATAGCTGTTGTTTCTGCTTTGCAAGTTAAGCGGATGGTACGAAAATCTGAGAACTTTACAACACTCTTAATGATACGTAGCACAAATGATGCTTCATTGGATACAATTCAATCCACATCAAAACCCAATCCTGCGGCTTATCTTGAGCAACCATTCTATAAACCATACTTGGACCTCTTTCCTGATGAATTGCCGAGTACCTTACCTCCTCGTAGACCAGTGGATCATCCTATTGATTTAATTCCTGGTAGTGCTCCGCCTACACGAGCTCCATATCGAGTCTCATATTCCAAATCTCAGGAAATTCAGCAACAACTCGCTGATTTGCTTGATAAAGGTCATATCCGTCCAAGTAAAAGTCCTTTTGGTGCTCCAGTTTTGTTAGGAAAGAAAAAAGATGGTTCTATGCGCTTGTGCATAGGTTACCGTGCATTAAATAAGCTGACAATCAAAAATAAATTTCCTCTTCCAAGGATTGATGAACTTTTGATCAACTTTTGGGTGCTAAGATATTTTCGAAGATTGACTTGAAGTTTGTTATCAAATCAGAATAAAAGCAGGTGATGTATAAAACTGCATTTAGAACAAAATATGGGCATTATGAATTTTTGGTAATTCCTTTTGGACTAACCAATGCTCTTGCATCGTTTATGACATTGATGAATGAGATTTTTGGTCCATATCTGGATAAATTCGTCATAATTTATTTGGATGACATTCTCGTTTTTAGCAAGAATATTACAGAGCATAAAGAACATCTTCGTTTGGTGTTTTTAATATTGCGGACTAATGTGCTTTATATCAATAAGAAAAAGAGTGAATTTTTCAAGGATCGGATTGACTATCTTGGCCATGTTATATCAGCTGATGGAATAGCAGTTGACCCTCAGAAAATCAAAGTTATTGTCGAGTGGCCTCTTTCAACAACAATATCTGATGTTCGCTCATTCTTGGGTTTGGCAAATTTCTACCATACCAAGGTTTACAAGTTTTCGGACATTGCTGCTCCACGAAGTTCGAAAAGCTTACATGGTCCTCAGAAGCAGAAAAGTCTTTTAATGATCTTAAACAAGCTTTGACTACTACTCCAGTCATGGCCATTGAAGATCCTCTCAAACCATTTTTAGTAATGACAGATGCTTCAGATCGTGCTTCTGGTGGAGTATTAATTCAAAATGACAGAGTTATTGCCTTTGATAGTAAAAAGTTTACTGCTATACAGATACGTTACCCAGTCTATGACAGAGTTCCTAGCCATTGTCCATGCCTATCGTACATGGAAACATTACCTTTTGGGAGTTGACTCTATTGTCAAAACGGATCATCAATCATTGCAGTATATTTTTACACAACCAGTTATGAATCCTCGTCAAGGTCGATGGGTGGAATTCTTGGCAAATTTCCACATGACTATTGAATATGTTCCAGGACTTCAGAATTCGGTAGCAGATGCACTCAGTCGAATGCCACAAGCTACGAACATGGCAATATCTACAGTTACTTTTGATATTCATGATTGTTTCAAGAATGAATATTTAACGGATCGAGATTTTGCTGAAGTATTTCGAGTACTTTGAACAAATACTCCCACACAAGCAAAAATGAATCTGGTTGCAACATATACTTTAGAAGATAATCTGTTGTATTATGAAGATCGAATTTGTGTACCACACAATTTACGCATGAGGAAGATGATTGTAACAGACTTTGACACTCCAAGTCAAGAATCAACCGTGACAGCACCAAATAACCACTTCAAAACAATTCACAGATCACAATAGATTTGCATTGGCCCGGCGGAGTTCCGTGCCTAGAGATATTGGCCCCAAAGACTGGCGCCCCTTTCGGTATTTCTTTTTGTATTAATCAATCATCAAAGTACAAGAGAGCGGTTAGGGTTTCACTCTCAGACTCTGCGTCCAGATGCTCTGAGAAGTGAGGCCCTCACCACTAATTTAAAGATTACAAGGGATGCCCAAAAGCAGAGCCCCAAAAGCTTTTAAAATAAAAAGCATCAGTTCTCTCTCTCTCTCTCTCTTAGAGAGTCTTTTCTCTTTTTTTATAAAAAAAAAGCAAAATTCGCGTCGCTCATCATTTTTCAAAAATTTGTTTTTTCAGCCTCCGCGATTTTCGGAAATTAGGGTTTTTGGCAGATATTAGGGTTTGCAGGAATTTTAGGGTTTCTGGCAGAAATTAGGGTTTTTGCTGTCCGCCACGTCATCACTTTGTGACATACCCCCCTCTTGAAAGCATTGTAATCGACCGCGATTACGTCTGCAAAACCAACAAAAGCCATAAACCGTCTTAGCAGACACTGACTGTTAGTACCTACGTACTAGGAACACACATCTAGCACATGTACAAAATCGACAGTCACATCACACAACATCACAGGACATCACCAGACATCACAGGACATCACATGACATTCAACATTCATTCGGATCTTAGACCATGATTTATCGGCAATGTAGCTAGCAATCACATCTAGGTCCAATCGGGACCTCAACGATGTCCGATTGACTAACCCCTATTGCAACCATGTCTATTCGAGATCAATCAAACCAAAATGATGCAGTCATTTCGTCTATCAGTTTCTGCACTCACAAGAAGTCAAGAACAAATCAGTATCATTATCAGGAATTCCATTTCATAAAGTCATCCAACAGAATACTGTCAGCTCTCAGTATCCCTGAAGCTCAAAGAGACATCAGTGACTTTAGTATCAAAATCAAGGCATCTGTTGACAAAGGAGCGGAGTAACTCCTCTCTTGTGCATCCCACTGCACTAGATCTCCGGCCAAGCTGAATTCTGGGTTCCATTTGGAGTAGACTATGCTAAACCAAAAGCATCGAGGTAAAGTTTCACAATCTGAGGAGTATCTGCTAGGTCCTCCTCCCTCCATCCACTTCGCATCAAATGCAGGAAAGTTCTTGAACTTAACCAGGAACCGCCTTCGGACTTTACCTTTCTTCGTATCGTTATGTGCCAAAATCTGTTCAGGAACAAGGATCTCCTCGTTTTCTTCCACTTCGGGTTGCTCATCAGGCTCCCCATCATCAGGCACATCACCCTTAACAGGTTTCAAGAGACTCACATGCAATGCATTGTGAATCCTCCAAGTATCTGGCAGTTTCAATCGGAAGGAGACATCATTTATCTTTTCAGTAATCTGGAAAGGTCCGTAGTATCGCATACTAAGCTTTGGAAAAAGCCTCTCCTTTCCCTTTTTCTTTCGTAGGCTTGCCTTCTCAAAAGTAAGAGCACCCAATCATCCTCCTTTGTCGCGTCGATGCGCTGCCTTTTTCTGTCGTTCTTGAGACTCCTGCAAAGTCTCGCAAACCTTGGCAAAAGCCGTATCCAAATCTCGCGAATATTCATCCGCTTCAAATATCTAATCTTTCGTGCTCAGGAAGGATGGAACCTTCGCAGCACTTTCAACAATCTCACATGGCGTCTTCCCCGTCGAAGAGTGTATCGTGTTATTGTAGGCAAATTCCACCAGAGGTAAGTTCTTTTCCCATTGAGTCTTCTGATCCGAGGTACAAGACTTTACTAAATCTAAAATCACTGAATTGGCAATCTCAAATTGCCCGTCAGTCTGCAAGTGGAACAATGACGAGAACTGCAACTGCGTGCCAATGTTCTCCCATATTGCCTTCCAAAACAAACTCATAAATCTGGGGTCTCTGTCGGAGACAATCGTCTCAGACGTGCCATGTAATCGGAAAATCATCGTGATCATTCTGTGTTCTTGGGAGATAAAAAATGAAATCCATTGCAATACTTTCCCAGGGGTGGGTGGGTACGGGTAAAGGCTGTAACAATCCCTGTGCCTTATGCCTGTCAAACTTGACCTTTTGGCATACCAAGCAACTGCGCACAAACTCTTCCACATCCTTTTTGAGTCTCGGCCCAAAGAAGTATTTCTCTACTCCCTTCATGGTGGTAGCAATGCCGCAGTGACTCGTAAAAGGTGGACAGTGGCATTCAGTCATAACCTTTTCCCTCAACGGCTGTGTAACGCACAACATAGTCTTTTTCATCAAGTAGCCTTCCCGAAGGGAGTATCCAGCTACTGTCTCCCCATCTCGTATCCGTGTGAAAATATCTGCAAAATCTGTATCTGTGCATACTGATCGACCATATCCTTGAAGCTCCTATGATGTATCGTGGAAATAGCCAGAACCAACGGTTTCCGAGACAAAGCATTTGCCACCACATTTTTCTGTCCTTCACATGGACAATTTGGAAGTGGAACTGTGACAAGATGTTCGCCCACCGCATCTGCTTTTCCGAAAGCTGCTTTTGTGACAAGAAGTAGCGCAAACTCTGATGGTCTGTAAAGACAGTAAAATCCGCTCCGAGTAGGTAATGCCGCCACTGAGTAAGAGCGTGGATAACCGCCAAAAGATCTTTCTCATAGATCTGTGCTGTCATCTCCGGCCTAGCGAACAAACGGCTCTCGTAAGCTATGACACGACCTTCTTGCATCAAGACCGCACCCAGATTACGACCACAAGCATCACAATATACTTCAAATGACTTCTGCAAGTCCGACAAAGTCAAAATAGGTCCCGTAGTCAATTTCTCTTTCAATGTCCGAAAGGCAGTCACCTTTGTGGGTCCCCACGAGAAAGGTACTCCTTTCTGAGTCAAGGTATGCAAAGGGGAAGCAACCTCTGCAAACTTTCGTATGAACCGCCTGTAGTACGAACACAGTCCCAAGAAGCTTCTAACTTCATGGACATTCCTCAAATCGGGCCAATCACGGATAGTCTCTATCTTGGCCGGGTCCATTTGCACTCCTGCTGCTGACACAATGTGTCCCAAAAAGTGTATCCTTGGTAGAAAAAATTCACTTTCCTTTGCATTAATCACTAACGTGTGATCTCGTAATGCCTGAAAGACTTGAAGCAGATGATCTCTGTGTTCTGCCTCATTCTTGGAGAAAACAATGATGTCGTCAAAGAAAGTGCCAACAAATAGCCTGTACTCTCGAAAAATCTTGTCCATGATCCGGTTAAATGTCGCAGGAGCATTGGTTAAGCCAAAAGGCATCACCAAAAACTCAAATAACCCAAAAGTCGTCCGAATAGTTGTCTTGTAGACATCTCGTGGCGCTATCCTGATCTGATGATATCCACTCTTCAAGTCAATCTTGCTAAAGCACGAGGATCCCTGTAACCTGTCGAGTATATCATCGATCCTAGGAATCGGAAATCTATTCTTGATGGTGATTTCGTTGAGAGTGGTATAATCAATGCACATTCTCCAAGATCCGTCTTTCTTCAAAACCAACAACACTGGAGAGCAATACGGTGAAGTACTAGGCTTGACAAGACCCTTTTCCAAGAGGTCTTTCACTGGGTTCATAATCTTTTCATTCTGTACTCGGCTCACACTGTAAGGTGGCCGATTCGGTGGCGTGCTTCCAGGTATCAGATCAATGGTTTGATCTTCAAGCCCTCTGAAAAGCAATCGGCACGAGTGTGGAGAAAAATCTTGGCGTTCTTTTGATCAGGTCAAAACATATTCAACCTTTATCCATCGTTCAGTTCTCTTCCAAAAGAATGAGTAAGAAACTGAAGTTCATCAAGTACAATCTCTAAGCCCTTCATTTATCAAAGTCGCTTTCTCGGCCCGGTAGTTGACCACGGCGTAGTTCTTGTGGTACCAAGGGATCTTGAGTAGAACGTCACTCGCGTGCCCTGAACACCCCTGTCATTGCAAACGAAGTTTGCCAATGCTCGGTGTAATGGCAACATCCCATCCGGGTGCCAGTCGAACTACCTCCGCCTGTGGTGTCAATCTGTCAATCTGTCAATCGAGCCGCCAATTCCAAGTGAAAAGAAGTTGGCCTTGGCTCCTTCAAAAGAGCTTCCTGATCCTTCACTTTGCCCCAAAAGCGGCAAAGTTTGTACTTTCATTCATTAGATTTGGTGCAGGTTCCACGCCATGTGGTACCAGATCTGTTTTTCTATCTGCCTTTTCTGCCACGTTCCTCAGCTGCTCTCGAACTCTCAGGCCTGTCGTCATCTTTATCATTCTGTTCTTTCTGTGCCTTATTAGGGTACTTCGCGGAGGTATGTCCCTGTTCCCCGCATCCAAAGCACTTCCCCTCTCTGATGAAGCGAGCTCTCTCCTCAGGAGTAAGCTTGGGTCGTGCATCATTTTTCTCTGGGTTGCTCTGTTTCTTTCTACTTTCATTCCCAGAAGTCTATTCGGCTCGTTGTTTCATGGCCTCATCTGTGGGGTAGGTTAGACTGCCAGAGTGAATGGCAAAGCCCCGCTTCGCATGACTCATCAACTCCTGAATAGAAGCTGACTTCTGTTCCAAGCAGTGATCTCGGATCTTTGGAGGTAGACCCAAGGTAAACCGCTCAATCTGTTCTCATAACGAGATCTTCTTGAATGAAGAGGCGGGTAGAAAAGAGCTCCATAATCTTTCACAAGAGAAGAGGCATTGATTGTGTCTTTCTTGGTCATCCGAAGATGGTTCCAAGCAACTCGTATATCGCGTTCATATTCTTGCGTCTACCAAGAAGAAACAAAAAGCTTTTCAAATTTCAGCCATTTAACTGGCGCACTCCTGTTTAAAAGAAGCGTGGACCACCAAGTACGAGCATTCCCCTTAAGGTAAGAGGTAGCTCTCCAAATCTTGGAGTGCTCTGAATAGCGTCCTCCCGCGAAAGCGATGTCAAACTGCTGTATAAAAGACACAACCTTCGAAGCATCTGAGTATCTTGAAAAGTATCAAACTTGATCGAGTGGCCACCTTCCTTAAACTCTCGGACTTTCTTGCTTTTATCTTCGAGAAAGTCATACTGGTTGGCTTTGTAAAAAATTCTTCTTGTTCGCATAAAAGTTTCCGTCATCGGAATCTGAGCTGTCTGTAGACGAGTCCTCAGTAGAACTGTCAGTCTTTGGGCGAGATGTAGCCTTCTTTGCCTTTTTCTTGCCCTTTCCGAAGCTTTGTTTCTTGCTTCGCTTTTTACCTTCTCTGTCTTCTTCGCTCGAATCCGAGGAGCTAGAAGAACTATCAGAAGAAGAAGAAGAAGAAGAACTGGGTACTCCTTCAAATCGAACACGCTTCGTCTGTTTCTTTGCCTTGTCAAAAGTCGACTGACGACCCAAATAACCTGGAAAGTCAGTGCTTTTCTTCTGCTTTTTGCCGTGCTTTTTGGCTTTCTTTTCCGCGTCAAAAAGCTGAGCAATCCGTGCATCAACCATGTTCTCCGGTTCCTTCTCCATATATTTTCTTGGAGTCAGAAGGTTTCTTGAGAGCGGGTTTCGGGAGTGGTGTTGTGGTTCTTTGCCACTCCATCTGTACCTCTTCCAAAGAGGTCTGGTTCATATATTTTGCCATCTTCGAGTCCTTGGCAAAATTGAGCATCATCTTTGTTGCATCGCCAATCAATTGACGACGCTCCATCTCTCTTTGCTCTGCCTGAGTAGGCCGAGGCGGGCCATACTCTCTGTCCGAATCTTCGTTGTGATCCCAGCCCGCATCTCCAGATGCAGAGGGAGTCGACTGATCATTGCCTGAAGCCATAGGTGCCGCGGAAAAAAAAATTTCGAGGATCGGATTTCCCGTAGAAGAGAAATCGGCCGTGCTCTGATACCACTGTAACAGACTTGGACACTCCAAGTCAAGAATCAACCGCGACAGCACCAAATAACCACTTCAAAACAATTCACAGATCACAATAGATTTGCATTGGACCGACGGAGTTCTGTGCCTAGAGATATTGGCCCCAAAGACTGGCGCCCCTTTCGGTATTTCTTTTTGTATTAATCAATCATCAAAGTGCAAGAGAGCGGTTAGGGTTTCACTCTCAGACTCTGCGTCTAGATGCTTTGAGAAGTGAGGCCCTCACCACTAATTTAAAGATTACAAGGGATGCCCAAAAGCAGAGCCCCAAAAGCTTTTAAAATAAAAAGCATCAGTTCTCTCTCTCTCTCTCTTAGAGAGTCTTTTCTCTTTTTTTATAAAAAAAAGCAAAATTCGCGTCGCTCATTTTTTTTCAAATTTTTTTTTTCCAGCCTACGCGATTTTCGAAAATTAGGGTTTTTGGTAGAAATTAGGGTTTGCAGGAATTTTAGGGTTTCTGGCAGAAATTAGGGTTTTTGCTGTCCGCCACGTCATCACTTTGTGACAATGATTATTCAAGAACATCATGAAGTTCCTTATATAGGTCATGTTGGAATCAACAAAACGTATAAATTATTGGAAGCTGTATTTTATTGGCCTCAAATGAAGCAAGACGTAGTGAACTTTGTTAAAGCTTCTCACTCTTGCCAGACTATGAAGGCCTCAAGGCAGTTACCACAAGGATTATTACAGCCTTTACCAATTCCAAATGAGCGCTGGGAAAGCATTAGTATGGACTTCATTACAACGTTGCCTAAATCATCAAAAGGCAATACTCAGATATTGGTGATTGTGGATCGATTTTCAAAAATGACACATTTCATACCTTGCAGAACTACTGCTTCAACACCAGATATTGCTTCGTTATTTGTGCAACATATATTTCGAATCCATGGATTGCCAAAATCAATAATTTCAGATCGAGATCCCAAGTTCACAGGACATTTTTGGACTTCCTTATTCAAGTCATTGGGAACGAATCTTTTATTGAGTTCAGCTTATCATCCACAGAGTGATGGACAAACTGAACGAGTGAATCAAATATTGGAGGAAATGTTACGACATTACATACAAACCCGCCTAAATTCTTGGGAAAAATATTTGCCTTTGGTGGAGTTTGCTTACAATAATTCTTTTCATTCAGCGATTGGAATGACTCCTTTCCAAGCAGCATTTGGACATACACCATTGATTCCCGCAAACTTTGTGATACAACATAAAGTTGCTTTAGCGGATCAATTGGTAAATGAAATGCAAGATATCCTTCTTCAGATCAAGGATAGATTGACACATGTTCGACAGACTTATCAAAAGCAACAAATAAACACTGTCGCTATACAGAGTTTCAAGAAGTAGATTTGGTGTTACTATATGTTGCCTCGCATCGATACAAAACAGTAAAGTCTGTTTTTCCCAAGTTACGGCCTAAGTATTATGGTCCTTTTAAGATTTTGAAGAAGTATTCTACAGTCAGTTACAGAATCGAACTTCCAATAGCATGGGGAAAGATTCCTCCAACATTTCACATTTCTTGGGTAAAGAAATATATTCCAGGAGATTCAATTATTCCAGATGTCTCATCCTATGTTCTAGAAATTGAGGAAGAACACTTGATTTTAGTCCCAGAACTTATTCTTGATGTTCGACAAAAGGAGACAAGAAGGAAGATTATTACCGAGTTTCTAGTCAAGTGGATGGACCTTGAAGAGTCAGACTCTACTTGGCAAACGGATGAAGAAATGCAACAATACCCTAACCTTTTACAAGAATTTTTTGATAAACTCATGACAATTATTTGATAACAGGGTTTTATTTTAAATGGGAGGGAATGTCACAATTGTGACGTATTCTTTACCTTCTTTACGTGATTCTCTTGCAGATACAAAGACGTACTAGATCAGAGACCCCTATTCTCGAAAGGATGCGTCTCTTCGACCAAGAGTTGCACCTGTTTGGCGAATAGCCATGCCTCTTCAGCGAATGGCTGCACCTTTACGCCGAAGGGGTACAACTTTACAACAGAGGGACACGACTATTGGCCTAGAGTCATGTCTATTGGCCTATGGTCATGTCTTTTCATCGTGTCTTTTCAGATTCTATATAAGAACCCTCTTGTAACAGATTCGAATCAATCAAACACACATTCCTCTCTTTTGTCTTTGTATCTAGTCTAGTTCAAGTTTTCAGTTTTCATCTAAGTACAGTTATGAATAAACACACTTAGTAGTAGTGTTCTTCACACAACCGGAGGATATGCATCTATGCTAAGTGACTGGGCATGCACGGTCTACGAATAGACTCACAAAAGTGCCAGATCATTGCTAATCTAGACTTGACTGAACTGATTGAACCCTGCTATGGTGTAGCTTGTCCACGGACACATAGGGTTGGGATGTATCACGTGACAGGTACCACTTCGTACGTCAGGTATTGGAGGATGGTCTAGTCACTTTGACTAAGTTCTCCCCAAGAGTCTTGCTAAGGCTCAACATGAGCATTGCATACAGTTGGTGGGAGTTGGTTAACTTAAAGGCGTCATTTATGCCTTTAAGTGGGAGGTTGTTGGGTTAAAGGCCTAAATAACCCCTTTTGTACATTTTTATACTTCTGTCCAGGGAAGTTGGACACATTTCTAAAAGTCACTTATAATAAAGTGGGAAAGCCCACAAACTCATAACTGAGTTTTCCTCAAAATAACGATGCAAATGGAATGTTTGGGGGATGTTTCGTTGTACATTGGAAAACCTTTGAACAACGCAGATGAGATGTCTGGGGAGCATTTAGTTGTATGCTTAAAACCTCCAAGATTCAAGATGCAAGTTGCAGCCCGGGGCTCGTTCGGTTGTATCAGTCCTTTGAGCTCACGAACCAGACATTTTTAGTTTTTTTTTTTTTTTTTGGGGGGGGGGGGGGGCCAGTGACGAGGTAGTCGTCGAGTAGCTTCATATCGTAGACTATCCGTCTCGGGAGAGTGCCTAGCGGCGTTGTTTGTTGTGTTTTGTAACATGCAGAGCATTTGTGTTGCATTGTGATGTGCCAACCACTGAATATTCCTAATTGGGTGAGATTGCCTGGGTATGTAGTTTTAGTGCATGAAGACACCCGCTACAGATCAGCGCGGTCTGGGTGTGATGGTTAATTTTGCTACGCCGGAATATCAAGAGCTCCGATCTAGAATGAGAAATTGATCGTTCTTCAGAAGTTTATGAGCTAACTTGAGTTGTTTTGCAGATATATAGTAATCGTGGACGATCTCTTCTTTCAAAAAATGGGGTGTCACAAACTGCTGACATGTCAAGCCACTGAATGATGAGCGCACGGCGGTGTGTGCAAGTGATAGAGTACGCGAAGATGTGCAGTGTGTGTGCAGAGAGGGGTGGCGAAAGCCAGCAGGAGAGGAAGCCCTAGTAGAACGAAGAGGGAGAGAGAGAGAGCTCACGTTTTTGGGGAAAACTCAATAAGTGAGTTTTGGGTTTTCTCACTTTTATTATAAGTGACCTTTAAAAAATGTGTCCAGGTTCATATTGAACATGGACAAAGTATAAAAATGTACAAAAAGGGGTTATTTAAGCCTTTAACCCAACAACCTCCCACTTAAAGGCATAAATGACGCTTTTAAGTTAACCAACTCCCTCCAGCTGTATGCAATGCTCATGTTGAGTCTTAGCAAGACTCTTGGTGAGAACATCTGGAGGGTTATCCTGTGTGTAAATCTTAGTCAAGGTGACTAGACCATCCTCCAATACCTGTCGTATGAAGTGGTATCTCACATCAATGTGCTTTGTCCGTGCATGAAACATGGCATTCTTGGCCAAATAGACAGCACTTTGGCTATCACATCCCAAGACAGGAGTACTAGCAGGCATACCAAGCTCTTTGACAAGTGTGCCCAACCATATGGCCTCTTTAGAAGCCTCAGTGGCTGAATATAGTAGTACTCAATGCCACAATTTTCTGCAGTTGTGAACACCAAGAGACAGCACCACCAGCAATAGCAAACACATAGCCACTAGTGGACTTCCTGGTATCCAAGTCACCTGCCATATCTGCATCACAATAGCCCTGCAACTTCAGGTCACTTTTGCCATAGCATATACACCTAGATTGTGTACCTGACAAGTATCTCATAATGCATTTCACAGCTTCCCAATGTGCTTTGCCGGGATTGGACATGTATCTACTAACAACTCCCACCGCATGGGCAATGTCAGGACGAGTGGCAACCATAGCGTACATAAGAGAACCACAAGCTGATGCATAAGGGATTCCCTTCATAGCATTCACTGCCACGTCATCCTTTGGGCAATCGGCTTTGCTAAGTTGTGTGTGTGGAGGTAAAGGTACTCCAAGTGACTTAGCTTCAGCCATGTTAAACCTGTCAAGTACTTTAGCAATGTACTTTTCTTGAGATAAGAAGAGCAATTTCAGCTTTCTATCTCTCTTGATTCTCATGCCCAAGATGTGCTCAACATCACCTAAATCCTTCATTGCAAAAGCTGAATTCAGCTGCTGACGTTTAAGAGCATCAATGGTAGACTTATGTTTCCCAGCAATCAACATATCATCTACATATAGCACAAGGATTATAGGACTTCCATCATTGTCCTTCTTTGTATACAAATAATGGTATGAATGGCTGCGTTTAAAGCCTTGAGACAGCATAAAAGTATCAAACTTTTTGTACCATTGGCGTGATGACTGCCTCAAACCATACAGTGCCCTTCTTAGTTTGCATACAAGTTCCTTTCTATCAGGAACTACAAAACCCTCAGGTTGCTTCATGTAGATATCTTCATCAATGTCACCATGAAGAAAAGCTGTTTTTACATCCATTTGATTCAATTCTAAGTCAAGCACTGCAGCGAGAGCAAAAAGGACACGCAATGTCGTAAGCTTTACAACAGGAGAAAAGATCTCTTGAAAGTCAATCCCCTCTTTCTGTGCATACCCTTTGGCAACTAACCTTGCTTTATACTTGGGCTTTCCATCAACACATTTGACCTTGTAAACCCATTTGTTAGGAAGAGCCTTTCTTCCTTTAGGCAATGGCACAAGATCCCAAGTATTGTTTGCATGCAAAGATTTGATTTCCTCTTGCATCGCAAGCTCCCACTTACTGCTTAACTCACATGATTTTGTCTCTTTATATGTAAGAGGCTCTCCCTCATCTGTCAACATAACATGATGCAAAGAGGGGTCAAAGCGCTGTATCAACTTTCTGACACGAGTAGACCTGCGTATCCAATGATCTACATTCTCAGGCACAGGTTCTACATCAAGAGGCAACTCATTTTCAGCATGCTCATGCTGCTGAAAATCATTTTCAGCCATGATAGGTGGCTGTCCATCCTCATTTGGAGCATCTAAATCATGTCCTACCTCTTCTGGCTCAAGGTTAACCGGCTGATTATCAATTTCAGCATTGCGGTAATGCATCCTGAGGCTCTTTTTCAACATCAATAGGTGGCAAGAGAGGCTGAAATTTGACCGATTTCTTGTCAATTTCAGAAGATGTAGCATTTTTCAGCAATTTAGCTTCATTGAACACTACATCTCGGCTGCGTACTACCCTCTTAAACTGAGGCAACCATATTCTGTAGCCGATTTCACCCTCTTCCCCATAACCTAGGAAGAGTCCTTGGATGGACTTGGCATCTAGCTTTGTCCTCAAGTCATTAGGAACATGGACAAAAGCCTCGCAGCCAAACACTCTCAAATGATCATAAGAGGCAGGTCTGCCAGACCAAACCTCCTCTGGAATGTCATTTTTTAGCGTACTGTTAGGAGAGCGATTGCATACATGAACTGCAGTTTTCAAAGCCTCTCCCCAAAACCCATGAGGGAGATTTAGCCGTGGACAACATGCAACGTGCACTCTCACATAAAGTACGGTTATACCTCTCAGCCACACCATTAGAAGATGGATTATAAGGGGATGTCAACTCCCTTTTAGTCCCATATTCTTCGCAATTAACGCTAAAATTCAGCAGACGTGTACTCCCTCCCCATTGTCAGATCTCAGACATTTAAGCTTACTACCCTTTTGCGTGGTCACAAAAGCATGAAACCTCTTAAATGCATTAAATGTCTCACTCTTCTTCTTTAACAAATATGCCCAGCCTTTCCTAGTGCAATCATCAATGAATGTAACAAAGTATGATGCACCACCAAAAGACTTAACAAGCATTGAACATACATCGGAGTGAATTAAATCAAGAGCATTAGCTTTGCGCGAGACACCAGAATAATAAGAAGACTTCTTTTGTTTACCATACAAACAGTCTTTACAAAAATCTAACTTGGTGCCCTTTACATCAACCCTCTTCAAAGAGGAGAGCACATCAAGTCCCTTCTGGCTCATATGGCCAAGTCTTTTGTGCCACAACTCCAAATGAGAAGCAACTTCGGTCACTGCAAGAAACTTGCCAGGCTAAGCTTTGCCATGTAAATAGTACAATGTACCACTCTTGCATCCCTTGACAATGAGCATTGATCCCTTAAGCAGCTTCCATGAACCCCCAGCAAAAATGGTTGTATAACCCTGTGCATCCATCTGGCCAACAGACAAGACTCTTCTTGATGCCTGGTACATACCTTAGATCTTTAAGCATAAACTCTTGGCCATTGTTTAATGCCAAGCGCACAATGCCCATTCCTTCAATGTCACAAGCATGGTTATCCCCAAGGTAAACCTTGCCATACTTGCCTGCATGATAAGAAGCAAAACACTCCACAGATGGAGTCACATGAAATGAAGCACCCGAGTCTACTATCCAAGACTGTGTAAGGCCATCATTTATCCAAGACTGTGTAAGGCCATCATTTGCACTTAGCAATGCATCAATGACATCTCTACGTGAGATAAGCATGTCTTCTGCATTTGCTACAACAAAATCCGAGGGGCATGAAGCTGCAACCAAGATCTCCTCACTGTCGGATAACTCTGTGATAACCACACTAGAGGATACATTGACAGTCTCCGAATCCTTGGAGGAGGTACCTGCTGATTTTTCCCCTTTCTTATCCTCTGTCTTCTTCTTCTCCTGTGATTCCTTCTTTCTTTCCTGCTCTTTCTTGAAATACCTGCAATCTGGCTTCTTATGGCTTTTTTTGCCACACTGGTAACAAGTCACATCCTTATCCCTAGACTTGCTTTTGCTCCTGTTTTGAGTCTTGGTACCTATATTTTGCTTCTGACTTCTGCCTCTCGCATTGTAAGCAGAACTGCCACCTTCCCCACCACTAGACTTGCGTCTAATTTCCTCATTTAAGATGGAGCCTCGCACTCCATCATATGTGAGGTTGGGGCTATTACTCAAAGAAACCACAAGCGTTTCCCAAGAGTTTGGCAAAGTCATCAACAAAAATATGGCTTTCAACTTGTCATCAAAAGGTTGAAGCCCAATATCTTGTAGCTGACTCATAACACTGGTGAAAGCACTTAAGTGCTCAGAAGCCGACTTGGTTTCGTCAAGCATCATGTTCACCAGTTTGCGCATCAAATGCACCTGATTCACAGGGATGGCATTCTCATAAGTTGCCTTCAACTTATGCCAAATTGCATGTGCATTGTCCAAGCCCTTTATGTCCATCAGAATGTCATCGGTCACAGCCATTTTGATATAGGCCTTTGCCCTCTTGTTGAGCTTGGCCCAATCCTCATCCGGCATATCCACAGGCTTTACAGCCAAAAGGGCGTCCTCACAATCCTTGAGGAACAAAATCCCCTGCATCCTGTCCTGCCATAGGTCGGAACTTGTACCGTCAAATCGCTTGATTTCCATCAAGCTCTTGGCATCAGACGAGACGAGGAAGTAGAGGCCATTTGCACGGATAAAAATACAGCAGAAAGTGTCTACACAAAATCTGAAAATTTCCAGTGATCACAATGTACCGCACGTTGCATGCAATGTGCTGAAAATTTCAGCGTATCCCCAATGCGTACTTGCATAAACCCACAAAATCCTTGAGGAACAAAATCCCCTGCATCCTGTCCTGCCATAGGTCGAAACTTGTACTGTAACCGGCCCGTAGGGCGGTAGGCGTTGGCTTTCACCCGAAATTCTTTACTTTAAACACACACACAGAGCACTTTGCAAAGAGAACCTGCGACGGGAGTTAACACTTGAATACACACACGGCTCGTAAGCTAGAATGCTCCGAGCAGACGCCGACAACCTGTAGGCCCCAAAATTGGCGCCCCTTTCGGTATTTCTTTATTCTTTAGGAGGGTAAATTACAAGGTAAGGTCCTGGGAATCCTTCACGTGTATCCACCTAGATACCATTTGATTTGGCCAAATTTCGGCAGCATAACAGCCCCAAAACTTGCCCGAAATCAATTCCCCTGCTGGAACTCGCTTGCACTGTCGTATACCCTCTGATTCCTGTCCAAAAACAGTAAATTCAGCACGCTGTATTTACTGGTTTTTGCCCTGTTTTCAGCCCCAAACAGTCCCCTAACTGTCCTTTGCCAGTGGGGCACGATTCCCAATGATCCTGGCGTCCGTATGGCTGAAAAACAGTCAAATTACAGCGCATACACAGCGCTGATTTTGCACCTGTACGGTGAGGTTATGACCCTCACCAGTGCCTGCTTTGGAGTAGCAGTTAGCTACCCCTGTTCCTGCTCAAGGAGGCTCTTGCCTCAACACAAAAGCATGAACCCACACAACTGTACATCAGTCAAATGAGTAGCCCTCTTGTGGGGCATCACATAACTGCACGTAGGGGAGAAAGAGAGCAGTATGTAGCGTGCGGGGCATCACTCCCGTCACCATACTGTACATAGAGGGAAAGAAAGCACTCCATAGCTCTTAACCTGTGACAGGCTCTCAATGAAGCATCCTCCCAGCATAAATCGAGCGCCCCCTCTTCTGCCCTTAACCTGTAATGCATCTGTGAACAAATAGATGCAAAAAGGAGAAGATTTCCATGGCTGCCAAAACCTGCGTATCGCTGAAAACGCAGCAAAACAGCCCTGTAAACACGCATCTGATGCCTTCCAATGCTGAAAATGAGCTCCTTGGACCTAGGCAAAGTCATGGGAAGCTCAAAAATGGAGAGAAATGGCTGAAAATCCAAGTTAACAGCCTCCAAAACTGCTCCAGAAAGTCAGTTACGGGTTCTGTTCTCCCAGACTTGGTAAATTGACCACAAAGTGCCACTTGGCACTCATGCACGCAATTTCCCCGCATTGGGTTTCCTGCTTAAAAATCTCTCAACTTGTGCATCAGTTGACTTTGCAGCAGAGTACTAAAATGTTCCCTTGGTCATACCGAAGGTAATGACGCGAACACATTTCGTGGCCCAAAATAGCAGTTCCCTAAATTTTAGGAGATGCTTCCGTTGGGCTCCCGCTGGTCTTCTGACCATCTATCCTCATTGGGACCGCACCCAAAAGTGTAATGTGGCCCAACTGTCGGATACTTTCTGTTGGTGATCCCACCTTGACTTTATGCCTTTATTGAGTTCACTTCCTAGTATCCACCAACTTGCTAAGTGCGACGGGGGGGACCTGTATGATCTTGCTCTAAGCCTAGACATCCTCTTACTGTACGAATTCCAGTGCCGACCAACTTCCCGTCTGCGGGTGAAACTACCGTTCACATTGGCCATACAATGTCCGACCATTTGCAACTTCAAAAAGAGGGTCTCAAAAATAAAACAAAAATCATTGGAAGAAACCAACAACTAAGGTTAGCAATTGCCACGTCCTCGTGACATGTACCGTCAAATCGCTTGATTTCCATCAAGCTCTTGGCATCAGACGACGAGGAAGTAGAGGCCATTTGCATGGATAAAAATACAGCAGAAAGTGTCTACACAAAATCTGAAAATTTCCAGTGATCACAATGTACCGCACGTTGCATACAATGTGCTGAAAATTTCAGCGTATCTCCAATGCGTACTTGCATAAACCCACAAAAGGCGTACATAAACCTCAATTTTTGTACATAAAAACAGTCCAATTCTGAATTTTCTGCAAATTTACCGTTTTGGCGCATCAATTTGCATCAAATGGACCTGTTTTGAGTGGGAAAAGCAAGGAGCATTCACGGGAATCGATTTAGAACACCTGCGTTTTGCTGTTTTGACCTGTAATTTTCTGGTTTTTACCTGTTTTGACCTAATTTCAGCTTATTTTAGGCTGTTTTGGAAACCCTAATCACCCTAGGTGACACCGGAAGCAAGGGGCTTCGCGATGAAAGCGGAAATTTGACGCGAGAGAAGCCTTTCGCCTGCTGTCCAGCCTCCTGCGCAAAGCTTCTGAAACCCTAATCTGGCTCTGATACCAGTTGATGAGCGCGCGGTGGTGTGTGCAAGTGATAGAGAACGCGAAGATGTGCAGTGTGTGTGCAAAGAGGGGCGGCGACAGCCAGCAGGAGAGGAAGCGCTAGCAGAACGAAGAGGGAGAGAGAGAGAGCTCACGTTTTTGGGGAAAACTCAATAAGTGAGTTTTGGGTTTTCCCACTTTTATTATAAGTGACCTTTAAAAAATATGTCCAGGTTCATATTGAACCTGGACAAAGTATAAAAATGTACAAAAAGGGGTTATTTAGGCCTTTAACCCAACACTGAAGACCCAGCTTGGTGGGTTAGGGCTTCGCAAGCCTAACCCTAACCGACTTGTAGATCGTGGTGGTGGGCCTAATCCCTAAAAGAAGCAAAAGAAGAAGAAGTCTTACCAACTTACAGATCCTCGCCTAGGGGGGTAATTTTTACAAGAAGTTCCTACCAACTTATAGGACCCTGGTAGATGGGGCCCAAGTGCCTAGGGCTGTACAATCTGCCATGTCAACACTGTCAGCGCAGAACGTGGGTGTCCGTACAACCTGTCAGTGCGATTTTCGGAGGCTGCCGTGCCACGTCAATTGTGGGTTGCGAACATTTCTAGGGGGTGTGTGGGTCATGATTTATTTAATTAATGCCCGTGTTGATGTGGCAATTGTACGGATTTCTTGTTTTTGTGCTGGACAGTTTTTGGATCAGATGCTTTTGGAACCAGATGCTTTTAGAGTTTGATACTTTTTATGCAAACTGCTTTTCAGGCCAAGGGCCTTTAAATATGTGCTTAGAGCCCATTCTCTGGCAGTTTTCCTGCGTGGAAGTGCAGAGCAAAAGGGGTTTTGGCATTGTACAGTCATTGTAATTTGTACTTAGTCGAAGCAATATATTTCTAGTTTTCCTGCGTGGAAGTGCAGAGCAAAAGGGGTTCTGGCATTGTACAGTCATTGTAATTTGTACTTAGTCGAAGCAATATAAAGAAATACCGAAAGGGGCGCCAGGGTTTGGGGCTAGTGCTCTCTTGGGATGGAACTCCGCCACTTCCGTCTCATGTGACGTGCACACTCTCTCTTTGTTCAGTTGTTTCGAAGTATCAAAAGTTGTCTCGTCTGGTCTTTTCTGTTGGCACATGGTGCCCCTCCTGTTACACATTGCCTTTGGGTTTGCGAACATGCGCATATGATATGGCGTGCAATGTGCGCCCTGCTATGTTGGGTGGGTGTTTGCACAGGTTTGGTCTCTTGGAGTTTGGTTTGCTGGCTTGTACAATTCTGGGTTCTCACCTTACTTTTGAGGGGGAAGGAGAGGATCCCCTTTCCTGTTGACGGATCGTGCCTACCGGCAGGCACATATCTTTAACATTCCACATTGAAGTGTGGATACACTTAATCCAGATACCACTAAGTGTTTTGATATATACAGCTCCTTGAGGGCAGGCTGACAGGAGCATCCTCAAGGATCCACGGTACTCAGTAATACAGACTCGTCTCTTGTAAAAAGAAAATAGAGCGAATTGAGGATAGGGGGATGTAATTGTACCATATCTTCAACATTCCACATTGTGAAGTATTTGTCCGAGTTACGACCAGTTGATATTGTGCTAATTCTTTCTATCTTTTGTGGTGTGTATGCCCTATCAACTACCTCATTTTTGTGCTAATTTTTTCGATTTAATGCTTCTTTTAGTGCTAGCCTTCATTATGGCTGAGTCTGCCCTTGATCTTCGGAGTCATGATAGAAACTCAGTACGCTTTACTTTGTGTTGATTAATGCTCATGTGTGTGTGCGTGTGGTGTGTGTTGTGTTTGGGAGCATATGTTAGTACCTAGTTCTACACCCACTATTGGGCACTGACGACGTTAGTGGGGATGTTGTGGTATTTAGTCAATACTATGCATGATGGAGCAGATGGTTATATTGTCTTGTGGGTGACTACCATGGGTCTATACCTTTCACTTTCCTTTAAGGGTGAATCTGGGCTTATCCTGGATTCATCTAGGTATATGCATGGGAATTTTATTCTTTGACGTGTATGTGCTTAAATGTGTTCATGTATAGTATGTATCCATCTCTGACATTTATGTAACTATATGCGCATGCGTGTATCAATAATATCAACTCCCAAGATGCTTGATTGCTTCAAAGAAATTGGAAAATTGGAGCACGTGGAACTTATATGGTGAGCAATAGGGCATCTACACAACTTGGGCAGCACTGCCCTCATGTACGCCAGGTAACGAATCCACGTAATTACGATTTTCAGCCCCCATCTCATCATGAAGAAGGTAACAGGTTCCATTTTTACCTGTCCCTTTCAACAGGTAATAAATATTCAGTAGTCTTGCCACTCCTAGCGGGTTCTATGCCGCATTGTTTTGCTAGCTTACACCCTCCCCAAAGGAACAAGATCACAGGCTGCACAAAAATTGGAGTGCTCAAATTCATGCACAGCCATACCCCCCTGCCCAAGCCCAAGCAGGGGTGGATCTACAGGTCCAGACACCTAGGCTCGTGCAGCTGGCAAATTAGATATCTGAAAACGGGCAGCTGCTGTGTAGCCACAAGCACCCATCCCCCCTTAGACCTAGGGTGCCTGTCCACTCGGCACCCTTTGTATGTGTGCAAACACCACAAATAGAAGGGCTGGAAAACCATTTGTGACCTTTTGGATGTCCAAACGGAAATGGAGCTTCTAAATATGTTTCTAATTTTGAAGCTGCTGTGAGAATAATGCATTAGATGTCTGCCCATTTGGTTGACATATTTATTTTATGGTTTGAAGTGAAGCTGGGTAGTAGGGAAAGGGAGCATAAATGCATGTCTCACTCATCTTTTATGGTTCTGTCATTGCAATTTATGATGGATGTGTTGTCGATTTTTCAGTGTGGACCGTGTACGAGCAAGTGGCCATTGCTTCCATGGACTGTCAGTGCTTAGATATCTCAAATGTGTGCCAATTCTTGCACTGACATTTATTGAGTTCCTATTCGTGGGCCTCAGCTAAATCCTTTCATGATCTTCCTTTCCAGCTATGCATTGAGAGACTACTTTCAAAGTTTTCAAACAGTGTTCGTGTAGGTGAGTTATTTGCATTTCAATCGCCAATAGGTGACGATGTTTCATAAAGAGAAAATGGTCTGAGGATGTCGTTAAAGAACTTTTACATTTCATGTAGGACGGCTGGAGGGCATGTTGTATGAGGCAAAAGGACAGTGGCAGCAAGCGGAAAAAAAGTATCAGAATCTTCTGGAATTGCAGCCTGCTGATGCTGTAGGATCATGAGACATCTTGTCTTTATTTCTGAAAGTCATGCTAGAGTTTACACCCTGTAAGATGACAGATGTGATGTCTGATGTTCTAGTTCATTCATAAACGAAAGGTTGCCATCGCCAAAGGTCAAGGAAATTTAAGCAGTGCTGTGGAAGCACTTAAACAATACCTGGATATGTGAGTGCTAGTGTAAGCTATTATATCCTGTACTTGTTCTTGCCAAGTTAGCAGGTGGAGCCGTCTTAACATGGGACTTGCTATTGCAGATTCATGGCTGACCATGAGGCATGGAGGGAACTTGCAGAAATCTACATTTCTCTTCAGAAGTAATTTTTTCAGACTGTAATTTAAATATCTATTTCAGATGTAATTTAGTATGTAGATATTTAACATTCGCATTCATTAGTCCAATGATGCATACTTGCTAGCTTTAGCAGGTCTAGTACTTCACCACCATTTTCTATATAGCTTTATCTCTGGCACTATCATATATATCCATCTCTCTCCCCCCCCCCCCCCCCCCCCCCCCCCCCCCCCCCCCCCCCCTGCGCACTTTTATCAACAACCTTGTCCCACACCATACTCACACTCACACACACCCATTGCATGGAATTCATGTCAGGCAAGGACTGTTGTCTGCTTACAGTGGGTAGAGCATTAGTGGTGGCCATCTTTGGTGGCAACCTGGTGTTGGTGCACACAAGCCTTTCAGGTCCCAGGCTCTGGCAAGCTGCTCTATTTGCTGGGAATCCCACTGGGTCACCACACTAGCTCTTGCTCATGGGAGGTGAGCCTACTCTTCATCATGGATTTAGATGGGATGTCTATTGGAGTCGAAATTTCAGTGGATACTTTTCGCTCCTTTCACAGTCAAGTGGCTACTTTAACGGCATATTGTTTGGTGCGAAGTATTGGGAGAAAGACTGTCAGCACGGCTGCTTTTGGACTTTTTCAGGGCTACCTCTCTTGTGCCACCTATTCCCAAGATTGTGATTATCTCCTCTGGGGAGAGGCTGCTACATGGTCCAATCTGAGACATTGAATGAGGCGAGTCCAGTTGACTTAGAATCCCTTCAGCCTCAGCAAAGATTATTGTTTTATATACAGATGGAGGCAGGGGATGGATCTAGCTAGCCTCTGCGAGGGTCTACCTCTTCTAGCCGGATTTTCAGTCTCTTGCTGACTTTTGACGGCATATCGAAGAGATTGGCAGTAGTCTAGGAATTGTTTTGAGTAAGAGTGTTGCACTGTCGGAGTGTCTATTATACACCCCCACCCTTAGATCAAATCCTCACCCTTCTCGTGTGAAGGTTCATCTCTCTCCCTACTTTACATGGAGGTGACATCCAACAATTTTTTTTTTGGATTACTAGGAAACTATTTTGTATGCGGTAGAACAAGACATGGCAGCTGGATGCCTTAGGAGGGTAGAGCGTCAAAGCAGAGACAACACACAATGTCTCAAGAGAGACAAACAAAGGTCTCGTCTGGTACCAAGAGGTCAAAGGCTAAGAAACCTAGGAGGAGAGAAGCAAAGAAGAAAGAGAGAACTGAAATGAAATGAAATGTTATATTAACGTCTTCAAAAGGCCATAGTGACCTATGAGACCCGAAAGTTACAAAGTGGTGGATCTGATACAAAGTCAGAGTAACAAAATAGCCTAATAATAGTACAAAACAAAGATATCTACTATGGGGGCCTAAGTTGGTGGATGTGAGCCAAGCATAAGATTAAGCGGGAAAATTTGGGTGGCTTGTTGGGATGGTTGAATCACAAGAGATCTAGCATCGGTCGTTGGCGAATATCATCAATTTCCTCCATGGTTAGTAGTCTGACCGGTCGTCGTGCATGCCTGGCAAGCGTGCTCCGAATTTTCTGTCGTAGAACCCGTCGATGCTGTGTAGTTCTTCGCAGTCGTGGGCGCCTGGATTTCCCTAGTTCAATCGCTCGGTCAATCAGTGTGCCTCTCGTGTGAGACGAGGGGGAGCTCTGTTGTGGGAGTGGCTCTTGCGGCCGTCCCGTGCCTGCTTTGAAGAAGTCTGTGATCCGTCTTTGAGACTGGCTAGCCTCGCTATTCATCAGGCTATCTCTGTGTCTGCGCAGCTCGAGTAAGAACAAACCCAGACATCTCTGATCTTCGTATCCCATGACTCTTGAGAGTGGTCCAAAACCCTCTCTGAACAGGCAGTGGAAGCGACCTCGTATCTCGTAGTAGACGGGGCAGTGGCATGTATAGTGTAGCTCTGTCTCAGGTTCCGTGTTACACAAGGGGCATGTCCTGTCCTCTGTTGGTACTCCACTGTATCTCCCAGTCTCAATCCGCAACTGGTGAGAAGATGTGCGTAACTGGCCAATAGCACATCGTATCCCATGAGACAAGTGGGTATCCATGTATCTGGGTCTCGCCACAAAACCATCTTCCGTAAGCTGGAGAAGGTGGTCTCTGTAGAAAGCCATCTTCGTGCCCAACTCCTGTGCTGGTTGTATCCATGTCCTCCTAGTGTCTAGCTGGGTTAGGTCTTGGCGGATGAGCTTGGTGATCTTTGACTGTGTAAGAGTGAGAGATGGTGCATCCAGTGAGTAATGGAATGGTGGCAGCCTGTCTATGCTGAACCCATGTGCCCGAAACCATGATGCCATCTCCCCATACCAGCATGTTGTATCTCCTTGTGTGGCTAACTGTCGAGAGGATTCAAGTGCTATGCGAGCATATCTGTCTCTAGGAAGTTCCCATGTGCGGTTTATGAAGGAGACCGATCTGGTGAGCGCCTCCACCACAAGTGGGGGGGCCGCTAGCTCTGCTCGGATAATGGCACGTGGTACTGATGCCTTGGCTCTAATGAGCCGCGAGATCATAGAGACGAGAGGTTTCTCCATGTTCCCCCATCCGTCTGAGCGACCCGGCCTCCCGTGGTGATCCAGTGAAGGTCCCCATATCTCTGTTCCATAGAGCAGTGCTGAAGCCACCAAGGTGTCAAAGAGCCAGAGCTTCGTCCGGGGCTCCTGAAACTGAACCTGCGAACACATCCTCTCCAATCTACCCAATGCTGCGTGGGCTCTAGTAAGTCTGGTCTCTGCTGCTCTTCTGAGTGAGAATGTAGGTCCGCTAAAAACCACTCCAAGGTAAGTGTAAGCATCGGTGTACTCCACAGTCTCCTGGCCGTATGTGAATGTAGGTGCTGACCTCTTGATCCACTGTGGGGTGGTTGTTAAACACCATAACCTTGGTTTTACCGAGGTTGACAGACTAACCACTTTCGTGTGTAAACGTGTGCAAAGCATCCAATTGACGTTGCATTCCCTCTGGGGATTCGGAGATCAACACTATGTCATCAGCATATAACAAAAGTGGAATCCATGTCCCTGTCAACTGAGCACCTTTATCCCCATCGCTGTCAATGTAGTCAGAAACCTCATCCACATACATACCGAAAAGGGTAGGAGAGAGCGGGCAGCCCTGCTTCACCCCAATAGTGGAGTGAACCGGTGTAGAAAGTCCCTCCGGGGTGCGTACATGCCCTACTACTGATCTGTACAATGCCATGATTCCCCAAATGAGTTCTGTGGGTACTCCCATTTCCTGTAATCTGCGCATCAGTCTACCTCTGGGTACCGTGTCGAAAGCTTTGCGGAAGTCCACAAAGCTACAATAAATCCGTCTCCTATGAGATCTGCCTTCCTCGATGATGGCCCTGTGTGTTAGGATATGGTCAAGAGTGGAGAAGCCTCTCCTGAATCCTGCCTGCCCAGTTGCACGTATTCCTTCCCTCTCTGCCCATCTACTAAGCTGTTGCTCAAGAATGGATGCATACAACCGTTCCAGTGTGTGCCCAATCATAATAGTGCGATAATTCCCAGGCTCCATGGGGTCTCCTGATTTGAAGATAGGTACGATCGTAGATAGGCTCCAAGTGTCCGGTAGGCCCTCACACATGGCCCGGTTAAACATAACTGCTAGGAGCTCTGCTAGTAGGTCTTTGGCATGCATGAAATGCTCTACGACTAGGCCATCATGATCATATGCTCTCCCAGTCTTCATCCTGTCAATAGCTTTCTTCACCATCTCAGCGGTGAAAAAGCCACATGCATGTGGGCATGGATTGGGGGGTTGGGGAGGGGCGGCTGTCCAGGTACTGTGTACAAAGATGATGCGTATTGACCCCATGTCTCTGTGGAGGAAATAGCCGGGGGGGGGGGGGGGGGGGGGGGGACTGCCCATGAAAGAGCCGCCACGCCTCACGCGAGTCCTGACTCAAGAATAGCTGATATAGATCCTGCTCGAGTCGAGCCAAAAAAGCCCTCTTCTTTCGCCGCACCAAGCGTCGGAAGTCAATTTGTGACTGTCTGTGAGTGACGTCCCCCAACAACACCTCCCTCTGGAGTCTGGCTCTAGTCTGGCGGCACTCCTCGTCATACCAGTTGTTCTGAGGCATGCTCCCCGATCGGCGGCTCTGCTCAGGTTGGGTGTGTGGGTAGGCTTCTGCTGCTGCCTCATGTAGTGTCTGTGTCAGTATAGTAGTTAGCTCCTCCAGAGGTCGCCCCGGGTCCTCAGTGCATAGGCGTCTGTAGATTCCGTCCATGTATACAGAATCCGTCTCCCGTGTGAATGTGTAGCGAGTAGGGGCTACTACTCGTGGCCTGTGTGCTACACTGAACTGGAAGGAGATGGTCATTGACACCAGAGCATGATCCACTACCACCTCGACCGGTCTGGGCCCAACTGTGAGATCCTGGATACTGGAGATGAGATTCGGCTGTGCCATGACATAGTCCACTGTGCTTGCTCCATGTCTGTGTGGGAAGCATGTAAATCCTCTTGCTGCAGGAAATCTCTGTAGGCCGTTCAAGATGGCCAATCCATGTGCAGTGCCCATGTCTATCAGGTGTCGCCCATACTCAGTATATTCCATATCGTGTGATATTCTGGAAAGGCCCGTCTCTTCAACATCTAGTTCTCTTAGCATCTGCTCTGAAGTATCATAAAACACTGCCTGGTGATGGGCAGTCCTAGCATTGAAGTCCCCTAGGATGATAATGTCACCGTCCCTAGAGAACTCCCATATGTCATCATCCAAAATAGAGAAAGGGGACTGTCCTCTGGGTGATGCATAAACTGATGTACTCGGGGGAAAGTAGCAAATAGCTACATAGAGGTATCTGCCTGTCTCTGCTTTCAGTTTCACCCACATGTACCTAGCTTGCTCATCCCTGCGGACTATATGTATCAGTGGCTGCAGATCCTCTCTAAATAACACTGCCACTCCTCCCGAGCCCCGCCCTCTGTGCTCTGAGTGTGTCTCCTGTCTATAGGCTGTCTCCCACCTGTATCCACTGATGTGAGGCATGGATTGCCCAGGGGCCTGGTGTGTCTCAGAGTAAAAGATGATGTCTCTTCTAGTAAAGCTATCCTCAAAAGCCCCCACATCAAGACGCATAGATCCATTGCAGTTCCAGGTAGCTACTTTGAGTGTGGTCCCATAAGTCTCGCACCGTCATGTGGAGCGTCGCTCTAGTATCACCACTTTCCCGTCTCGGTAAAAAGCGATCTTGCCTTTTCCCCTTGCCGCTCTAATCTCTGGCATTACTTCCTGCATATGAGCAATCTGCGAGAGGGTGAGATCATCCCCGAGAAAGATGCCAGTCTCTTTGAGAGTTGGTCTTTTCGTCAAGAATGACTTCTTTGCTTCCATGGAGGGAAAACGGAGGATGAGTGCTCTTTCTTTTGAGGTTTCTCCACTGCTTCCATTTTTCTTTATGTTGCCCACTCTCCATGCCCTTGTGTGCGTCGGCTCAGGAATCCCCATCAAGGTTGTGAGTTCTTTTACTTCTTCGTCCACATTGCCTTTGTCTTTAAGACCGCAAATTCTCACATGTAAAGCGCGCACCCTTCTCCTCTGCTCCTCCTCTAGTGTCTGATTGATGATGTTGTTGGGTGTGGACATGGGCGTTATCTCCTTGCCTTTTCCTTTCTTGGCCACCTTGATCCATTGCTCGGCTTCGTCCGCCTTCTGTTGAGTTTTGGCAAGAACATCCACCCAAGAAGTCGTCATTTCTTTGTGCTGCTCTTCTCCCTCTTTGATGGCCCGTACTTGTTCCTTGATCGTGTTGATTTCGTCGATTACTGAGGGTTGCAGTTTTCCCTCTTCCAGTGTGTTTCTTGATCGTGCTTCAGCAAGATCTTTCTTGAGTGACGCGATCTCTTCCTCTTGGGCCGTCACTCGGTCTTCCAGCGTGCTTATTTTGCTCTCTTGGATCAGCACGCGTCCTTCGAGTATGTTTATTGTGCCCCAGAGATTGCGGTTCAACTTGGTAATGGTCTCCGTCATTTCCTCTTTGCATTTTTGAATGGCATCCTCCAAGGGGTCGGCTTTATCGTTCATCTTCCTCATGCTTGATCGCCGTCCGCAAGGGAGTTAGATGACGCGTGCACCCCCCCTAGTAGCGGGTGCGGCAGCTGAGCGAGTGGGGGGGTCGTCTGCAAGGGGGGTCACTAGGTGTGCGTGTGCACCCACATTAGCGACGGGTGGTGGAGCGTGAGGCGGTAGGGGCCCGGGCGGGGGGGGGGGGGGGGTGGGGAGAGAGAGAGAGAGAGAGAGAGAGAGAGAGAGAGAGAGAGAGAGCGGGGACCGGGGAGGGGCGGCGGGGGGGAACAACGCGTGGGGTGAGAGAGAGAGAGAGAGAGAGAGAGAGAGAGAGAGAGAGAGGCAAGACGATAGACTTAAAAGGACTCAAAAAAGACTTAAAATGAAGAAGCGATAGACTTAAAAAGTGGGGGGTGTGGGGGGTTTTAAAAAGTTAGTACGTGAAAAAAATTAAACAGCGCGATAGGGAGAGAAAGAGACCCCGCAATAGACTCCTCGCGATAGAGAGAGAGAGAGAGAGAGACATCGCGATAGACATAACCCTGCAGGCAGGGGGCAGGTGCGGGTGCAGCGCGCGAGCAGAGGGTGGGGGGTGCAGGGGGCAGCGCGAGAGCGGGGGGCGGGTGTGGGGGCAACACGCGAGCAGAGGGAGAGAGAGAGAGAAAGGTCAGCTCTGCCCTGCGCGCGAGTCTTTTGCCTGCACGCGAATCAGCTCCTGTGCGAGAGCCTGCAGCTCTGTGGCACGTCAGCCTGCAGCGCGCGAGCAGAGGGTGGGGGGTGCAGGGGGCAGCGCGAGCAGAGGGTGAGGGGTGCAGGGGGCAGCGCGAGCAGAGGGTGAGGGGTGCAGGGGCAGCGCGAGCACAGAGAGAGAGAGAGAGAGAGAGAGAGAGAGAGAGAGAGAGAGAGAGAGAGAGA
This sequence comes from Adiantum capillus-veneris, assembly GCF_014529385.1. Taxonomy (NCBI): domain Eukaryota; kingdom Viridiplantae; phylum Streptophyta; class Polypodiopsida; order Polypodiales; family Pteridaceae; genus Adiantum; species Adiantum capillus-veneris. The sequence goes on from NC_140939.1 coordinate 120,073,370, forward strand.
TCGCGCTGAGGGTGAGGGGTGCAGGGGCAGCGCGAGAGAGAGAGAGAGAGAGAGAGAGAGAGAGAGAGAGAGAGAGAGAGAGAGAGACCCTACCTCACTTCCACGAAGCGGAACCCTAACCCTAACTCTACCTTATCTGCGTGAAGCCCTAATCCCTGTAGCCGTCACCCTTTCCTCTACCCTCACACGTGCTTGTTCTGGCTGCGTGCACTTGTCTCTTCCACCTGCCCTGCTTGCGCATGCACGGCCTTGTCGCCACTAACTCACTGCACCGCGTGCACTACTCACTACACCGCGTGCACTGGTTGTGGCCTTGCCGTGTCATCGACCTCCTGCGTTGTTGCTGTCCCCTACATCGCCAACCATTTTGCCTGCCCTTAAACTTAGCCTTTTGGGCTTCCTTCCGGAAACCTTCACACACACTTTAAAAAAAAAATTTAATATCAAATTGAATTACCAATGTGAAACCTCAAGACGAGGAAAACCCATGAAAAATACTACAAACAAGAAATCAGAAACAGTCAAAGTAGAGCTTGTAATGGCTAATAGGAAGCTCGTCCAAGTCATAGGCAACTTGGAGAGATTGTAGAATAGATGTCTTGAAGAAGGAAACATAGTCCACTCGTGCTAAAACATGAGGGAATTACGTGCTCTCCACACCGTCCAAAGCGCCCAGAATCTGACCCAGCCAAAAAAGTATGCATACGGTTGAAGCAATGGCGGAAGTACTCCAAAGATCTAGAAAGATCTTTGGAGTACGCGTGCGAAGGAGTTGTAGAGACGCAATTCACAAACTGTAGCGTATGAGAACAAGACCACAGTAAATGTGGAATGTTCTTAACTACTGCACCACATCGGGCACATCGCGAAGAGGCCAATCTTCTAGATTGGAGAAATTTACCAATCGAGAGAATCCCAACGACGCATCTCCACATAAACAGTCGCATGCCACACTTTCATGACTTTACTCCGCCACCATGTTACACTCTTGTTCATATTCCATACCTTATCACAGTGTTCATGGATCCAGGAGGACGACTGCAAATGACAACACACTTTCTTTGTAGATATGGAAGAGATCGAAGAACCAGCGTAGCGCCAATCACAAATTCGGTTTTCCATAACCAGCGGTGGACAGGAGATATGGAGTCAACCAAATTTTTAATGTTGTCCCACATGCGCCTATAGTGCATCCCAAGCCCAAAGGTAAGAGCAGCCTGTCTTAATGAGAGCACCTGTCCATTAGCGTCCGTTACATCAATTATGCTGTCAATACCTTTCTGGGAGAGAAAATAAGCCTGTCTAGGAGAGCACTGAACAAGAGTTTGATCAAAAACCCGACTCCAATGTAATCTTTCTAATTGAAGTGAGTTTCCACAGGCATCATCTGTACCATGCCACAACAATTCCTGTGTGACCAATTTCCAATCCGCCACAAGACTGGAGGCAAAGGGGCATCTAGGTATTGTGGCCTCAAACTTACCAAAAAACACATCCCGATACGACGGCTGCGAATGGCCAAAGGCAGGTGTAGAGACCGCATGAGAGCACAGAAACGCAAACATTTGCGTCCGAGGTTGCGTTTGCTCAACCAACACCAACAACAAAGTGGCCTTTCTTGCTATAACATGAGAACCCAAATGTAGAATATTCAGACCACCACAACGCTTTGGAGTACATAACTTATCCATCGCAAGCAAACACAGACCCTTAGGAAGTAGACCAGAAGTGCTCCAGTTTCCGAGACATCAAGGTCTGAAGACGACGGGGTGGCCAATGCAACATAGGTAGGAAAATTTGCATGTATGCCACCAATATGGATTGTACATGTAGCGACCAAGTGGATAATTTCCAATAGTGCAATTTAGACCTCAATTTGTTCTCAACCCAATCCAATAATTTTGCATTGTTAACTGACCAAGCCAGCGGATATCCAAGATGTCTCACATTTTGATCAGGCTTCACTATCTCACCTGGCCATAATACCGAGTGCCAATCCATTTGACGCAACGGTAACAATTAGATTTTCGGAAATTCACTTGCAGACCTGCAGCCAGCCCATAAAGATGTAATGCTTCCATGATGCATTGAACATCCTTAGGTCTATTTCTAGGTCAAAACATGGAGTCATCCGCATACACTTGCGCCACAAAATGATCACAAGACGGCAGTTCCAATCCATGCAAATGCCTAGACGCGGTTAAGGAGTCCAGATACAACAATAGAGGGTGCGTAGCAGTAGCATATAACATAGCACTCAAAGGGCAACCTTGCCTAACCGATTTACCAAGATTCCATAAGCGAGTCAGCTCACCATCAAGAATTCCAGCAGATTGACTATTCTCATATAGAAAAACCTTCACACACACACACACACACACACACACACACACACACACACACACACACATAGACACACACACACACACACACACACACACACACACACACACACACACACACACACACACACACACACACACACACACACACACACTCTTTCTCCAGCTTGTTTGGGTTTCAAAGGGCCTTCGCTTGCTTCTTTGAGGCTAAGAGAGGCAAACTTGAAAGGGTCAGAGTCGGGGGATGTGGATAAAGAGTTAGGGGGTGTGGATAAAGATCAATTTATTGGCTACCCTCTCCCTCGTATATTTCCTCTCGTGTAGTATGGCACCATTTGTTGTCATACAAGAAGATTTAGAGCACAAATTCGGTGACCGTATTGAGATTCTCTTTCAAAGAGGGACCGTCGGCCACTTGATCGAATGTTCCTATGCTTGTGTCAACGTTTGGGACTGGCTCACATGCACTCTAGTCAGTTTGGATGAAGGCAAAGTGGAGGACATCATCTTGCTCAGCAGAGGTACTTTCATTGCTATTTTGTCATTAAAGGAGCTTGCCTTTAGAGTCGTAATCCACACTCCTGCCTCGGGGACAGATTGGTTTTTCTACATCTGTGGTAGGAGGATTTTACATTAGCTACTTTTAAGGACGGATGTGAGGTCCCGAAGTATCTTGTAAAAATAGCTTTTCTAGAGCTGCCTGCACAATTAGACATGTTGAGGCAGATGGGTTCTATTTTTGGCATACCATTCAAGTGTCTAGTACAGCTTTAGATACCTGTGCCATCTATAAAAGTGGCGAGCATCCCTTCCAAAGTCTTTCTAGATGCCATCACTTTTGAGTGGAAAGGGTGTTACACTTGCAGAGGATTGTGATTACGGGCAAACCGAACCAGTACCTTGGATGTCATGAGATGGGGCATGTGGTGAGGGATTTCCCTAGAGGGCGACAACTGAAATAGATTGGTTGTAGGATGAGACAACCCTCACATCTTCACTAGAACCAATAGAGTTTTGCACAATAGTAGGGCCCTACGCGACAACGTGATAGAGAATATGGGGGCCAGAGTCAGCAGCAGCAGCAGATCGTTGATCAAACACGGAGACAGTGGCAGGCAGGTAGACAGGTACATGCATAGCCTATCCTTGTTTATAGATGGGTAGTGAGAAAGAGGTTGGGAGAGGCAGAGCAGCTCCCAAAACAAACCCTCTAAGGAGAGGTCACCAAATCAGGATCGAGAGGAGGTCCTAGAGCAGTTGGACAGAGGGATAGAATAGGAGGATCAGTAGTCGGTAGTAGTTCAGGACCAGCCCGAGTTTCCCCTGGATAGGCGAGCTCGGCAAACTTTGGATCTCTTGGAGATTTAGTCACAAGAGTAGGCACGATTGAGGGGGATCATGAGAGGGAGTCTTCTCAGCTTGTTGAAGAGATTGACTACTCTAACAGGTTTTGCATCACCAGTAGATGTCCCATTATGTGAGATCTTGCCTACACAAGTCTTTGTGGATGGCCCATGGAGATCTCCAGATGTTTCTTTGAGGAGTGGGCCTCTATGTGTCGACTTGTTTTTCCTGCAGTTGTCAGGAACACGTCCCATTTTCCTTGGCCGAGGGAGAGCACCCATGATCAGATTTAGAGTATGGGTTCTACATGAGGACTCCTTTTGGACAAGGGAGGCTGTTTATGATACCATAATGGTTGAGGCTAACTACTTTATGTATATTAGACAATTTGCAGATTTGTTTGAGAGCCAGTTTAGTGAGGCCTTGGGGAAGTTGGTTTGGTCAGAGAGATGTACATCTTGGTACCTTCATTATGGTTGAGTCTGCCCTTGATCCCCGGAGTCATGAGAGAAACTCAGCACGTTGAACTTTGTGTTGATGTATGCTCGTGTGTGCGTGTGCGTGTGGTATGTGTCGTGTTGGTAGCATATGTTAGTACCTAGTTCTACACCCACTATTGGGCACTGACGATGTTAGTGGGGATGTCGTGGTATTTAGTCAATACTATGCATGATGGAGCTGATGGTTATATTGTCTTGTGGGTGACTACCATGAGTCTATACCTTGCACTTTCCTTTAAGGGTGATTCCTAGCTTATCTTGGATTCATCTAGGTATATTTTTTAGTCTTATAGCGGGACTTCACATCGTGAAGCTTTCGTTCGAGTTACGACCAGTTATTTGTGGTGCGTATGCCCTATCAACTACTTCATTTTTATGACAATTTTTCCGATTTAATGCTTCTTTTAGTGCTAGGCTTCGTTATGGCTGAGTCCGTCCTTGATCTCTGGAGTCATGACAAAAACTGAGCACGTTGAACTTTGTGTTGATGTTGCTCATGTGTGCGTACGTGTGGTATGTGCAGCGAAACCGCGAAACGCGTTTCGGCTGGGGTGAAACGTGAAACGCCTAAAACGCCTGAAACGTTTCAGCATGCAGGTGAAACGCCTAAAATTTTTGGGGGTTTTTAACATGTGCACACCTATTATGTATATATATATAATACTACATACACCCAAAATTGGCGTTTCAGTCATACATTTCACCGAGGCTCCTCTCTTGGGTGAAACGTTTCGGGTGAAACGCCCCCGTTCTGGGTCTGAAACGTTTCGCGGTTACGCTGGGTATGTGTTGTGTTGGGAGCATATGTTAGTACCTAGTTCTACACCCACTATTGGACATCGACGATGTTAGTGGGGATGTCGTGGTATTTAGTCAATACTATGCATGATGGAGCTGATGGTTATATTGTCTTGTGGGTGTTGCTAAATTGGCTTTATCTTACAGAAAAATAATTCTAAATGAATTATTGGATTTATAAGTGAGAGGGTTTTCTCGCTTGGAACACCAAGGAAAAGTAATTCTAAATGAATTATTGGAATTTTAAGTGAGAGGGCTTTTCTCACTGGAGACATCTGAGTACAGAGTATTCCTAGTGCGTCATTTAAAGTAATGACGGGAACACTGAGACTGTAAGGCCACCAGGAACGGGTACTTCTGATGCGTCACATCGGATGGGTGACAGGGAGCATCGGAAAGACGTATCCGACCATCCGGGAACGGAAATCTCTGATGCGTCATAGGATGGGTGACATAGAGCATTGTGAAGGAGATTGTACCGTAAGTTCGGTAGAAAAGGACTAGGTGATGGGTATTCCTGATGCGTCACAAGGTGGGTGACGGGTGCATCGGAAAGGGAATATCCAAAGTCGGGAGGAAATTCCGAACTGTGTTAGAATTGTGCACAAGGAAAAAACAAGCACTTGAATGAAGATGGGTTCAGAGGAAACTTTGAGGAAAAACAGATGCTTTTTGAGAAAGCGGGATTGCCTTTCGGGAAAGCAGATGCTTTCTCGCGAGGAAGTCTATGTCTGCATTGCAACTCTGCATGTGATTGCATCCAGGGACGCCTGGGAAGTGCTGCGAAAGCATTGTTTTTAACTTATAAGGTTTTATTGAGTTTTTGGACAGATTCAGACCATTTTTAAAGGTGACCGACCGCCCACTTAATAAGTGGGCAGCCATCTGATAAATAAGGCAACAGATCAGCCAACGTTTTCTCTCTCTCTTTTTTTGGCAGAGCAACGAAATTTTTTTTTTGAAAATTTTGAAAAAAAAAAAAAAAAACGGCCGCAATCTCTACGCGAGCAGCTATTCGTGCCCATGGCTAGGAGATATAAAAGCATCACATGCCCTTACTCAGAGGGAAGGACCAATCTTTGCAAGGAGGAGATGTTGCTGCAGATTTCAGCCGTAAAGAAGACGTTGCCGATGATGCCCATGGCTGCCCTAAGTGTACCAGATGTCGTCAAGACCCAGCGCGCGAGTTCCCTCGCGAAGAAGTGCCTATGGAGCGTGTTTCCATCGCGACAAGCTGCTGTTTTTCTCTGTTTTCAGCCCATAAACGTCGTAGACGGGGCTGATTTACGAGAAGGAACCCGAGAACACACCTCTTTTGTGTGTAGGATTGGAAGAGAGGATTTTCTATGCAGAGATCTCTTCCGGGGAATTGCTTTTTCGAGAACCGAGTTGCGTTTCGAGCGTCGAGACTTTGAAGGTAACGATTTTCATGTTATGATCTCTGAGTATTTGATTGCAGGTGTACTTCCTCTTCGTGAGGGAGTAGGAGCAGAGGAAGGTATGAGCCTCTGCAGGAGAAAAGCGCTCTGAGGAACTAGAGCCAGATCAGCCCAAGGGTTTCGTACCCAAGTTTGGGAAGCAGATCCATGGATTGAAGGGAGGTAGACTCTCGAGATGTGATCCGGAAGTTGAAATTCCCAAGGAAAGGACTTCGTGTCCAAGAAAGCGGAGTTACTTTGCAGAAACAGTACTCTGGAAACAGAGTCGGAAAAGAGTTGCAGGGATGCCATGCCCCGAGTCTGGAAGGTGTGATCCAGAGGCGAGAACCTTGGTTCTCAAGGATTTGGAATAAGGAATGGAAGTTCCTTGGAATAGGGTTTTGCCCTAGGAATCGGAAGCCGAGGCTTCCAGGAACCATCAAGTCTTATTCTAGAACGAACGTGGTAATACGTTCGGTTCAAGTGCTTGTATAGACTTCTCCTCAGTAATAAAGATACTATTACGGGGGGGAACCAACCCATCTTCTGGTCCCAGTACTGTGTTGATCTTCTCACTCTCTATCTCTCTCTCTATCTATTTCTCTCTATATCCTTTGGCTTCAGTACTAAGTGATAAAGTCTATTTATCCGAATGTATTTTATATTGTTATGCGCTCCCGTTTGTGACAATGGGTGACGACCATGAGTCTATACCTTGCTCTTTCCTTAAGGTGAATCTGGGCTTATATTGGATTCATTTCTCCCATACTCTGTAAGCTCCTTGGAAGCCCCATCTCTCTGGAGTCTGGCTCTCTCAACATCTCCTTGGGTTGAAAGAGTTTCCCTTTCTCTTTAACAGCCATGATCGCGGGTATGCATTCTATCATGTGTGCTAGTTAAGACACTGTAAGATCATCTTTCAAGAAAATCCGTGTTTGCTTTGGTGTAAGCCTCTTCTTGAGGAAGTGCTTCCTCTTTTCCATGGTAACCAAACGAATGATAAGAGCACGTTCCTTGGAGGTTCCCTCATCACCTTCTCCTTTCTCACCCACTCTCCATACTCTGGTGTGTTTTGGCTCCATGATTCCCATACGTGCATAGAGGACTTTTATTTCCTCTTCCACATTGCTGGTGTCCTTGACACCCGTGATGGGTACATGTAGAGCATGTGCTTTCTTCCTATGCTCTTCCTCAATTTTCATGGTGATGATAGAGGTGGCAGTGGGATTTCATGTTTACCTTTTTTGGCCACTTGGATCTATCGGTCCGCTTCCTCTTACTTGCGTCTTGGCGTGGGTGAGCACCTCTACCCATGAAGAAGTCTGCTGTGCTGCCTCCTCCTCCTCCGCTTGGATGGTGAGCACTTGCCCCTTAATGTTATTCAGCTCTTCTGTTATGGATGGCTGAATTTCTCCTTCTTCAAGCTTGGTCGGGGAAGACATGTTCTCCAACTCTTCCTTTAGTTTGTCGATTTCTTCATCTCGTGCCTCCACTTCACTTTTTGAGAGAGGAACACTCCACCTCTAGAGCCGCGATCTTCTCCATTAGGGCCCTATTGACGATGTTGAGGGCACTATCTTGTGTGCCAAAAGGGCTTTCTTGAGGGCAGCCTCCACCTTATCCCTCATCATCCTATCATCCTTTGCCATCAGCCCTTGCTTATCAACAATAATGTTCATGGGGTAGAAAATGAAGGTACAGGATTGCCGGATTGCTGCCGCGTGGGCATATGAAGGGCTGCCGCCAGTTAGTCTCATGCGAAACAGTGCTCAGGATGGGGAGATGGAGGGAGGGCTACACACACACACACACTGTGGTACTATGGTATTCTTGTGGACCATGGGGCATAGCCCTTGTTTATTAAACTAGGATCTCTAGTAAGGATCTATCTGGCGTGCCGAGCGTGATTTAGTTCACCTTCTTCATTACACGTGAAGGCGGCCTCTCCTTCCCTGCTATGGATCTCCCCACTCATGGGTATCTGCGTGCCGATTAGAATGGCCACACACACACACACAGGAAGGCGGCCCGGCTCACTCATGCTCCTGCTCAGAGGACTGGTAGTCCATCCTCCTTCCACTATTTAAACAGTTGAGGGCGCATCTCTGCCCCTCACTTAGCCCGTGTTGTTTTTTTTGAGAAGACTTACTGCTTGCTTCACAAAAGGAGCTATGGAGCTCACTACTCAGGTGTCTCAGGTTTTTTTCTACTACCCTGGCTTGCCTAGCTACTGGCTATGTTGGAATTTTTTTGCTTTAGGTTTACATTAAGCATTCATCTGCTATTCGTTGGCACAGTAAGGTAAGCACTAAATACTTGCCTCAGGCGTATACTGCTTGTGATCATGTTGGGTTAGGACGGGTTTCTCGGTTGTCGATTACTGTCTTTTTTTCACACTATGCGCAGCAGGTGTATATGCTTTTCATGAATGATATGTTTTGTATCTTTTACTCAGCATGGAAAAGGTTGTTAAGGATGGTCGTTAAAAATTGGCACTTACATCCACTGTTAAAGGAAAATTGGTGTTGCTATCGCTTGGCTGGCTTAAACCTAGAATTCACTTGCTGTTAACGAATTTTAACAGGCTGTTTTTCCCCGGGTGCTAACCAATGCTGTACTGGTTCATTACTGTACTGGTTCCTTACATTACTGGCTTTAATGAGGTAATTGCATGAGCAGGTATAGTTTGGGATTGGATTGATAAGCATGGATTAATGGTTCACTGTCTATAACCCATCGGTTGGGCTATGTGAATATGAGGTGTGCCAATTTGACTTCTTGCCCACTATGTGTGGGGGTTGTTGGCCCGGTTGCATACGTTTGCTCTACCAATTCACTAACTAGTTAATCTTTTACTTCTGCCGCATTCGCTTGGCAGGTGTAGATTCTGTAAAAAAATGAATCCATGACCTGTTGCACCTACTGCTTTATAACACACACACACACACACACACACACACACACACACACACACACAGAGAGAGAGAGAGAGAGAGAGAGAGAGAGAGAGAGAGAGAGAGAGAGAGAGATTAAATTTGCAGATATAATCAAGCTGCATTTTGCTACGAGGAGCTAATTATGATGGACACATCTAATGCCAATTGGCATCTAAATTATGCTGAGGTAAGACGTTTTGAGCATGAAGAAAGTGGTTAGATCCCAATTTCATCTTGGTTCTTTCCTTTTACAGGTGTATTATACGATAGGAGGCGTGGAAAGTCTTAGGATAGCAAAGAAGTATTATGCGTCTGCCATAAAGCTCAGTGCAGGCAAAAATTTGCGTGCACTTTATGGAATTTGCCTGGTAAGAAGTGAACCCTCAACAAGCATGAGACAGAAGCCAATGCTCATAGTCTTTTTCCTTTTGACAGTGTTCAGCTGCTATAAACCAAGCAAAGGGTCGGAATAAAGATGAAGAAAGTATAGATCTACAATCACTGGCTTCATCAGTTATACTGAAAGAGTACAAGGAGAAATGTCCAAAAAAGCTTGCATTAGTAACATCTGTTTTGGAGAAGCAGAAACCTTGACGCATATCAAAGTTCAAAAGCTAATTATTTTATCAATTTGCTATACAAAGTAAACATTTTCTTTTATTTGATGAGTTGTTATTGCTATCTAAAGCTCCAAAGGGGTAGGGATCAGCTAATCATAGCTAGTCTATGCAAGTACTAGTTTGAAATCAAGAGAGTATGCACTCAGTCCACCTTGCTTTTCCCATACATGTAATTCGAAGCAGCTGCCCCAATGCGGGAGTGAAGTGGTTCATTTTGTTTTGGTTGAGTGGCGTAGACCGAGAGTTAAGGTCGTAGGAACAATCCCAACAGACTTGAAATATCTATTCGACGAGTCTTGAACTCGAGACCTGTTATTTAAGTGGGAATTGGGATAACCAATCTGCCACACTTGGATAATTAAAAGCTTATTTCAACTCTCTCTCTCTCTCTCTCTCTCTCTCTCTCTCTCACACACACACACACACACACACACACACACACACACATTTATAGTTGTACAGTAGTGGCCATCCTCTGATCCCAACATAACGTATTGGACATGTCTTGGCTTCTTTGAAGGGCTCGACTTTTTCCAGTTCAATCCTATTAGGCTTTGACTTTCATTGCCTTGTCAATTTAAAGATCTTGCTAATCAAGTTCTTCTAGGTGCAACGGTTAGTGGTACACTTGCTTCACTGGGTCATGGTTTGATTATGCAAAAACCTTTGAGTATGGAACACAAACCTCTCTATATGATCTTTTAGGTGTGATGCTAGTTTCTCCTCTTAGAGGGCATTACCCATGGGCTTCACCTTGTCAGGACCAATACCATAGTATCTTGCTGTAGTTTCTTAAGCGAACCTTTAAACCTTTGCACCTTCGTATTTGAATTCAATTATTTGTCAAAGTTTTCAGAAAAAGAGAGATACTTATTGATTCTTTAATTTGGCAGTAGAATGTGGGTATATTTGCTTAATTTACCTTTGAGAATGTGGGTATATGTGGCAATAGAATGTGGGTATATTTGCTTAATTTTCAAAAACTGGTATTGTTGGGCATGAAACCTATTCCCTGTTAAGTTCTTGATAGATTATGGTGCTGGCATTACTGAATTTTGATGGTTTATGGTGTTGGCAAAGCTGGTAGTTTTTGGGCTATGGCAGTATGTGTTTAATTCTTAAATTTTTTGAATAAAAGCCCTTCCCGTTGAATACTTTATGTTAGCTTTGTTTTATGTCCTAGCTGAAACCCAGAAGTTCTTTTTTGAAATGCTTGGCTTACTTGATTGTGCAACTCATAGATATTGGAAAATTGGTCTCGAATATAGCATGCTAATTGTAGATCTTTTATGATTACATGGTACATAATGTGGTTTTAAAGTCTCTTATATTTAAGATTTGGCTTTGGTTTGACAAGTTTTTGAGATGATATTGTGATTCTTAAATGGTTTGGATTGCTTTTCTCTCTAGTTTTGCTCCCCTTGAAAGACAATCAGGTCTTGGTGGAAATCTTGAAACAAAAATTTTACTGGCGCTCTTTTGTATAAATGGCACATGGTTTTAAAAGGCCCCACTTCCATTGAAGGCATGGATGTAGTTTGGTGGTTTTTTCTGGCCCGAAATTTTGCATGATGGGGGGAAAAATATTGGTTGCATTTTATATTGTGGTAGAAGAATGATTTGTTTGAGACACCCTATTTGCTGTGATCTCTTGCTAATATACTCCTACATAGAAGTTTACTGTTAACGTGCTTGCTTTTTTTATTGTCTTATGCTGCCTAGTGCATGCATATGGAATGCATTTTACCTGTTTTCTTTAAACTTTCAATTGAAGTTGCTGGCACCCTCAACTTGGACAATCATACGATCCTTTAGCAATGTTTTACTTAGCTTTTAGGCTTTTTTGGATCTTATTTTTGATCCACTTGATAAAAAGGGGAGGGGGGGGGGGGGGGGGGGGTGTGATTTCTTTGGCTAACTAAATTGTTTGACTCTGCGATTTTTCCTTTGTTTACATTATTGTATTTTTGACTTTGAATAACGATTTTTTCTTACACAGACTAATGTCTCAATTGCAATTTGGATTGGGTGTATAGAACATATAGTTGATAACTTTTAGTATTTTAGGGTGTACGGTGTTTCAATTGATGCTTCATAACTCTATACGCAATCCGAATTATGGTTATTATTTTCTCTAGTACTTTTTAGTAGGTTATGTATGCATGAAAGTTTGTTGGTGGCACTAGATGCTACTCTTCCTTCGCTTCGGATTTCAAAACTTTGGCAACTCCGTTTCCTAATAGCTGCAATTAATGTCTATTGATCCCTTACATATCTTCTTACCTTGCTAAGAAACACAAGCATGTATGAAAATATGAAGAACTTAATGGTCTCTATTGTAGAGTTAACTTACTGAGTCATTTACCCTTCATTAGATATTGCTTAGAAACATTGGAATGTGTGAAAATATGAAGAACTTAATGATCGCTATTGTAGAGTTAACTTATTGAGTCCTTTACCCTTCATTGGATACTAAAGAGTTTTCTTTATATAGATTAGAATTGTTGGGGTTATGGCAAAATAAATGGTTGTTTCTTGTATCTTACTATAATCTAAACCTGTAGGCCACAAACATTGATGGATGGCATGAATGGATATTGGGCAATTGCTGCTTTGTCCTCATTGATGATTAAATTTTCAAAGAAAAATTTGATAATGCTATGAGAGTATGGGAGCGATCTGAGTTACTTTGTTGATGACTCTAACAAGGAAAATTGAAGGAATGAGACTCTTTCTATCATAGATATTGATTAGGAATAATTCTTGAGCTTTACTTCAGTGGTTTCTATATTTGAGAAGTGCTAATAGAGAAGTGCTGGAAACTGACTAGCTCTAGTTCTTAGTTAAAAAAGAGAAGACCTAATATCCTTTTTCAAAAGGTATCTGATAAACTTCTAAGGTGGTCATCTATATTTGGTTTGACTAAAAGAAAATGTTGCCCTTCTTTAGAGAGTGATCAACTGCTTACAAACTAAAAATGAATTATAGTAGTTTAGAAAATACAAAATTATTTTGATTATTCTAACAAATAATACACTTATTGCCATGCATATCAGAAGGGGATGATGGCCTTTTAATGGAAATGAAAATTTGATAACAGTTTTACAACTTTACTACAATTTTTTTGAAATAAATAGGACAAAAGATAATCTAATAAATTTTAATTATGACATGGATAACAACTGATAGATTCTGACACCTGTAATATATATCTAAGGCTAATCAAGTCTGTTGTCTTGTTCTTTTATATGGATGCATATGAGAATCCTATCCTTGTCTTAAGAGGTCTAGTTCAGCTACAATACGACCTTGAACATGTAGACTTAGTTCATCCATAGACTCACTTCTTGTCTTGATGTATAGGATAATTGTGATGTACCCTCATCCTGACTAAATTGTCCAAAAATGATTCGAATGTAGAAATTTTTTTGTGCAAATATTTTCCTGTTGTCTAAAGCTAAATGTCGTTTGAACATGATGCTCTTTTGTGTGTAAGTATTATTTTCAATACAACATACACATACACATACACATTCATCCACAAGCGTTCATGGAAGGCAAGCTTGATGACAGCAACTACACTGTGGAAATTCAAAATTTTACAATTTTGGATTTGTATGAATTATTGGATACAATGTTGGGCCAAAATGGTGCTGACCCAAAACCAACTACAACAACTGATCCAAAATATCCAAGTCTTGTATTTTCTCCATATGGTAATCTTCTATATTCTAGAATAGAAGAAATGCAAATGCATTGTATGATGAAGATAAGAGAGCCTGAAGAAGGGTTAGATGAAACATGGATTTCAGTTTGTTTGATTAGGGTGAGATGTACTAGCTTAGTAACTTTGGAATGTACATCAGAGATTCCAGTTTTCATGTATGTGACAAGATTGATCTTGGGATTATATCAATATCTCGCACTCAAAAAAATTATTTTGAAGTGGTTCATTTTAGAGAGAGAGAGAGAGAGAGAGAGAGAGAGAGAGAGAGTTGTGAGTTTACTAGAGGAAGATTTGGAAGCTCGGATGAAAAGAGTGGCAAAGCTTGCCATGGGTGGTCATCACAACACTAGCTTGTGAAGATTTTAGGCAATGACTCTGTTTCACTCTCAAACGGAGTGGTGATGCATGGGTACAATATAGATTTTGTCCCAAATTTGTAAGAGCCTTTAATGCTCTCTCTCTCTCTCTCTCTCTCTCTCTCTCTCTCTCTCTCTCTCTCTCTCTCTCTCATGTGGCACTAAACATGTGCGGCTATGATCTGGTGCTGCCAGCACGCGATTGCTTTTGCACTTCCTCTACCTCAACATGTTGGTTGCCTACTCATGCAACCATGCTGTGGCATTGTATATAAGCACCCACCACTATCCCATTGACAATGTAGCTGTTGGAATTAGGGTTAGAGGGATGCACACACAACTTGGAGAAGATGAAAAACCTCAAGGCACACAACAAATAATGTATTGCTTAGTGCGCAAATAGAAAGATAAGTTAGCTAGCACTAGAGTGATGGGCGTATATACAATGCACGAGGGAAGAAATGTTTTAGTGAGGGAAAAAGTCCCATAACGGTCCTAAGTGTGCTCACACACATTATTACCACATATATGGTAAAAAATTCCCTTGGGAGTGATGCGATGAACGAGAGCTGGCACATAATGTGTAGGGAAGTGCCATGCCCCGAGGACATAATCAATCTACAAAGAGAAGTAAACCCAAAACTTTGCAAAAAGCTTCAAACCTCCAATGAGACAATGCCTTTGTGAATAGATCTCCAAGGTTGTACTGTGTCAACACATAAGCCAAGCTAATCTCTGTTGATGAGTGTGCAATGCGGAAGGGAAGCATGGGCTGAGAGATTAGTATTTCAAGAAAAGTGTCAACAAGGGGTATGATGGCTCCATCGAATGCCCATCAAGCGATGACAGTATACAAAACACTTAGGAGGTAAACCCTTCGTGAGAAGGTAAGCAAGGTTGTCATGCTTGACAAGCTGGATGCACTTGTCCTCAAGCATCTTGCGATCTCAATGTGCTTTGTCTTCGCATGAAACATATGATTTTGTGCTAGTTGAATGACACTTTGACTGTCACAATGCAATATCAGAATCTTAGCATTAACACTCAAATCTCCCACTAAATGAGCAAGTCAAATAGCCTCTTTGCAAGCTTCAAAGGTGGCCACATATTTTGCCTCAGTGGTTATTGAGCAATGCAATCTTGTAAATGAGATCTCCATGCTATTGTATCCCCAACAAATGTGAAAACATAGCCACTAGTGGATCTTCTATTATCCACATTCCGTGCATCCGTGTATCCTTCTACACATGTCTCCTTGTTTACAAAGCATAAGCATTTGTTCCTTTTTACTGCTCAAATATCTCATTACTTCTTTCACTGCCTCCCAATGTTTCTTACTAGGATTAAACATGTATCTGCTAACAATTCCCACTACAAATGCAATGTATGGACGTGTAGCAATCATGGCATTCATCAAGCTACCAACAACAGATGCATAAGGAACCTTGGCTATTATAGCCTTTTCCTCCTTTGATTTAGGACAACTAGTTTGGCTAAGTTTTAAATATGGAGGTAACGGGCTATTGGATACCTTCCCCCTCTTTCATGCTTCTATGAGGTCTCAAGGTTTTTAAAGAAGTTACGAAGATCATTGCTTCTACACTACAAATGCTATGGATGGTATTCTTTTGATATTGCTCTTGTATGTAGGTGACATGCTTATTGCCGAGAAAATTACTAACATGCATTGAAGGAAAATTTGCAGAAGAACTTTGCTATAAAGGATTTGGGAGAAGCCGTTCACTTTCTTGGTATGAGGATTGTTAGAGATAGGAGCAAGAAGATGCTTTACTTATTTCAGACTGAGTAGATTTCCAAGATACTTCAACATTTTAATATAGAGAGGGGGAAGGTATCCAATAGCCCGCCGGTATCCTTGTTTTGTCCCATAGAGAGCCTTTCTAAGTTTGCAAACCATCCTTGCCTTCAATAACAAACCCTTGTGGTTGTTGCATATAAACATCTTCACGAAAATCCCCATGTAAGAATGCTATTTTGACATTTATTTGAACAAGTTCCACATTCTTAATGGCTACCAATGTAAGCACTGCAATCAACTTCATAACTGATGAAAAAATTCATCAAAATCAACACATTTTGCTGCTTAAAACCCTTGGCAACCAGTCTAGCATTGTACTTTGGCCTATCGTCAATGGAAGCGATCTTGATTTTGTAGACCCATTTGCAAAGAAGTTCATGCTCTCTTTCAGAGGTACCAAGCGCAAGTGTCATTCTTCTTGAAAGAATTGATTTGATAGTCACGTATATGTAAAATTTTATGTGATTACAATGTGTTATTATCATACACATAATTACACTTTGTATGATCACATTTAAGGTGGTGAATAGTGACTTGACAACCTTCAAAAAGCTTGTCGAACTTTTATGTTTTCTCGGTGGGCCTGACGGGGAAACATAAAAGTCCAAAGGGCCCGTAAGAATATAAAGAAGGGGGCCTGAGCAGACCTACAAGGACTCATTTTCAAACCTTAGAGAGAGAGAGAGAGAGAGAGAGAGAGAGAGAGAGAGAGAGAGAGAGAGAGAGAGAGAGAGAGAGAGACGACGACGACGACGACGATCTTCACAGGTAGGTCGAGAAGAGGGAGATAATGAGGGGGTCGTGTGGGAGCGTGCTCTGCGTGTTGCAATGTGTAGCAATAGCAGAGTAGAAGACCACACGACTCATGTGCTTGTATTGTGTGTAGGTTGTGTGGTAGCATGCGTTGTGTCGTGGTACACAAACAATAGCAGGGTAGTCGGACATAAGTGAGTATGTGCATTAGTTGTTCTACGGAATGGTGCTTACCACGGGAGCATCATCTTACGAGGAATATGGTGTCTCTGTGGTAAGTATTGACTCATCGTATGGGTGCTACGTCGGTAAGGCGACGATACTAGTATCAATATGGTGGGTCAACTTCCCTTCCCAATGCAAAGAAAACATATGGGCATCGGTCAGTAACGTGGCTATATGATGCTCGTACTCTAACACTCTTTAAATTTGAGCAGCACGTTGTCAATAACGCAGCTAAAGAGTCTCGTTTGTTAGCAGCATGTGTTGATGCATACATGCGATGTTCGGGTCATTGACCTGGCCATATGAACGCCGTATAAATTGTAAGTGCATATATATTCAATGTTTGTTTGAGTACTATACATAAAATACTGGGTTGGTAACGCAATCGTAGAGAGTATTTTCTTCATGACGTCTATAAATGTTCGTGTTGATTCTTTTTGTCAAACTATCTCATATCATATCATAACGCATATTTAAAAAAAATAGAATCATCATAATTATTTGTCAACTATCTCTTGAAGCACAGTCTAAACATAAGCCTTCACAACAATAGACATTATAATTTTGACTTAAAGTAGCATTGCATAGCTTATTAAAGAATATAAATGTGAGTTACAAATTTCACGTCTTGCAAACTTGTGACATCTTATGTTGAGTGTGTAGTCATTGTTTTGCTTTGTGTCTGTCCACCATTGTTTGTTCTCCTTTGCTAAATCGTTCACATCTATCATGAGGTCCTCTTCAATCTCAGCTAATTGTGCACTTAGATACACCAATGTTAAACTCACCTTTATCTTTTACTTCATAATCGTACGCTCAACTAGGCATTTCTTCCTCATAGCCAACACTTTTGATATGATACAATATCCTTTCATTGCAGAACAAGTAAACTAAGCTTTGTATGCTAATAATATGTTGTAAATTGTGCTATGAAAATACTTGTACATACTCCAATTTTTCTCAAAGCTCGAATTTGTTGCACATTATGCCAAAACTTTCATTACAAGTAGATGTAAAGTCGAGGAATACTCACCACCATTCACCATCCACCACTTCCATGTTGGTTCCTCTTTTGCCATTGATTGAACAAAATCATTTACAAAGGTCCTTCAATTAGTCTGAATGCACTCAATTATTTGCTGCAATTAATATGATCGTGAGCATTGAATGTATTGATGACATGATAGAAATCCTTGACCACCTATACATTTGACATTTGTTAGGGTAAGCCCAACTTGTGGCACCACTGTATGAGAAAGCTCTCTATCCACCTAGGAAGATGATACGATAACATGGTCCAATAGCAAGAGAATGCAACCTCTTTAGCCAATCATTGTAGAGTGCTAAGCTTATTTAAGAGGCTATTCTCTAATCAATTAATTTCACTTTTGATTCTATCATTTGTTTCTATACTCTACCTTAATGCTCTTGTATTTGGCATAACTTAATCTTAATCTCCATCTCTCTAACCGTAATCCTAACACCATGGTCAAGCTAAGGCTTCATCCACGTTCCTAAGTTGGCAAAACTTTGTTTAGCATTGTGCAACTTGATGATGAGGGTTACCTTACCTCTTTTGGAGATGCTTCTTGGAAGTTGTCAAAGGGTTCTTGATTGTGGCGACGAGTTCCATGGAACTCTTTACATTCTACATGTTTCTAGAGTTAAAAAAAAGTTATATATCTAGCCAAGCAGCCAAATACTTCTTTGTGGCATTTTCGGCTGGGTCATATGAGTAGAAAGGGAATGAAAGCATTGTCTTGTTTTGGGTTATTTATCGGGTCTTGATTATTCTACCTTTAAGAGATGTGTGCATTGTTTGCCATGATAAACAAACACAAATTTCTTACAAAGCAAGTGGCTATAGAAGTGCTTACAATTGATATATAGTGATATTTGTGGTCCTATGTTCAACGTCTCATTGGGGGGTGCTTCTTATTTTGCCACATTCATAAATGACTATTCTTACAAAGTCTTTGTTTATCCTCTGAAACACAAGGATCAGGCGCTTGATAAATTCAAAATATTTGTCTCACTAGTTGAGAATGAGAAGGTCAAGTGATTATGCACTGACAATGGTGAGGAGTATGTTTCAAAGTCTTTTCAAGACTTTTGTGATTCAAGGGAATCAAACGTGAGTTGACTGCTCCTTACAATCCTCCAAAAAATGGTGTTGCAGAGAGGATGAATAGAACAATACTAGACAAAGTCAGATCTATGTTGTCTAGGGCTTTGGACAGAAGCACTTTCTATTTCAATTCATCTCCTCAATAGGTCACCTAATCATGTGCTAGATGAGCATGTTACAAAGATGCTTTGGTCCAAAAAGATTCATTCTTATGAGCATCTTTGAGGTTGTGAAGCATTTTGTCATGTTCATAAGAATAGGCGTAATAAGCTGGACCCCAAGTCAAGAAAATGTAGATTCTTGGGTTATTACGAGTTTGGTGAAATAGGATATCGTCTTTGGGATCCCAAAGAAAAAAGATTGTTTGAAGTAATGATGTGTAGTTCAACGAGCAAAAGATGCATAAGAAATCTATACCTACTATTGAGAATCGATGTGTGGTGATTCACGAGGAATGGAATAGTGCATAATAGAGTACGTAATGCACTTGAACAACCACTACAACATGTGGAAAACCCTCCTGTGTTAGAATAAAGGGTGGAACAACCTAATGCGCTTGAGTTAAGGATATCTACTCGGGTTTTCCTTCCTCCTTAACGTTTTGTTACATCTCTTGACTATGTGATATTAGAAATATTGCGGCGAGTCTTCATGCTATGAGCAATCTTTATCTGCAAATGATAAGCTTAAGTGGAAATTGGCTATGCAATCTTTGACGGTTGAGATTATCTTATACAAAGTAGTAGTGTTAACGAAGGCTATATGCTTTTTTTTGTAGGCTATGTTGATGAAGACTTTTCAGAAATTTAGAGCCGCTCAACGTCACCTTGATATATTAAATTCATCGCTCCATGCTTTTTAACATAGAGAGCATGACAATGGGTTGACAACTTTAGAGTACTTATCCCTCAGTTTGACGGTCTACACCTAGCTTGAAGCCAATATCGACTGTTCTGACAAAGTTCTGTAAAGTTCATCACCAACCTCTCCCAGAAGATTGAGAAGCTGGAAATGTTTCCCAAAAGCCCCAAAGAGAATGGCATTGAGCTTCTTGAGTACTTCGTCAAAGGAGCTTGAGCATGAGGCTTGTATGAGGCTAGGTTGAAAGAAGAGGAACAACACAGAAGCAGAAGTGATGGTAGACATGATAGCAGAAGTGAGCGTGACACTCAACACGAGGGTAGAAGTCGCAAAAGATGTCATGATGGAGATCGTGGTCGACTCAATCGAGAAGACGATGGACACCAAAATAGACCTAATCAACATGAGAGAAGCCATTAAAGACAAAGACATCATGGTAGAGAGGATGAATATAAAAAGGATCATAGCCACAGGGATGTGGTGATCGAAGGAGTGATAGAGAGCATGCTGATTGTAGGAATAGATACAATGGATATACATGTAGTGACCATGATGATGCATGCAAAGGCCGGAGTGGGAAGGATTGAAATGATAGAAACTCTAGCTCTTCAAAAGGGCATCAATCATAGGAACTTGAGTTGCTCAATGTTTATCGAGGTAGGGTTTCATGTGTCATGGATTGAGGCTACTTTGTGTAGCTTGCGTGCTTTCGTGATCGAAAAGAGGGGATTGTGCATGTGTCACAAATGCCACACATATGATTGTTGATGCAAAAGATATAGTCAAGAAAGATCAATAGATACAGGTTAAGGTTGTTTCCATGACTATTAATACAATTAGCCTTTCCATGAGAGATGTGGATCCAAAGACAAGGCAATATATAATATCGATGAAAAAAAGCTATTTGGATCCCTCTAGTATGAATCAGCCTTCAACAATATGTCACAAGGGAATTCCTAGGATTAGGTATTTTGGTAATTTTCCCTTATTATAATGTGCAAATTTTCACCTCCATACATCTTTTAATGCAAAATCTCATTTGTGATGTGTGGTCATAGACTTTTTGGCAAAAGCCTCGAGGAGATTCCCTTTGAGCCATCATCATGACCTATGCCAAGTGGTAATATCCACACCAGTATCACATTTTTACTTCTTACCATATAAGTAATCAAGGCAAACTAGTTCCTTTCCATTAGGGTAAAAATAGCCCAAAGCTTTCTTCCCACAACCATGTTTTGGCATATCGTGCAATTGATGCATTCTTGTCAACAACTTTATGTGCTTTTGTATTGGCACCTCATTTGTATATACATAACGACCAAAGCATTGCCAAGCACACCATGTTTCTCCATGTGAATTCTGTCACCCATGTGAGGGTCGTGCATAAGGCGACATGCTCTTGCCAGGCTTCCGAAAGCCCTCACTGCTCTCCTATAGTCGCTACTGCACGCCTTCTTGTAGTCGCTATTGTGTCTTCTCCAATTCGACTTCCCCCTTCTATGCCCTGCTTGGTGGCCCCTAATATCTTACTTGTTAGCCTTTTTTTAAAGACTTTTAACAAAAGAAAAAAATCACTGCCTCTTCTCGTCTTGATTTTGATATGCTTGCAGGTTGCATTGTGGCATCGGCTATTGTACCGATCAGAGAGAGAGTGTGTGGCACTACCCCTTCAACTCACTTGCGCTCTTGGCTTGTTGCTCGTTAGCCTTTGCATTGCTTGCTCCACGCCCTTTTCTACCTGTTGCTCCTTGCCCTGCACGCCAACTAGCCCCGTTCCCTTACGACGACGTTATTTTCTCCTTTTTATGATGCAGCTCGATTTCATTGGCTCTTGCTAGTGTTGCCCCATCGGCTTCTGCAATGTACAACGTTGCTTTTTGATGTTGAAAAAGAGTGCGCACATTGATCCGGAGTCTATGCTTAGGATTAATTGAAAAAAAGACCTTGGGCTCACCAAGTAATCATCGTCTTTAATCTCCAGAATTGGGAATGTTGTACTTGTACTTGTACTAGCCATATTCTTTGGTTTATCATATCAAGATGGAAATGGAATTTCCCATAGCTACTGCAGGTTACATGCTTCAAATCCTTATTGGCTCTAGGTTCTTATGTAGGTGGAATTTTATGAAGATTTCCTTGCAACCTTGGGTCGATGCACCAGAGAGTAAAACCACATGTGCTCATGAGCAAGAGTTGAACATGCAACGGAGCAAAGAGAGTTTTCCTAGAGCTGACCATTCGACCTTGCCATCTTTGCTGTCTTCGTTGCCACAATAATAAATTTTAAAAAAGTAGATTTTCCTTCTACTATTTGCTTGCAAGTGTTGGCACCCACCCCATGTCCAGCTTGCTTGTGCGTTGATCCTTGTCGGGCACCTACTATCCCTCCAACGACGTCCACGCGTCGTCTTCCTCCTCTGCGCACTATCCACGCCATGCATGCCCGCCTTTTCCTTCCATGCTCAATCAGAAGGGGATCGTACCCAATTCTCACTCTAATAAAACAATTTGATGAATAGGCAGGCAAGCTGCACTAACCTCTCCTTACTTACATTAATTCACGCACCATTTTTACGACATGACGTCGATCAAGGTCAACAACATCAGCATCATAAGGGTGGACCGTGGGAGAGAGCGTTTCAAGAAGGAGCAACCACGGGGTGATGGTGCGTGACCACGTCTTATAACAGCAACAAGGGTCGATCAAACCCCACACGAACCATACCAGGGTCCTCCACTCACACTGCACAGTGTCTCGTGTGTGTGTGTTCACGTCGGAATAATAATCTTGAAGCGAAGAGTTGAAGAGCTGGAATTTTCTTGATGCAGGAGCAACCCAAAGCCGTCCATTTCTCATGCATTTGCATGCTCCCACGTCGTGCATCTCTCTCTCGTAAACTGCAATTCCTATCATGAGTTTCCGCGCATTTAGCTAGGAAAGCTCACAGAGAGAGAGAGAGAGAACCTGAAACAGCCTCGCAGTCAACCGCATGCTCTCCTTCGATCTCAAAAAATTCGAGTAACTCCTAAAAACTTCCCCTGCTTTAAGCTTTAAAGTAAATTATGCATCTTCTTCTCTCTCTCTCTCTCTCTCTCTCACACACACACACACACACACACACACACAGACCACCACTCTCACTCCCGACTAGCACTCACAGCCACTGTGTTGCCCAAAAATCTCCAAGTGAGCGCACCTGTTTGACATTTCTGGTGGGTAATTTTAGCCAACCACTACTGATGCAATCACGGCCCTCATGCTTGCTCCTGATCTGATGCGATAACACCCGCTCGCAAGTGACACAGACCAGTTCTGTTGTGATCGCCTTTGTTGAGCAACCACAAGGGCAACAGCGA
Source organism: Adiantum capillus-veneris (assembly GCF_014529385.1). NCBI lineage: Eukaryota > Viridiplantae > Streptophyta > Polypodiopsida > Polypodiales > Pteridaceae > Adiantum > Adiantum capillus-veneris. The sequence goes on from NC_140939.1 coordinate 120,096,554, forward strand.
CACAACCGTGTGCCTAATCATGCGTGGTGCACTAGATGTGAGGTAACAATGCTAAAAGAGCACCACTATAATCGCTACTCAAAACTGACTTTTCTTTTCATTTCATCATAGGTGAATTACAATATAACCTATCATTTAAAGCAATGGGAGTCGCATCAGCAAGCAAGCCGAGTGGTGAATTTACTGACATTGGCACCCCAGAACTTGCAGTCAGAAACCGCAAAAACAAGAATGTACATGTTGTAGCAAGCCTCACTTGCCTTCAATTTGCTTTTGCAGTATATGCTACATTCTTGCTTTATTTCATGAGCCCGGGCATTGACGTTGTAACAGACTCTGATAGATCATCATCATGGGCATCTCACATTGCCAGGCAGTGGAAGGGATTGGTTTTTAACCCCACCAACCGGAGACAGCTCACTGGCTATCCAAAACAAGGGAACATAACATCTTCATCACACCAAGCTCTCGCATGTGAATATCAATCGATAACTTTCGAGCAGAAAAAATCCAATGACACCAGGGTGTTAGCTTCCAAAAGAGAGCTCTTTAATGAGATCATGGAGTTCCAGCAGCAGAGAAGAGGCTGTGAAACCCTCGATGAACTCATGGCTCTCCCTTCAGCTTGGAACATCCAAGAGAGACAGCCAAAGATCACAGTCCTTCTTAATCACTTCAAACGAAAGACATTATGTGCACAACTCGATACTCTGCTGAAGCAAACCATAGCTGTTCACAGGGTATGGGTGCTTGCGTTTGGCAGCCCCAAAGCAGAGTTAATCCGGAGAATAGTGGAAATGTACAATGACACACGCATAAGTTTTGTGTGCTCTTCATTCGATTTCAAGTATTACGGGAGATTTCAGATTGCCTTGCAAGCAGAGGGGGCAGACTTTGTATATATTCTAGATGATGACATGATTCCTGGGAGGAGGATGCTGGAAATTCTTTCTCACATTGCAGGCACAGAGAAATATGGTAATGCCGTTCTAGGCAGCATCGGTAGGGTGTTGCCATTCAGGCAAAAGGATTATAGCTTCCCGAGCTACAGGAAGTATGGGTCCAAAGAGGCGGGCTTGTATCTGCCTGACCCTGCTTATGAGATCATGGTGGATAGGATTGTCCAAGTTGACTTCCTGTCCAGCTCATGGTTCCTCTCGGCTGATCTCGTGAAGACGCTGTTTATTGAAACTCCCTTCACATTTGCAACTGGAGAGGATCTTCACTTGAGGTGTTGATCATGCTTTGCATTGTTGATTACATTAATCTGCACACTTGCAATGCATTATCTGCACAAGCACAAACCACTGCACACAAATGATTTAATGTCTGCATATGTATGCCTGTGTGTGTGATATACATCATATTAGGTGTGTATGGGGGTGCACCAGCTGGTTTCTAACCATTCCTTCTGGTTTGGGGGTGCCTTCTCCCTGCAATATCCATGCTTGCAGTTATCAGCTTCAAAAGTACAGGGATGCTGGCTCTTTTGTGGTGCCCATTAATCCTCAAGAGAAGGATACGTGGGGAGACAGGGAGCATCGGCTAGCTCAGATTTCAGAAACTACTGTCATCTTCAAAGATGTGGTGCAAGTAAGAGATGATCAATGGTGGAGGACCTTCTCAAGAGGCTATGTGACACAATGGGCTGCAATGTACCCTCAACAAGTAGATGCTCTCATGTATGCTCACAGGCTGCAGGATGTAACTGACTTTGCACCTCTAATCCACCGCTTCCGTGCCACTCCTCTAAAGAAGGCCTTTTTGGTAGTGTCAGGTGGATTTCTATGTCCTTGTGAAGAGGCTGCCAACAAGCTTGGGTGGCCTGCTGCCTCATGCCACGACCGACGTTTCAAGATCTTTAATCTAGAAATTGGATCTGTAGCTGGATCCTTACTTTCTGATGTCTCCCTCATGCAAGAATTGTATGGTGCCATCAAAGGACTGATTAAGATTCACTCCCCAGCTTTGGTGGTGGCTGTTGACAATGGGCAATCTTGCGTAAGGGATGCCTTGCAGTTGGCTGTGACCAATTATGGGACAAATACATCTCTTGTCTTACTTCCTCGCAACACCATTGCTCACTCATTGTGGATGGCCAGCTTACGGCATCAATCCTTGCAGGGTAAGTGGTTCTTCCAGCATGCTGCAAAGTCAAGCTCTCTTATGTGTGCATTGGTTGGCTGCATGTTGATGTGGTTGTCACCATCACATCACGATTAAATCTCAGTAAAAAATAATACCTAACTGTATCTTCACTTTTTATGACCAGCTTGGAGCAAAATGAGGATCTCTGTAAACATCGTCACGCAGGATAGGGCCAGGTCCCTTGAAAGACTACTGAACTCACTGACAAATGCATACTATCTGGGTGATTCAATCGCAATTACCATCAATATGGACAGCAAAGTGGACGACGAGACCCTAAAGGTGGTGAATAATTTTGCATGGTCACATGGCACAAAGGTAGTACGAAGGCGTATTATCCAAGGGGGGCTTATTCGGGCTGTAAGTGAGAGCTGGTACCCTGCTTCAGATGATGAGTTTGGACTCCTTTTGGAGGATGACATTGAAGTCTCCCCCTTCTATTACATGTGGCTAAAGTACGCATTACTTGCGTATCACTATGACCCCACCGTCTTTCTGCCAGAACTCAGTGCAATCGCCTTGTACACGCCAAGGCTCGTGGAAGTTGTCAAGGAAAGACCTAAGTGGAATGCCACAGAGTTTTTCCAGCACATACATCCCAACATGCCATACCTTCATCAATTGCCATGTAGCTGGGGTTCTCTCTTCTTCCCCAAGCACTGGCGAGAGTTTCACAAGTACATGGGGATGAGATACACGGTAGATGCAAAACAAAACCCTGTGCAGATACCCAAATCACGAACCAATGGGTGGCAAGCATCCTGGAAAAAATTCTTGATAGACATGATGTATTTGAGAGGCTATGTGGCTTTATACCCCAATTTTCCTCAGCAAGCAAGCTTTTCTACCAATCATATGGAGCCGGGTGCACATATCAATGCCTCAGACAATGTATTGAAGCACAACAAGGAGGATTTTGAGGTGCCTTTGCTGCAGGAGGACTTCTGGCCATTGCTTCCACAGCAGAGGCTACCTCCGTTCGATCGCTTGCCAGTGCTTAACCTGTTCAATCAGCCAACTAGCTTGAAGGGCCTCAAGGGGGCTGGCGCCAAGCTAAAGCAGGATGTTCTAGCATGCGAAAATGGAGAGATTGTAGAAGTAGATAGTATAACAGGCTCTCCCTCACAATGTTCTAAGTTCTGACCCAAGTAATAGCTCTGCTTTGCCTTGGAATTGCCTCTTACTGCTGACTGACACACATGTGGGTCGATACTACTTGTTCATCTCCTTCAAAGCAACTGTGTAGGATACTAGCAAGCTTCACACAACCTAATAAAACAAAGCCCCTTTTTCAAATTTCAAAACGTAAATTCCTATATCTGCATTTTTACACTAATTTCCTTTCATTTTTATAGGTTTTAAAACCTCACAATTTGAAATGTACATTTTAACTTCCAAATTGATAGGTGGGGGTTACACTAAACTTACTTCATTGTTTGCCATTCGAATGAAGAGTTTACATGAATGTGTTATTTCACCGCCGCCGGACCTTGAAGGAAATGGAGATGTTGGAGAAAATAAAGGTTCTAACTTCTACTTTCTAGCATACAGAGGCGAGGGGAGACTTTTGGGCAATCGATTTTTATTTTTTTATTTATTTTTTGAATGGAGAAGAAGGCGAGGTGTTGGACGGGCGGCATAGGTCTGTCATAAGGTGCAAGAGGTTGAAGTAGCGGAGGGGCGATGAGGGACAGTGGAGTAGGAGCGTAGAGGGAGAGATGATGGCGAGGCTGCTCTCAATTCTTTTTTTCTTAAGTATTGCAAGTAAAGCGTTATGCATCTTGAGGTTCCTCGTTGTTGGTCTAGGGCAGTGAGTAACAATTGTGAAGCTAAGTGGTAGAGTCCGAAACCGACTCGATACATTTATTACAAGTGTTGGATAGCCTCTCATACAAGTCCCCAAGCTGGTAGGAGGTACCAGCTGGGGAAAAATAGAAAAATCGCCTATTAGTTGAAGGGGGTGAATGGAAGCGTGAGAGGTTGAGGGGAAAAAGAGTGAGTCTCTCTCTCTCTCTCTCTCTCTCTCTCTCTCTCTCTCTCTCACACTGTGCGTGCGATCAGGGCAGTCATCCCCCGACGCTCTCTAGTGCCATCAAAGTCGCGTCCACACTGTCTCTGCCTGAATGCGCGTCTGTGCAGCGAGACTGCTTGCGTGACATAGAAAGGGGGAGGGGGGGCGGGGGTAATGACCATTTCGTTTATGTTTTTTGGGTGGGGGGAATCTCACTAATTAATACATTTTCTTTTACCTCTCCCAGTAGCCTAGTAGATGGGAAGACTTGGGATCTGAACAAAAAATGAATAAACATAAAGAGATGTCAATATATTATATGAGCACTTAAATTTCAAATTTATAGGAATTAACTTTTTACCCTTTTAGCATCATGGAAGAGGTTAAACTAAGAAAACTATTACTCAATAATCTGAAATTCCAAGAGCTTGTACAGTGGGAAGGCACCCTTGAGGCAATGCCCAATAGCAAAGCTAGGAGAAACATTTATCTCAACCGAAGGATGGCAACTTGTGTGAAATCTTTAAGTATGAAGCTTGAACGATCTAGGTCAAACTTCAAGCATATGTGGCTTTCACCTTATTAGCAAGTGATGAAATCATGAGGCCTACCTAAATATGCCTCCACAACAACAAAGATGAGACTTTAATTTGAAATATTCCTTTTCAATATTCCCTCTACTCTTGTAATGCTTATGTATCATGATGTTAGCCGTCAAAATCCAAGCTAACTCTCATGCGTTTCAAGTGGCTAATTCAAAAAATTAGTGTGAAGAATTTTCTTCATTAAATCTAGATTTATGGAGGTGAATCTTGGAGGAGGAGTGCATGTTGCAATAAACAATTGCAATTGTGCCTGCTTGCTCCACTAGAGCTTTAGTAGTGTGTCAAGATCTTCAAGAGTTCACCACAATAGTTATTATAGGCACATGAAGCAAGCAATGCAAGGAAAAAGAACTTCCCACCTTCAAATCCAAAATTTGTTGATGCAACACTAGGATTACATGAAATCTAACCTTATTTTGAGCACTAATGCTTGTAGCCAATGATGCGCCACTGCAAATCCTTGATACTCCCAACTCAAAAATTTAATGCTCTCCACACACACATGCGCTCACACACACACACACACACACACACACACACACACACACACACACACACACACACACACACACAATAACACGAGCACTTTTTTGTGGGATCCAACACTTGGGAGTTTTTTAAGGGAACCTCTTGTAAGCCTTGGTTTAGAACCAAAAAAGTATCTCATCATGGGTAAAGATGGATTGTATTAAGTGGTACGAGTTGGTAGAAGCACATGAGTGATCACCCCCACTACTTGCATGGCAAGGTCTTTCTCTATTTTCACCCCCATCAACCACTCTTTACAAGTAGAAAAAAATGTCATCACAACTGAAGCTTGCAAGAAATGGACCACCTCTCTTATGCTATTTAAAAACATGCGCATGGCTAGAAGATATATTACTTGGCCCTAATATCACCAGCAAAAGCCCCAGTTCCCGTTAGGCCTATTGTCCATATTATGTTGACATCAATAGCAAGAGCATTGTTTCAATGACTCGTGCAACCCATAAATTAAAGACTAATTAAGTTTCTTGGTTTATGATGGATGTAGGTAACAAGGGCAATGCTTGCATAGAATGGCACTTGGTCAAATAAAAGGGGATTAACTCACACTACCATGGGGAGCATAGTTTATTGTACCATATGCCTTAATAATTTGAATCTTGTTACTTCATGCCATTTTGTGAATGGTCTTATTAATGTGGTCATTTTTTATGCTACTTACATAGGTTCCAACTCAAAGCTCATCACATAGAAAGGAAAACAGCTTCGACGCCCTGCCAATAGCGTTGTATGCCCCACAAATCAAAGCTTCTCCTTTATAGATCGAAACTTTTCCTTTAGTAGGTCATCTACTGCAATGTTGTAGCGGTAATGAAGTGCAGGTCACCACAAGAGAGTAGAATGTGCTAGGAGACAAATGATGCAATATGGGAGTGTTTTGCTAGCCCACATGCAAAGCGAGCGGGCGGTGGTGCGTGGCATTGCTTTGCAATGTGGTTCAAATGTCCCATTGGATCAAAGACCTGAGAGTTGGTGAGCTTCTCTCTCTCTCTCTCTCTCTCTCTCTCTCTCTCTCTCTGTGCTCTTTTGGAGTAGTTTTTACATCAAGTGCAATTACTCGCCTAGGTTGACAACCACAAGATTTGAATTGGCTATTGAGAAAAATTGGATGGGGATATGTCATAATAATCAATATCTAATTCTCCTAAATGATTTTCTCATATTAAACTGATCATTTAATGTGGGGAAGTGCCAAGGGAGAAAAAGCTAGAATATTGGTTAAGCCAGCAGACTGGCCACAGTAGGGATCCAAAGGAGGGAAAATAGGGATCCAAAGGGGGGGCCATCTGCAAAAGAGCCATGTGCAACAATGGGCTAAAAAGACCCCAAGGTTCAGCCCATTAAGACTTCCAAAATGCTAAGGTTCCAAAATTCAAAGGTTGTGTCCAAAGGTCAACCCTAGGGAAAATTGGATGCTTTGTGTGTGCCCTAAAAGTCTTTGCACATCCCTACATGGGAGGGGGCGAGCCCCAAAGGTAGGAGATGAGAGAGAAAGCCACACACACACACACACACAGAGGCTCCCTTTACACAAAGGGAATGAGGGACACATGTCAACTCCCTAGGCCAGATGCCCACAAGGTGTGCCCAATTCCTATTGGAAGACCCTTGAAGTGGACCAATGAGAATTAAGCTAGAGTAAATGTAGTTTAATTAATTTAAAAACATTTAATAAAAGAAACCAATGAGAATTAAGTCTCCTAGAAGACTATTGGGCAGTCTCCCAAAGGGTCCAATGAGCATTCAGAAGCCCCATGGCTTGCCTGATTTCTATTGGCCAGGAGACAAAGGGGTCCAATGAGAGTTTAGTTTAATTATTTAATTACCTAAAGCTCTCACAAAAGGGGAAAGGGGGACACATGTCAGAAGGCTATCACTTATGCTGCTTAATTCCTATTGGCTTGACTTGGGGAGGTCCAATGAGGCAAAAGCCAGACCAAATTAGCAGCTAGGGCTCGCCCAAGAGAGAGAGGGGGCTGATTTTTGCTTGGCATTGACACACACACACTCACACTTGACCATGTGTGAAGGAAGAATACTCTATCTCCTCCCAAGCTTTAATGGAGAGCTCATCACCTACTCCAAGCTTGTGAGATAGAAGCCTACATCAACACTCTCTTGGCATGTGGATGCAAATCCAACCAAGAGCCAAGCTTCAATGCATGCTCATCTCCTCTACCAAGCTAATTACTAAGCTAAGCTATGCTAATATGAGTGATTATGTGAGGAGATGTACATCTTTCTCGTAAGATACTCCTTCTTCCTCTCAATCTACTCTCATACCCTGCTAGCTCTCACCATCTTCGAAGGTGTGTGAGGTCTTGGGTCTGAGAATGGGGATAATTCAAGTTGTGTTTGATTAAGTGTTTTGCTTGGTGTATGAAGCTTCCATCTTCATTGCACTAGCTAGTCTTCAAGGAACACAAAGAATTGTATTGTACAATGTCTCTCTTGATGGGAGAAACCATAATACAAAGCCTTTTGGAGGGGGGACCGGCTCCATGCAAATCTGGTCCTCAACTGTTGTCAATATCTTAATTTCTCTCTCTTTTGAAAGTATTGTCGATGCTATCTAACTAGGTGTTATGTTTTTTGTTGCTCTCTCCACCCAAGCACTCTTGTAATTCTCATTAGGAATCTATTCTAATGAAATGCCCTCTATGTTCATGCTAATTTCCGCTACACATAAGTTATTAGGCCATTAAATGTTACATTGGTATCAGAGCTCAAGGTTTCTCTTTTCTTGCTCAAGAAGGGAGGTCCTCAAGCTAGCTACAAATGGTTGGTATTATTAATTGCCTGTGAGTAAGTAGAATAGGGATTTTTCAGCCTTGCAGTGCGCCTGCCTTTGTGCAGTTAACGGGGCATCACCGTCGAGAGCTATGGTTTTAATAGTGGAGTCCTACGGGGCTTGCCTACGGCTTAACCAATATTGAGCTATTAGAAGCTTGACAGGAGCCGGTGCTGTCTTGGTGTCGAAAGACCCTCTCTTCTATTCCTTGCAATTAATGGTATTCGAGCCGCGGGTAGAGTAGCTTGAGTGTTTTATTTCTAAAGGGGTAAAGAGGAGTAGCAACTAGGGCTTGAAGTGCCAAAGTATACCCAAAAAGTTTACACCTAAAAGTTGTTAGAATGGCTGACAATAGTAAAGAGAGTGAAATTAATGTTGATAACTTTGATTTTGCTCATGAGCAAGCTACTAATGATGCTTCAATGCTTGTTAACTATCTTGTTTCTAGGCTTCAACAAGCCATGGGCAATCCATCTCTCCAAAGTGAAGTGCAACGGCAGCTCCTTGCTCACGGGATTCTCCAAGCTCATCACCATGATGAGAGAACACCTAGGAAGCCTCCTTGTGAGACTACCAAAAGAGGTCTCTCTCCGATTCGGGAAGAAGAAGAGAATCCATATGAAGGGCTCAAGAATTTACTTCTTGATGATGCATCTCCTTCCCAAAGGAGAACTCAAGAGCCTCCACCGACGGAACGAGAAAGAAGCGAGTCTCCCGCCACCTCGGCGGAGATGGCTCCACGAAGACGGCGGGCTAAACGCTCTCCATCACCACCAAAGCGGAGAAGACCATCGTATTCTTCTCCTCACCACAATTCAAAGAGGGATGATAAAAAGCAAGAGAAGAAAAAGGCGAGAAAGAGGACACCCTCTTCTCCATCTTCTTCATCCTCTTCCTCTTATGAAAGCTATGGTGAAGACGACAAAGATCAAGACAAGAAAAAGGCGAGAAAGAGGTCACCCTCTTCTCCATCTTCTTCAAATTCTTCACCTTCTGAAGAAAGTGATGGTGCAACTTTTGAACCATAAAAAAGAAGAGGCCATAGGAAATCCTATGCTGCATGGAAGAGGTCGTCCAAGCTGAAGAAATTCAAAGAGGGAGGGAAGAGCATCTCTTTCCTTACCTATGATGGCACCTTCGGTGCTACGGACAAAGTCTTGGCCTTTATCCAGCAATTCGATGCGGCGTTTGGAGATGAGGGCTTCACGGAGTCCTCTAAGCTACGCCATGTAGCTATGCACTTTCAAAAGTCCGCTAGACAATGGTGGTCTAGCCTATGAGCCAACGGTGAAGCTCCACGAACATGGAAGGCTTTAAGAGCTTCCATTATGAAGCAGTTTTTGGCCACCGATGCCAAAGACAAAGTACTCACCGAATGGCGAAGCTTAAAGCTCTCTCCCAATGAATCCATCCACAAATATGTAGACAAGTTTTGGGACCTACAACTCAAAGCCACTGTCTTCAAAAAGTTGGATTTTGGAGAGCAAAAGTAACAATTTTGTGCGGGCTTAACCGAAGAAATGGCGGAGTATGTCAACTCCCAAAGGCCACGTACCATATCGGCGGTAATACACCATACTATGGTGGCCTCTCAAATCAATTTCCAAACGGGGGGTAAAAGAAATAATAAGCCCCCGGAAAACAAGGGTTCCAATGAGCCTAAGGGGAAGGACAATGTCCAAAAGTCTCCTAAGGGCAATTCCAACAAAGCTAAAGAGAAGGGAGTTTACAAAGGAAAGAATAAACTCTCTCCTGAAGAGCTTGAGCGTTATCGTAAGGATAACCGGTGTTTCAAGTGCGGCGAACAAGGGCATGCGTACCACGCTTGTCCCCAAAAGAACAACCGCCAAGATCCTCCTAGAGCTTCTTTGGTTGAAATCCAAGAGGAGGAGATTCACCAAACTCACCACAAAGGATCTCCTCTATGCCATGCTTGGGGAAAGGTAAGAGAACATGATGCTTTTATTCTCTTTGACCCTGGTTCTACTCACAATTTCATATCTATGGAGTTAGCCACCAAGCTAGGCATACAATCCTACGAGATGGGAGATATCCTACCCGCAGACAGTGCCTTCAAGGGGCAAGAAGCTTCAGTCACTCCCTTAATCGGGAAATTGAGGCTTCATGTCCAAGGCTATGTGGACAAAGAGGACTTCTTTATCTCTCCTCTCAAGCATGAGGATGTAATCCTAGGGGCACCATGGTTTGACCGCCTGGCTGCCGATGTTAAATTTCCTGAAAGGAGAATCTCCTTTAAGTTCAGGGAAAAAGACATGTATATAGATGCTAAGGAGATGGGTAACACCATCCCCATTGTACATACACCAGCTTTCAACAAGTCAATAAAGAGCTCTATTTTCGTGTACATGATTTTTGTTAAAGATTCTCAAAATGAACCTAATGCTTTAGCAAAAGAAAATAAAAGCAACCAAAAGGAATTAGAGTTATCCAATTTTCTCAAGGGGTTTCAAGATGTTTTTATTGACGACATCCCTTGTGAGCTACCTCCTAAACGAGGTAATGATGACCATGCAATTGAACTTCTTCCAGGAAGTTCACTGCCTAACAAACCTCCTTATAGAGTTTCTCAAGCTCAACAAGAGGAGATTATACGGCAAGTGCATGAGTTAGTTGAGAAGGGCATGGTTAGGCCTAGCTCATCTCCATTTTGCTCACCTGTGCTATTAGTGCAAAAGAAAGACAGCACATATCGTATGTGTGTCGACTATAGAGCACTAAATAGGATCACTATCAAGAATAGGTTTCCCGTTCCACGGGTAGAAGACCTATTTGATAAGCTACAAGGATCGAACTACTTCAGTAGGATTGACCTAAAAAGTGGCTATCATCAAATAAGGATAGTTGATCAAGACATTGTAAAGACCGCATTTCGTACTACATTTGGTCTTTACGAATACATTGTCATGCCTTTTGGCTTGACCAATGCACCAGCCACATTCAACCGCTTGATGGAGAAGCTGTTCAGGCCTCATCGAACCTTCACTGAAGTGTTCTTTGATGATATTATCATCTACTCTAATTCATTGGAGGAACACAAGCAACACCTCCAGGTAATATTTCAAGTTTTAAGAGAGAATAAACTTTATGTTAATCGAAAGAAAAGTGATTTTTTCTTGCAAGAGATTCAGTATTTAGGTCACATTATCTCTCAAGATGGCATCCAAATGGATCCATCCAAGTTAGAGGTAATAAAAGGATGGCCTAAACCAAGGAATCTTCATGAACTAAGAAGCTTTATAGGTATGTGTGCATACTATAGACGCTTCATAGAAAAGTTCTCACAAATTGCGGGACCATTACATGACCTAACAAAGAAAAGTGTTAGGTATACATGGTCTGCTAAGGAGAACAATGCTTTCGAAAAGCTTAAAGAAAAGCTTATCTCTCAACCTGTGCTTACACTACCGGATCTCTCAAAACCATTTGAGGTCCAATGTGATGCTTGTGGTGATTGCCTTGGAGCTGTTTTGCTCCAAGAAGGGCACGCCATAGGCTATGAGAGTCGAAGGCTCGACCCTGTTGAGCAAGCTCTAGGCATATATGAAAAAGAACTCCTTGCAGTTCTACATGCCTTAGACTCATGGAAGCACTATTTATTGGGGACTCCTTTCATTCTGCGAACGGATCACCAAAGTCTTAAGTACTTCATGACGCAGACCAAGCTCTCCGACAAACAAATGAGGTGGGCAAATTTCCTTTCGCAATTTCATTTTCATATTGCTCACATTGCTGGCAAGCATAATCAAGTAGCCGATGCACTCTCAAGACGACCGAGAGTGAATGCGGTTTCCATAGCAACTCACAATGATCTATCTTCAATGATAGATGAGTATGCTATTGATCCCGATTTTAGAGGTGTGATTTCAGCCCTTGCATTAGGGAAGAAAGAAGAACCATTTACTTTACAAGATGGTTATCTTCTCTATGGCAATAGACTATGAGTTACTAACTCACTACGTGAGAAAGTAATGTATGAATCTCATGCTCCCCCATATGCGGGGCATAGAGGGATTCAGTTTACCTTAAAGGGAATTGAAACATATTTCTATTGGCCTACCATGAAAGTGAACATACAAGAGTATGTTTCCAAATGTGTGGTATGTCAAAAGACAAAATTTGATAGAGGGAAGCAACCTGGATTGCTTCAACCCTTGCCAATCCCTAATTCACCTTGGGAGAGCATATCCATGGATTTTATCTTTGGATTGCCTAAGTCTATCCATGGGAATACGGGGATATGGACGATAGTAGACAGGTTCAGTAAACAAGCTCATTTTATACCTGTCAAAAAGACTATCAAAGCCCATCAAATGGCAACCCTCTTCATTTCACAAATTTTCAAGTACCATGGCTTGCCAATGTCCATAGTGTCGGATAGAGATCCTAGAATGACCAGTAATTTCTGGAAGGGTCTCTTTGAGAATTTAGGAACAAGGCTAAACTTCTCTTCGGCCTATCATCCACAAACTGATGGCCAAAGTGAAATAGCTAACCTAACCATTCTCGATCTACTAAAAGCCTATGTAACGGAAGTAGATCAAAGATCCCAATGGGAGAAGTACTTACCCTTAGTAGAGTATGCTTACAATAACACTGTACATACTTCCACAGGAAAAGCACCTTTCGAGGTAATTGAGGGAAGATCAAAAAGTCCCTTGCTACTTAAGGTACATGGGAAGATCTTCGCTGTAGATGAGTATAGCCGAGACCTACAAGAATCTTTCCAAAAGATTAAGGATGCTATCTCTATCTCATAGCAAAGGCAAAAGGCTGCTGCTGACAAGCACAGAAGAGCCCAAGCCTTTAAAGAAAACGATTAGGTCTTGTTAAAGTTTCCCAAGGCTCGATTAAGGCACACAACGGGCAAGAATCCTACGGGCCACCAAAAGTACTATGCTAAACTAGCAAAAAGGTACTATGGTCCCTTCCAAATTCTTCGGCCAATCAATGAGATGGCCTATCAACTTAAGTTGCCCAATCATTGGCTCATACACAATGCTTTTCATGTGAGCCTATTAAAGCCTTACAAAGGAGAGCCACTTCAAGAACCAACTATTGAAGACCCACCGGAGATCGAGGACCAAGAGGAGGTGCTGCAGCCCGAGTCCATTCTCCGACATGAAGACAAGGTATTAAGAGGCGGTAAGACTATCCGACGATATCTTATTAAGTTTAAGAATTATCCTTTCGAAGATGCTAGATGGATGCAAGGCATACAATTAAAGGATAACCTAAACCTTGTCAATGCATACAATGCTTCCCAAGAGTAAGCAAATGTACAAAATGTTAAAAATGAACAAAACTTTTGTCTTATAAGACTCTCTTTTTCTTTATTTGTGCACAAAAATGAAGTAGTATGCATGCTTAGATCAAGTTTGCGGAGACGACTTCTCCCAAACACCAAGTAGAGCTTGTCACTCTACTATGGAAGACTGATAGGACTAATGTGCAGACATGCTTGCGGCAGCCTCAGGCTCTCAAGCGCCAAATGGACTAGTCATCCATTATGGAATGATGTCGTAGGGTAACATAGGGATCCTCTACCCGCTAAGAAAAGGACTCATGAATATGCTTTATCTTCTCTACACCATAGTCGAGGACGACTATCATTTCAAGAGAGAGGTAATGTCATAATAATCAATATCTAATTCTCCTAAATGATTTTCTCATATTAAACTGATCATTTAATGTGGGGAAGTGCCAAAGGAGAAAAAGCTAGAATATTGGTTAAGCCAGCAGACCGGCCACAGTAGGGATCCAAAGGAGGGAAAATAGGGATCCAAAGGGGGGGCCATCTGCAAAAGAGCCATGTGCAACAATGGGCTAAAAAGACCCCAAGGTTCAGCCCATTAAGACTTCCAAAATTCTAAGGTTCCAAAATTCAAAGGTTGTGTCCAAAGGTCAACCCTAGGGAAAATTGGATGCTTTGTGTGTGCCCTAAAAGTCTTTGCACATCCCTACATGGGAGGGGGCGAGCCCCAAAGGTAGGGGATGAGAGAGAAATCCACACACACACACACACACAGGCTCCCTTTACACAAAGGGAATGAGGGACACATGTCAGCTCCCTAGGCCAGATGCCCACAAGGTGTGCCCAATTCCTATTGGAAGACCCTTGAAGTGGACCAATGAGAATTAAGCTAGAGTAAATGTAGTTTAATTAATTTAAAAACATTTAATAAAAGAAACCAATGAGAATTAAGTCTCATAGAAGACTATTGGGCAGTCTCCCAAAGGGTCCAATGAGCATTCAAAAGCCCCATGGCTTGCCTGATTTCTATTGGCCAGGAGACAAAGGGGTCCAATGAGAGTTTAGTTTAATTATTTAATTACCTAAAGCTCTCACAAAAGGGGAAAGGGGGACACATGTCAGAAGGCTATCACTTATGCTGCTTAATTCCTATTGGCTTGACTTGGGGAGGTCCAATGAGGCAAAAGCCAGACCAAATTAGCAGCTAGGGCTCGCCCAAGAGAGAGAGGGGGCTGATTTTTGCTTGGCATTGACACACACACACTCACACTTGACCATGTGTGAAGGAAGAATACTCTATCTCCTCCCAAGCTTTAATGGAGAGCTCATCACCTACTCCAAGCTTGTGAGATAGAAGCCTACATCAACACTCTCTTGGCATGTGGATGCAAATCCAACCAAGAGCCAAGCTTCAATGCATGCTCATCTCCTCTACCAAGCTAATTACTAAGCTAAGCTATGCTAATATGAGTGATTATGTGAGGAGATGTACATCTTTCTCGTAAGATACTCCTTCTTCCTCTCAATCTACTCTCATACCCTGCTAGCTCTCACCATCTTCGAAGGTGTGTGAGGTCTTGGGTCTGAGAATGGGGATAATTCAAGTTGTGTTTGATTAAGTGTTTTGCTTGGTGTATGAAGCTTCCATCTTCATTGCACTAGCTAGTCTTCAAGGAACACAAAGAATTGTATTGTACAATGTCTCTCTTGATGGGAGAAACCACAATACAAAGCCTTTTGGAGGGGGGACCGGCTCCATGCAAATCCGGTCCTCAACTGTTGTCAATAGCTTAATTTCTCTCTCTTTTGAAAGTATTGTCGATGCTATCTAACTAGGTGTTATGTTTTTTGTTGCTCTCTCCACCCAAGCACTCTTGTAATTCTCATTAGGAATCTATTCTAATGAAATGCCCACTATGTTCATGCTAATTTCCGCTACACATAAGTTATTAGGCCATTAAATGTTACAGGATAACTACCTAATGTGGGCTTACACGATGACACATGTTCTTGTGTTGAAGGGCATTTGAAATGTTGTGCAAGGCATTGAAGTACATCCGCCTTCTATGGGATATAGGCTTTGTTGAAGATGTTGCAGGTTCTTGCATGTCTATTGTTGCTAGAGTTGGATTGTCTACAGCTGAGAAATCTATTTAGGATGTTAGCAATGCACAAGCTAATGCATATCTATGATGTGCACTATCACTCCTCACATTCGCTCAACGAAAGCACGAAAAAAGGCTTGGGATACTTTAGCTGGTCTTTATGCAAGTCATAACGAGGGAAAAATTGCATTGCTACTTAAAGAGGTGGAGTCAAAGATTATGCAAGAGGAAGATGGCATGGACACTTTTCTTGTTGGTATCAATTATATCAATGAGCAACTCATTTCTACACGTGAAGTTATTTCTGACAATTCACTTGTGCGGACTATGCGTTGCCAAACTCTTACTAGACTTTTGCTACTAGTACTTGGAGACTTATGACCCAAGGAAACCCTCAAGCTGTCAAGTTTGATGCATTATGCACATTACTATTACAAGAGTCACTTTCAAAAAAGAACAGGGCTAAACCTTGTATAGTTAAATATGCTTTGGTCGCTGCTAAAAAAAAAGGTGGTAATAGCAATGCAACCACTTCTCATGGTTCTTCTATTGAGTAGCACATTGCATATGTCTAGTGTTTTTCTGGCAACAACTCGTTTGTAAATTTTGGTGAAAAAGGAAAGAAGAAGATGTGTTTCCATTATTGCAAGGCTAATGACCACTTGCTAAAACAATGTCCTAAGTTGAAGGCAAAAGAATCCAAGAAGAAAGAGGTTGGATGTACCACCAATGCAGCTATTGTATCTTCTATTAATGGAGATTGTGATGTTGATGTAGATGTTGAGTAGGCATTTAGCAAAGTATACTTATGATCCCTTCTAAGCACGTTACTTTGCATCATGATTTTTTGCCTCTCAAGGCTGTCCCTCACGGGAGTACTGTCACTTGTACCAACAATGCCTCTTATCTAGTCAAGGGAGTTGGAAAGGTTGTGCTAACTATTGTGAATGGAAATTCTTTTACACTTGTTGATGCACTTTGTCATAAAATATAATATCTAGCTAACCCAAATGATTTTCTCCTATTAAAATGATCATTTAATGTGGGAGAATAAACGGGAACAAGTGTTAGAATAGAGATATGTGCTTTTAGACCTATCTCAATAGGGGACCAAAAGGAGAGATGGTTGCATCTCAATAGGGGTCCAAAAGGAGATTGTCCACCAAAGATCAATGTGTAATAAGTGCTTCTAGACTTATCTCAATAGGCCCGACCAAGAGGAGAGATGGTTACATCTCAATAGGGGTCCAAAAGGAGATTGTCTACCGGAGAGCAATGTGTAATAACTACTTCTAGACTTATCTCAGCAGGGGCCTAAGAGGAGAGATGGTTACATCTCAATAGGGGTCCAAAAGGAGATAGCATATCAAAGAGCAACGTGCATCTAATGGAGCTTAAAAGACCTTAGGGTTAGCTTCATTAAAGACCTCCAAAGTTTAGTGTTAAAGTCCTTAGACCTAAGACCTTAGGCAAGCTAGGATTGAGCTTGAAGTGGGAACCGGACACAAGCTTGAGAGGCTTGTCGTGGTTGCTGACTAAGGTGCTTGAGGTGCTTGTCATGCTTGATGAGTAAGGTGCTTGAGGTGCTTGTCGTGCTTGCTGATTAAGGTGCTTGCAGTGCTTGTCGTGCTTGCTGACTAAGGTGCTTGCGGTGCTTGTCATGTTTGATGAGTAACGTGCTTGAGAAGCTTCCCATGCATGGGGAATAAGTTGCTTGAGTAAAAAAGAGACCCTACAAAGGTGGGAAAAAGCCCCAAAGTTAGGGGAATCTTTGACTTAACTACCCAAAGGGCACCCCCTTTCTCAAGGGGCACATGGACACATGTCAAGCTCTCCCTATGCTTAGCCACATGGTACAATGAAATGCATTGTGCATGTGATTGGCTAGGCTTAGAGGGGTTCAATGAGCTTCAAGCTTGAGCTACAAGGAGGGGTCGACTAAGGCAAGCAAGGGGTGTGCTTGGTGTTATACACCCTCTCACACACTAATTTTTCACACATTCTCACTTGGTGAAAGTGGAAGAACTCCATCTCCTCCTCCAAGCTTGTTGAGATGTTGAGAGCCTACACCAACACTCTTGGCTATGGAATGCAAATCCAACCAAGAGCCATGCTTCAATGCTTAAGCTTGACATCTTCTCCATCTTCATCACTATGCTATTATGTATGTTAGCAAGAAGAGTGATGATAAGTGAGGAACTATTTCTTTCTCCTATGAATGTTTCTTCTTTCTCTTCCCTACCCTCATTCCCCGCTATCTCTCTCTACCTTTGAAGGTGTTTGAGGCCTTGGGACTGAGGCCGTGGATGGTTAATACTTTTACAAAGTTTATGTTATGCTCGTGATGCATGAAGCTTTCCATCTTCATAGCATCACCAAGGTCACAAGGAACACAAATATTGTATTATACCAAGTCTCTCTTTATGGGAGAATCTATAGTACAAAAGCCTATTGGAGGGGACACCGGTTCCACATAAATTCGGTCCTTAACTATTGTCAATCAAGTTCTCGAAATTGTCTCTCTTGAAAAGTTAGTGTTCATGCCAAGTTAATCAAGTATAATGGTGATGTTGCTACCGCTAATTAAGTTCACCCTCTGTGTTCTCAAAGTAGTCTCACAAAAATGCTCTCTTTAATTCTTTTACTTCCGCTATTCTCAAAGTTCATGGACCATTTCTATTACATGGTCTCATAGCTATTGGTTTCTCTTTTCTTGCTTAAGAAGAGAGGTCCTTAAGTTGTCGATGAAAGGTTAGGCCTGTTTATTGCAATAGGGTAAGTGGGACAAGGATCTATTATCTTGGTTGAGAAGGACTTAGTTTGAGGTACACCATTGGGAACTATAGTCTTAATAATGGAGTCTCTCAGGGCTTGCCTTTGGCTTAACCATTATTGAGCTTACTTGCAAGCTCAACAGAATCTATAATCAACCGAGCAATGTTAGACCCTCTCCACTAGTCTTTGCAAATCAACAATGTCTAAACCACGGGTGTGGCTGCTTGAGAACTAATTTTCAAAGGTAAAGAAGAGTAGCGACTAAGGTTTTTGAGGATACCAAAGCACAAAGTAATTTATACTTAAGTTTAATTAGCATGGCTGACAATAATCAAGAGAGTAGAATGTATATTGACAACTTTGATTTTGCACATAAAGGTGCTAACGATGATGCCCCCATATTTGTTAATTATCTTGTTACTAGGTTGCAGCAAGCTATGGACAACCTTGCTTTGCAAGCAGAAGTTACTCAACAACTTCGTGCTTATGGGATTTCCCTTCCTCTCCAAGAGAAGAGAGAGCTTAGGAGGCCTCTTGATGAGACCCCAAAAGAAAACTCTCTCCCATAAGAGAGGAGAAATTCAAAGAACGAAAAAGAAGTGAATCCCTAAGTTTCTCTTAAGAAGTAGATCCACGAAGACAGCGATCTAGACGATCGCCAACTCCTCCCAAGAAGAAACGGTCAACCCACAGCCCTCCTCGTCACTCTGAAAGGGAAGAGAGGAAACAAAGGAAGAAAAGGGTAAGAAAGAGGTCACCCTCTTCTTCACCTTCCTCCTCTTCCGATGAAAGCAATAGCTATTCTCCTAGAGAATACAAGAGGAGATGACATCGCAAATCTTACCTTGCATGGCGAAGGTCGCAAAAGCTCAAGAAGTTCAAAGAGGGAGAAAAGAGTATCTCTTTTCTCACATATGATGGCACCTTTGGTGCTATCGGACAAAGTATTGGCCTTCATCCAACAATTCCATGTAGCTATGCACTTCCAAAAATTGGCTCGTCAATGGTGGGCTAGCCTTCGTGGCAACGACGAGGCCCCAAAGACAATGCAAAGGAAAAAGTGCTTACCGAATGGTGGAGTTTGAAGCTTCTGTCTCATGAGTCTATCCACAAATATGCGGACAAGTTTTGGGATTTATATCTCAAGGCTAATGTCTTTCAAAAAATAGACTTCGATGAGCAAAAGCAACAATTATGTGCGGGATTACTTGAAGAAATGGCCGAGTATGTCAACTACCAACATCCTAGTTCTATCATGGAAGTAATTCACTACTCTATGGTTGCTTCATGCATCAATTTTCAACAAGGGCCTAAAAGGAATGCCAAGCCCATGGAAAACAAAGATTGAAATGAAGCAAAGGGGAAGAACAATGCTCAAAATTCTTCCCAAGGCAACTCTATCAACAACAATAAAGCTAAGGAAAAAGGAGTATACAAAGGCAAGAATCGATTTCTCCCGAGGAGTTAGACCGTTATCGCAAAGATAATTGGTGCTTCAAGTGCGGGGAGCAATGACATGCCTATCGTGCTTGCCTCAAAGAAATGTGTGCAATGAGCCGCCTAGAGCCTCTATGGTTGAAGCTCCAAAAGAAGATGCTCATTGCGAAGGATTTATCCTTTCCTATCTTTGGGAAAAGATGCAAGAGATGATGCCTTTATTTTGTTTGACCCTGGGTCAACACAACTTCATATCCACGGAGTTGACCACCAAGCTAGGCATACAAGCCCACGAGAGGGGAGATGCATTGAAAGCCAATGGATCTATCAAAGGACAAGACGTCACAGTTACTCCCTTAATTGGAAAATTGAGGCTTCATGTCCAAAGCTATGTGGAAAAAGAGGATTTCTTCATCTCCCCTCTCAAACATGAGGATGTTATCGTTGGGGCACCGTGGTTTAACTGGATGGCTTCCAAAATGAAGTTCCCTGAAAGGAGAATCTACTTCACCTACAAGGAAAAGAGCATGTACATAGATGCTAATGAGTTGGGGAACACCATACCCCTGGTAAATTACGCTTGCTTTTGATCAGTCAATGGAAAGCTCTATTTTTGCGTATATAATTTTTGTTAGAGAATCTGTAAATGATTCTAATGTTTTCACAAGTAGCAGTAAAGGGAATCAAGAGGAATTAGAGTTTTCTAATTTTCTAAATGGATTCCAAGATGTTTTCATTGATGACATCCCTAGTGAGCTACCTCCAAAATGAGGGATGATGACTATGCAATTGAGCTCCTACCAGGAAGCTCACCGCCTAACAAGCCTCCTTATGAGTTTCCTAAGCTCAACAAGAGGAGATCATGAGGAAAGTGCAAGAATTGGTGGAAAAGGGATGGTGAGGCCTAGCTCCTCTCCATTCTGTTCACCTGTACTTTTGGTACAAAAGAAAGATGGCACATATCACATGTGTGTCGACTATAGCGCACTAAATAGGATCACTGTAAACAAAAAAAATTCCCGAGCCACGGGTACAAGATCTATTTGATAAGTTACAAGTTTTGGCCTGACAAATGCTCCAGCCGCATTCAAACTCATGATGGATAAAAAAATCAGGCCACTCAAATTCTCTTGAGGAGTACAAGCGACATCTCCAGGTAATTTTTCAAGTTGTGAAAGAGAATAAGCTTTTCATTATCAAAAGAAAAGTGAATTTTTCCTACAAGAGATTCAATATTTAAGTCACATTATCTCTAAAGATGGCACCCCTATGGATCCAATGAAGCTAGAGGTAATAAAAGGATGGCCTAATCCAAGGAATCTACAGGAGCTACGAAGCTTTATAGGTATGTGTGCATCCTATAGATGCTTCATCAAAAAATTCTCACTAATAGCAGGCCCATTATATGACTTAACAAAAACGAACGTTAAGTATTCATGGACTGCAAAAGTGCAAGAACCTTTTGAGAAGCTTATCTCTCAATCTATGCTCACACTACTAGATCTCTCAAAGCCATTTGAGGTCCAATGTGATGTTTGTGGTGATTTCCTTGGAGCTATTTTGCTTCAAGAAGGGCATGCCATAGCATATGAGAGTCAAAGACTCAACTTCGATAAGCGAGTATTGGGCAAATACGAAAAAGTCCTACTAGTTGTTCTATATGCCCTAGACACGTGGAAACGCTATCTCTTGGGGACTCCATTCATCCTACGAATGGATCAGAAAGCCTCAAGAACTTCATGACGCAAACCAAGCTTGCCGACAAAAAAACGAGGTGGGAAAATTTTCTTTTGCAATTTAAATTTCATATTGGTCACATTGCTGGCAAGCACAGACAAGTGGTTGATGCACTTTCACGACGGCAAAGGGCAAATGTAGTGTCTATAGCAACTCACAATGATCTATCTTTTATGATAGATGAGTATGCTATTGACCGAGACTTTAAGTACGTAATTACAACCTTTGCATTGGGGAAGAAAAAATAACCATTCACCTTGGAGGACGGTTATCTTCCAAATGACAATAGGCTTTGTGTTACTCACCCATACAATAAGAAAGTCATGTATGAATCCCATGCTTCTCCGTAGGCAGAGCAAAGAAGGATCCCATAATCTACTCTTTGAGGAGTGAAAATGTATATATGTTGGCCTACCATGAAAAGTAAACATCCCATGAAGATGCATGCTATGCCAAAAGTGAAAATTTGACTGAGGGAAGCAACTTGGATTTTTTCAGTCACGACAGCCTTAACAAGAAAACACACTCTATGCCTGTCAAAAAGACTATCAAAGCACATCAAACGGCAACCCTTTCTAGATCTTCAATTTTCAAGTATCACGGTTGCCAACATCCATAGTGTCGGACCTAGATCCTAGAATAACCAGTAATTTTTGGAAGGGTCTCTTTGAGAATCTAGGACGTAGATCAACGTTCTTTATGCGAGAAGTACCTACCTCTTATAGAGTATGCGTACAATGACATTGTGCATACTTCTATGGGGAAAGCACCTTTTGAGGTTAAAGAGGGAAGATCTAAAAGTCCCTTACTATTCAAAGTACATGGGAAGATCTTCAATGTTGATGAATATAGCTGAGACTCACAAGAATTTTTTCCAAAAATTAAAGAGGTTATATCCATCTCACAGCAAAGGCAAAAAGGGCTGCTGTTAATAAGCACAAAAGAGCCTTAGCCTTTAAGGTAAATGATTGGGTCTTGCTAAAGTTTCTCAAGGCTCATCTAAGGCATACTACGGGCAAGAATCATACGGGCCACCAAGAGAATTATGCTAAACTAACAAAAAGATACTATGGTCCTTTTTAAATTCTTAAACCAATCAATGAGATGGCTTATCAATTAAAGTTGCCCAACCATTGGCTTGTGCACAATGTTTTCCATGAGAGCTTACTTAAGCCTTACAAAGGAGCGCCACCAAAAGAAGCAATAGTGGGTGGCAAACCCTCCAAAAATCGAAGATCAAGAAGAAGTACTTCAATCTGAGTCCATCTTACGACATGAAGACAAGGTACTAAGAAACGGTAAGATTATCCGACGATATCTTATTAAGTTTAAAGAATTATCCTTTAAAGATGCTAGATGGATGCAAGGAACCTAGCTTAAGGATAATATGAACCTTGTCAATGCTTACAATGCTACACTAGAGTAAGCAAATGAACATGCATATTAAATGAACAATATTTTTGTCTTATAAGACTCATTCTCTTTCTTTTATAGTGCACAAAATTTAAGAAGTATGCATGCTTAGGATCATGTTTGTGGTGACGACGTCTCCCAAACACCAAGTAGAACTTGTCACTCTACTTTGAAAGTATGATATGGACTAAAGAGCAATGGACTAAAGAGCAGACATGCTTGTGGTAGCTAAGTCTCCTGAGCACGAAATGGATTAGTTACCCATTTTGGAATGATGTCATTGGGTAAAAAGGGACCCTCTACCCGCTAAGAAACATGGACTAATGACTAGGCTTTATATTCTCTACCTCATAGTCGAGGACGACTATGATTTCAAGAGAGGTAATGTCATAAAATCTAATATCTAGCTAACTCAAATGATTTTCTCATATTAAACTAATCATTTAATGTGGGATAATAAATGAGAATAAGAGTTAGAATAGAGACATGTGCTTCTAGACCTATATCAACAGGGGACCAAAAGGAGAGATGGTTGCATCTCAATAGGGGTCCAAAAGGAGATTGTCTACCAAAGAGCAATGTGTAATAAGTGCTTCTAGACTTACCTCAGTAGGGGACCAAGAGGAGAGATGGTTACATTTCAATAGGGGTCCAAGAGGAGATTGTCTACCAAAGAGCAATGTGTAATAAGTGCTTCTAGACTTATCTCAGCAAGGGACTAAGAGGAGAGAGGGTTACATATCAATAGGGGTCCAAAAGGAGACAGTCTATCGAAGAGAAACATGCATCTAAGGTTAGTGTTAAAAGTCCTTAGACCTAGGATCTTAGGCAAGCTAGGGCTGAGCTTGAGGTGGGAACCTGACCCAAGCTTGAGGTGCTTGTCGTGGTTGCTGACTAAGGTGCTTGAGGTGCTTGTCATGATTGATGAGTAAGGTGCTTGAGGTGCTTGTCGTGCCTGCTGACTAAGGTGCTTGAGGTGCTTGTTGTGCTTGCTGACCAAGGTGCTTGAGGTGCTTGTCATGCTTGAAGACTAAGGTGCTTGAGAAGCTTCCCATGCATGGGGGGTAAGGTGCTTGAGTAAAAAAGAAACCCTACGAAGGAGGGGGAAAGCCCCAAAGTTAGGGGAATCTTTGACTTAACCTCCCACTCACCCAAAGGGCACCCCCTTTCTCAAGGGGCACATGGACACATGTCAAGCTCTCTCTATGCTTAGCCCCATGGTGTGCTTGAATCCTATTGGTTGGGCTAAAGAGGGGTCCAATGAGCTTCTAGTTCAATTCAACGAATATCTAGATATTTTCAAGTTCTCTCTCTCAAAGGGACAAGGAGGACACTTGTCCAAAGGCTACCAATGTTGCTTGAAATGCATTGTGCATGTGATTGGCTAGGCTTAGAGGGGTCTAATGAGCTTCAAGCTTGAGCTACAAGGAGGGGTCGACGAAGGCAAGCAAGGGGTGTGCTTGGGGGTATACACCCTCTCACACACTCATTTTTCACACATTCTCACTTGGTGAAAGTGGAAGAACTCCATCTCCTTCTCCAAGCTTGTTGAGAAGTTGAGAGCCTACCCCAACACTTTTGGCTATGATTGCAAATCCAACCAAGAGCCATGCTTCAATGCTTAAGCTTGACATCTTCTCCATCTTCATTACTATACTGTTATGTATGCTAGCAAGAAGAGTGATGATAAGTGAGAAACTATTTCTTTCTCCTATGAATGTTTCTTCTTCCTCTTCCCTACCCTCATTCCCTGCTAGCTCTCTCCACCTTTGAAGGTGTTTGAGGCCTTGGGACTGAGGCCGGGGTGGTTAATGCTTTTACAAAGTTTATGTTATGCTTGTGATAACATTGTGTTGAGATTTAAAATTTCCTTTTTCCCCTAAGAGCATTTCCCCACATAGCTGGATCCCAAGCCCAAGGGTTTATTCACATAATGCTCAAATGGTTACTTTAGCACTAAGAGTTATCCAACCAAACGGCATTTCATACTCACATATGTTGCAGGCTTATGGTAGAAATGTATATACTACATGTGAACCAAGGCTCTTTACACACATGTACATGAGAATTATGCACTTCCTTGCAAGATTAAGGCAAGAACTTTCTCATGAGCACACACATTGGCACACACATGATGAGCACTACATTTGACATTTATGTGTGCATTACATTAGCCATGACGGCCGCATCCTCTAGAAATTGGACTAATGAAACCAATAAAGAATTCACCATACACATGAAGATGAAGTGGGACAAATAACAACATAAAGATGACAATGCATGAGGCCAACAAAATGAAGATAATTGAAGAAGACAACAAACAACAAAGACAATAAGATGAAGACAATTTCGACGACCTCTTCACACATAACTGAATGAATGAATTAATGAACAAATTTGTACTACCTAGGGATACTAATGAACCTATTAAGTATCACCATAGTTATGAATCCAATTGAGAAGCATTGGTGATGAATCAAATTGAACTGCCATGATGTATCAAGTAGATGAATCACGTAGCCTAAGAGTACATCATGACATAAAAATCTTTGTAAAATCCCAAGTTTGGCTTAATGGGGTGTTTGTTAGGGTAAGCCCAACTTGTGGCACCATATGGGAAATCCCTCTAGCCACCTAGGAAAGATGATATGATGACATGGTTCAATAGCAAAAGGATGCAACCCCTCTAGCCAATGACTTAGTAAAGCACGAAGCTTATTTACGATTCTAGTCTCTAATCAATCAATTGCACTTTTGAGTTCTATCATTTGTGTCTATATTCTACCATAGTGCTCTTGCATTTGGCATAGTCTAACCCTAATCTCCATCTCTTTAACCCTAACCCTAACACCATGGTCAAGCTAAGGTTCCATGTTCCATAGCTTAAAGCTACGCCATTGGTAATTAAGGAACACACTTTCCAATAACATCAAGTGTCTAAATTCCAATACTCTGGATCAAGCATGCATTCTATACTATGGAAACTCTTCCACCTTGCATGAAAGTATTTGAACAAAACTTTTTGTTATATCACAAAGAATGGTATTCTCCACTCCTTTTCTACTTCAAAATCTTCTAGCTTCTCAAGATTTTTAAAACTTTGTTGGATTGTCTACCAAGTCATCCATACTTTCCACTTTCCCTAGGTTTGGTGCTTTTTAATCAGGTTGCGATTCGTAAACATACAGACATTATTATGTGGTATGCATCCATTACACTCCTCCACCAAGCAGGCGTGTTTATGAATTCTTGCAAACTTGTAGCCTTATCTTTCACTTGTTTAGACTGATCAAGCTGCCATTCTCAAACAGCGTATAACCAAAAGTATCAATTACAATGCACTTATTACATAGGAGAGACTCCAATGTGTATTAGTGCGTGCAAAATTGGGTATCAGTAGGCAATTTCAACATAACTAACATGTCCATTTGTATATATGAAGCACTCTTTGTCGTTTCAAAATAAGTTGCACAATTTGACGGGCAAAGTTGATTATTTTAGCAAACTAAGTGGTTTCTTCACTAGTGTATCAATCGTTAAGCACCAAGTTTAAACTATGCATATTACAACCATTGGCATAAATGTGTGGAAAGCATCCTTCTATTGTTTTACCAATATTTTTATAATATTTTGCATTGTCCATGACTACTTGAATGACATGTTCAATACCTAATCTTTCATTACACTTCAACAATATAAGAACTACTTTTAATAGCACCAAAATTGTCAATAAATTTTATAAAAGTCTCTTTTCTTGGACACACCAACATAACATTGATCAAGGGTCTTCTTTGAACATTATATCAATTTTCACCGACAATTGTACATCCTGATAGCACTATATTTCCACGAATGATTTTGGAAACACGCTCTTTTACTTCGACGACGTAACATTTTTCTAAGAGATCATTCCGTATCGTATGATATGAAGGGGTTGCAAATCCTGGACCGTACTCATATATTTTCTTCCATGCATGTTTCCAATAATAGCTCTCAACCATGATTAATGTAGTCAAGAAAATTGCTTTTGCAAGTGCAAGTTGTGCCTTTTTTAATGTCTACATTCGAAAGCTTTGGTACAAAGGTCTTTGTCGCATTTGTCCAAGACTAACCTCGTTGTCACGCTTAAAAGAAACAATGCTAGGTATTGTGTCTCCTTGCACATGTTTTCTTGTAGTGCTTGTCGGTGTTACCATAGGATTGAGATGATTGGAGTTCAACTCTGTCTGCTCTTGGTATGCATTCATAACAAACTTCTTTACCGGGTGTCTCTTTCCACCCTTCTTCTCAAATGCTTTGCAGCTGCGGGTGCTTGAGGATGTATGCATGTGCAACAACTCTTTTTAAGGCCACGCAAAAAATGCTCCATAATATGTGGAGCACCACCTTTTATGACCATGCATAATTTACATTGCCACTCTATATATCGACCACATATGTTGTTTGCAAATTCCCACTCTTTGTTTTTTTCTTTCTTGACAGTGTACTACTTGTACTGACATTTTCTTCCATTGATTGCAATTATAATTGAATACATAAGAACTATATATTCAGTTGCAATTTTTTTTTCCTACATTTCAATATACATTAAAAATAAAAATTTCATTAAGAAAACAATCAAATTTACACACTGCAATTTGTAAATAATAATTAACATTTTTAAAAAACACACACTCTTTATTTAGTGGTGATTAATTTTATTATTTCCTCAATTATTTTCACATGCAACAAAGAATCAACTTAGACATGGTAACGATGTTTAATTATTTGCAATACTAAACAAAAAATGTATGATTTCAATCTCATGCACTAATAATCTTTCACAATACACAATACATAATCTTTATCTCTCAAGCTATAGTGAGACACTCGTCTTATGCAAGCATGAGCGTGCATGCATCGTAGTGGTAGAGATGTATCCTTCAAAATCTCTAGTGTAGGGTTTGATCCTGCATCAGCTACATGTTGACCTACATTGTGGTCAATCGATTGTAGCCCGCTAGGTCAAAGTGGCTGGAAACTGGATGGGCACTACTTGCCATGATGACAAGCCTCTCGATATCTAACATTATTAGCATATGCACTAGCTAGGGCAGGTGGCCCTTCTCCTTGTGTCTTCAAATAAGCTAATGATTATTGCATGGGAACTACCTTCAAGCCATTACATTCCATAAATAAGAAATATGGTAGGCAACCCTTTCGGACACCCGTGGTTGACTACTCTGCTCGCTAATTGATGCTGATGTTGAATATAATGTCATTTAAAGACTAGCTGTAGTAGGGGCTATCAATGTGTCGACTATGGGATATTAGGCGATGTAGCATATGACCTCTATGTCAAAGCTCTATTGGAGAAAATGGTGCATACTCTGCGGTGAGGGTTTATGAAGGCTAAACACTCGAGCTTCATGGAAAGGCAACATAGGCCGCACAGTCAGAGCAGGGTTGCTTAGGGCTTGTCAGGCAAAGCTGCATTGTTTTTTGCCATAGCATTTACTAATTATGAAGCAATAGAAAAAAGCTACAGTTGCATACACCAAAAATCATGTGCCACTCACTATCAAGCGATTAAGCGTGTGCTAAAGTATGTGATTATGGAAGTGATTAAAGCTGTGTGTTTGAGTCAAGCATAAAAAATGTGCACCCTCTGATCCTGTTGTGAGCAACAATAACTATGAGGCTATGTGGATCAGTGTGGCATCTCATTTGAGGAAAAGAACTTAGGCCAACTAACTAACAAGTAAATATGAGTGCTTATGCTTTAGGATTTTTTGGTGGTGAAGGATAAGCCTTGTTCTTCTTTTCCTACATAGGGACCCTTGTCCATAGTTGCTTATGCTTTATTTTTTAGACGCTTTGGCTCTTGTGAGAGTGGATCTTTGATCTCTGTAAGCTTAGAAGAAGGTAAGTTTGTAAGAGTTTCCACCAAGTTGGAATATTGTAAGAGTTGTCACTAGGTTGCAATATTTAAAGATACTTGTGATTAGCACAACAATCTTCATATCCTCTTCAACTTCTTTGTTGAGTCATCTATTTTTACAAGGAGACTCATAAAAATATCATGAAGATACACATATTTAAAAGTAAAGTAATGATTTTGCAATCCAAAGGATTGGATGAAAAGCACAATGACCTTTGATACTTTCTAGTAGCTCTAAAGCTTTGGTCAAGATCATCTAAGCTTCTTGTGCTATTTTGCAATCTCGTATGTGGTGAAAATTAGTTTAGGGTCCATAGAAATTGACTCCAAATAAATACTACCCCGCTTTGATATAAAAAATAGTGCCTAGTACTTAAAGTACCAAGATGAACAAGTACATGAAAGAAAATAAAAATACTCGACAAAAAGTTAGTGTTTGGAAACATTCTATGAATTTTTAGCTCTCCTCTCCCAGAATTCTCACCCATATTCACTTCCAGATCATTTCTATATGTCTTCTCAACTTTTATACGCTCTCCACTAGACAAACACCTAGCTAGTGCTTTAGTTTGTAGATTTCTTACTAAACCTACACAAATTTCATTTCCATTTTGTGGGTTCTTTCACTAACTATAGCCACCAAGAATTCCAACCGATTTTGACTTGTCTCTAACAACCGCACATGGGGAGCATTTTCACCCAGAGCATCTTTGCAAACTGGCCATTTTTGGGGATTATATTACCATTGCTTGGGAATTTAGAGTGGATGTCTGCAATCCTTCATGGGTTCTAATTCGAGATCATGTGTCTCAAGTACACTCTAGTTAGTACACCATACACTCATGGAGAAAGGAGCGTATCATGGGTTGCACATTTTATATTTTTGGACCTCGTTTTTTGATGGATCATATATGGGATTCATTTCTTCAAATATCCTCTAAGGACCATGTGCATGTTGGCATCCATTTTGCATTCTTGACCATTACGGATTCTTGATGGCTGCTCATTATGGCATCTATGACAGGTGTGTGTTGTTTGTTTAATTTCATTCTTAAGTCATATTTATACTATTGGTGCCTTGTCAGCGTGGAGCTATTTTTTTGGAGCTAGGGTGTGGTATTGTTCTCGTACTGGTGGTATGCTTAGTACTAGGGCCTACATGCATGTGCTGCACTTGACATCGAGTCAAGCCATTGATAGTAGATTATGTGCTAGCCTTGCTTTGCCCTCTTCTACTCCTCTATTTGAAACATGGACTTACTGGTCTCTTAATTATTCGCTCGAAAAATTTTGCTCGGGCTATGGTAAGACTCTCTTGCGATCCCGAAATCCTATTCAAGTTTTGTAAAGTGTATTGTGTTTGTTTCGTCTTGCCTTTTCATTTGAGTGTCTTCATGATCAGTTTTGTGAAGGTTTTTGACTATGTTTTAGTGGTATAAATGCTAATCTTTTGGTAAGATGTTGTTCTTAAACCTTAGGAGGTGTTGTTATCGTTTTTGTCGACCTCGCTGTCCATGAATCACGATTTTTATACCTCTTAGGATCAAGTTTTAAGTCTCCAAATTTGTTCTATTAGCCTTTTCTATAATCTCTTAGAGTTTCGTGGCGTTTTGAGCTCATTTACCTGAGAAACCGTTGAGTGATTAGTTGGTTTGAGGACTGACCATTTTCTTGTTGATTGTTGATTCATGGTTGCTCTTGTGTATCTTCTTACCTAGGTTCACTCTGTTGAGTATGAAAAACTCAATGCCTCTCCATGCCCCATCTAGGTTGCTTCCCCAAGTATTTACATTGTGTATGTTAGTGCCATATAGCTATGCTATAGACGTCCATCACAACAATCCGCTAACATTGCCATCATTGTGGGAGGTTTGATCTTATGATGGTTAAATGACCTTGTACCTATACTAGTGTTCTTTTAAACCTTGGAATCCATTCCATCTCCATGTTTCTAGTTTGGGTCAAAAATACCCTTTGGGGACCAAGCTTCAAGACAAACAGATTCTTGCTTCTTTGTCTTCAAATTGTTTTGAGTGTTGTTTTCAAGTGCAGTTCACCAAAATCGCTCTATTTTTTTATAACTCCAAATTGAGTCAGGTTTTGCTAGGATAAAATTTTATGAGAAATAGAGCAACAAGAATGAAGTCAAAGCCATTTTTGACCTAGGATTCCCAATTCCAAACTTTTAGGGTGTTTAGAATAGGTGTCCTAATTTTTGAGGGCCATTAATAACTGACTATCTAGAGACTTGAAAATGGGCAAAAAGGGACAGCCTACACTAGGCAAAGGTGAGATAGTCAAGGACTATCTTGAGACTATATATTGAGCTTCAACCATGTCAAATCATCAACCACCATGATTTTTGACTCAAGTCATAGATATGCTACATATGCAAACCTCAATGGTCTTAGTAGTAGAGTACTAATCTACCAATGTCTAAACTACATACAAAAAAGGCTTTCAATTGCAATTGGCAAATGCTTCTTGAGTAGAAATACGTTTAGGTTGTTGTGGTTTGACATACCATCTCTTACAAGCAAGGCATATACATTTTCTAGTTGTTCTATAAATTCTTGATCCTTGTGTATGACTTAGGTGAGATTGATGATTTTGATATGACTTTGTCCTCTCAATTTGCAATGGCTTTGAGTGTATTATATTCACTAATGAGAGTGCTTTCAATTGCAGCTGGCAAATGATTCTTGAATAGAAACACGTTTAGGTTGTTTTGGTTTCTCTTACAAGCAAGACATATACATTTTCTAGTAGTTCTATAAATTCTTGGTCCTTGTGTAGGACTTAGTGAGATTGATGATTTTGATGTGACTTTGTCCTCTCGATTTGCAACAGCTTTGAGTGTATTATATTCACTAATGAGAGTGCTTGATAAAGGTGGATTCTTCTTCATAACTTTTTCACCTGTTCGAGCCAAATTTGGGATGGTCTTACCTCTCAAATATGAGGGTAGTGCCTGGATTCTTTATACAATGGGCTCTTCAAAATCAAGAACTAAAAATTCTCCATTTGATTTAAGATGAATTTATGAATGATGGTTACTCTTCTCAAGAGTCTTGACAGAGGTTTAGGAGACAATTTAAATCTATTAGTAAAACCTCTTCACTGCATGGCCTTAAACTCCTCAGCCTTGGACCATACTGAGTGTTTTTATGGGACCTAGTTCTTCAAGTAACCTTAAAACACATTTTAAATGAAAAAAGGAATTGTCTTAATGCAAGTTGTTGGAGTAGACGACAACCATCCCATGGAGTTTGGGTCATGCAAAAACAAAACACAAAGCTGAGGGTGTATTGGAGGATGCCCAAGTGTGGATGAAGAATCCATATGGCTAGACTTCATAAAAAAGTTTTCTTTGCAAAACCTATGAGTGAGTGATGCATTGCCATCAATAGCAAAATGAGGCATTGTTGGGTTTCTTTGAAGGTTGCTTGTTGGTGGGAAGTCATTTATGCACCAATTAAGCATCAACACGATTTAAATTAATTGGGAGTGCTCCTCTGCAAAAACACAACTAGGCCTTATCGTTGTCGTTGGTGGTGATTATGAGAAGATGTTGCCCAATTCAACATTCTATTTGTGTGTGTGTGGTTGTGAGATTGTTGGTTGAATATCGACTACATTAAATCACTTGCATTGGTTCTTCAATTGAAGTCAGCATCATCAACGCAGATATCGCTTATCTTTAGAGAACTCCTTGCTCCAGTCACGCTTCCCACAAACTTAAGAAAAGTGCTCACTCATGAAGCAATGGATTATTTGAAACACCATTTTGATTTCCTGATCTTGAAGTATACCTTCTGAATGAACTCGCATCAGCAGGCTCTTCGTCTCTTGAGAATACTAGCAATATTCCATTCAATAATCTATATGTAACAGGATTCTCTCCTGGTTTGATACCATATAGAAAATTAGAGTATATTAGTTTGCTAATTTATCACTTGAACAAGACACATACTATGAAAAGATGTACAAAAAGCAATCCCCCTATAAAGTAAAAAGGAGTCATTTTAGGGGATGAGTATCTTTTAGGAGATGATCTTGGCCTATCTTAGGGTTGTACCAATAAGAGCAAGAGCTAAAGTGGCTACCAATGAAATAAAAGAGGTTTCAAGGCTATGGCTAAAATTGGAGAGATTTAGAGAGATGATTGAGAGTGCTAAAATTAAAAAGATCACAAAGGGTAAAAAACCCTTTAGCAGTATTGAATGCTCAATAATGCAACTAATTGGCTAGGACTAAAGTATATCTAGGCTAGGTAATAAGCTTAATCTCCAAAAAATTCTACCTAGTTCAAGTGGGTCATACACCTAAAAAAATGCTCCTATCAACGTAATAACAAGAGCTCAAGCTCGAGTAGCCATGAAAGAATACAACAATGAGGAGATGCCAGTGAAGAGAAACACATCGAAAATCAATGGAAAATCCATTCAAACTCAATAGAAGTCTTGGAAAGCTAAATGAGACAAGGTAAAAGCCAAACAAAAGCAAACTGAAACAACCATGGCCGTAGAGCTCTCTCAAGCTCATGAGAAAATGGAACAAAATAAGAAAAAGGAAGCTATGTGGGACCAAACAAACCCTCTACAATTAGTTCAAGAGGATCAATGCTAGTAGACAAAGTTTTCAAACCACTAGATGCTCTATTGAAAGCATATGAGGCTACGCAGAAACCCCCTACAATTAGTTGAGGAGGATCAATGCTAGTATACAAAGTTTTCAAACCACTAGATGCTATATTGCAAGCATATGAGGCTACACTGAAACTAAACCATATATTAGAGTAAATACGCATGATTTATCCATATGAAGAAGTTGAGAAACAAAGATGGGAGATATGCAATAACTAATGGAAATTGCACAGGGCATAATGATACCATCCCAACCCTCACATATGCAAAACATATTAACTTCACTACACTTCTACATCCATAAAGACAGACCATACATTAAACAATTGACACTTTGGAAAACAAACTATCCATCTTTGACATCCCTATCTAACCATCAACTAGAAGTAAGAGTTCAACGACCGCTATAAGAACTTAAAAGATACGATAACTAAGGCCCATTATGGCATGCTTCTCTCCTTGACTAGTGAAACTTCAACATAGCTTTAACACTAGGGTTGTGTGTACACGAGCCTCTTTTGTGGCTATAAGCAACTTTTTTGTAAATCTATATTCTCATGAACCATTTTTTTTTCCATCAAATCCTTTTAAGGATTTGTTCTCAAGGCATGTAAGAAGTTAATAAAAAATAGTAATCAATTTTTCTATACGACTATCATTTTTCAAGGGTTATCTTTTAGGTACAATCGGACAAAAAATGCTCAAAACTTTAGCTTTCCCATGTAGACCCCTTAAAAGTTCTCAAACACTTTGGAAAATTACCTGGCACCTATATAATGAGAGTCAATACATATACTCTTTTTAGGAAAAAAACTGTCAACTCATTTTTGACCTAAACACGTATATGCTATAAAATTTAAAAGGCCAATTTTGTGGCTTTTTACTATTTAGATAATCATAATTTTTTGACTTCGCTTTTTTTTGGGAGAAATGATATACCAAGGTGTTCCTCTTATTTCACAAGACCTCAATGATATAACATGTTCATGGTTTCTTATATAATACAGGATCTTAAAGCCAATTCTATAGAATGAGGTGCCAAGCCACTATTGTGGCTCAAACTAAAACCTAGTGTTATGCATGGTTGAGATCCCTACCAACCATGACACCATAATCGTGGCTCCTTATCCTAGAGCAATGAAATCATAGACAAACCTAGGCCAGTTCCACCCTCAATTCTGTTCACATCACTTCACTAGGTATTTGTTTTTGCTTAATAGTTGCACAACCAAAAAAATTTCAAAAGAACAATCAACCCTAATTCACTCAATAACCCCATCCCACAACCTCTCTACATATTCTCAAATTGCCTGCATTAGTGTAAAACTTTCCCATCCTGAAGACAAAACATTTAAATGCCAGTAGAATGCAATCAAAATCACACATCCAAAGCAATAAACAATAACGGCAAAACAAGATGGCTACCTAAGCACACACCAAAGCGTTTTAAATATATAGCAAGAGGCAATCAAAACGTAGAACCATCTTAAAATCCCGGGGCGGTCACTCATTAAAAGTTTCCTATATCACGTGCGTTCAAGAGATTATTAATAGTACTTCAATATAGATATTGCATCCACATTGTGGGCCTATTAAAAAAAAACCCCACCCCCCACTAAAGTATACATAAAATTACACATTTTGGATAATTAATAGTCCTCTCGAGTTAACGCATGTCATATATGATACACATTTTGAAAGTGATCACCCCAAACCTAAAAGACAAATGGTTGACTTCGAGATATTGAAGGAAACGAATGATGAAACATCTTCTCTAATGGAAATGGAACTCAACCACGAAGCTTGGAGATAGAAACTCACTCCCAAATGATTAATGAGCGAAACATAGAGCTTAACGAACGACCATAAATTGTGATTGAAACAAAAGCTCCACTTGATGAACATGTGGTTGCTAACATCACAGATGACAACATATAATGTCAAATGGAACCTATACTAGAGATAGAGGAACCATGGTCAAATGAGTTATGGGAAGCAATAAGAAGCGCAAAGGAAGGAAGTTAAACCTACCAATCTACCCCAATTCCTGAAATAAACAGGGAGTATGAGCACATAAGCTTTGACATCCATTAAATTTACGGTGACATTGGATCTATAGCATCCAAAGAGAGTAAACAACACTCATTAAAGACCTACCATCATATATGGAAGAGTACGAAGCCATTTCAAAAGTGAGAGTTGTACCCTTGTAATGGAAGCCAACACCAAGTATGATCGATTCAAGGAGTGTACAAGGACTATTGTCTACTCCTATCTAATGCACGATAACACTGAGACAGAGTTGCCAAAAATCAAACCACATGTGGGGGCCAAAGTAGGAAACAAATTGGAAAAGATGGGCATAAATTTTCCTTTCAAATCGATGGACATAGAGCCAAAGGAAACAAAATTTCTGAAACCAAAGAGTGTTGAGCTAGTGCCTACAAACATAGTGGAAAAATATTGGAAGGAGAAGAAGGAAAAACTACCATACCGGTAGAATACAAGAACATCAAAATGACAACTATTTTAGATAGCGGAGCATGAATAGCCATAGCTACAAAATAAATTTGGAAAACGTGGGACAAACCAGCCCTTAAACACACATGAAGCCATAGCTAATAGATGGCTATGTAATCTAATAATCATATATTCATATATAACTATTTTTAATTAGAGAACTAATATTTCAACATTTCAAATATATACGTCCACTAGCTTGAAAATGAAGTTACACTAACTTGATTACATTCCCTGCTTTAACTAGAAATATATGTCCATGTGGTCAGCCCATGTGACACTTTGTCTAGACCATCATGTAATATAATATTTACTAGGGTCTCCAATTATTCATTCATTTAAACTAACCATGTAATTTTTCGAAGGTGATTCAAGGATCACTTTACATTTGTAGGTTCAAAAAAACCCTAGCTGAAGTAATGTTGTGCTTAAGCTTCTAAAAATACCAAGAATAATTACTTTTATGATAGAATTTATCAATTTTTAAACCTAGTATTCTTAATCACAAAAGGGTTTTCCTTATTCTATAGAGGTGGAAACCTTACACATAACAATGTTGACATTGGCACATCTTAGACTTACCATGATGACTCTATTTGTAGCCTTTAGCTTAATTTGTTTCTTGACAAATGATGTGATTGTCAAGTTGTACATTGGACTTGGATCTTGTTTTTACTAATGCTGTTTCCAAAGTACCATCTAAGAGTTGAACATTAATTTGTACATGTGTGCATCCAAGCCATTCTTGTGACAACAATTAAATGAAATTAATGGGTGTTTTTTGTGGCACTATTCATTGTGCTACTCTTCACTTGGTTAGGTTCAAGCTTTGTGCTTAAGGATTCAAGGTTTTTCTTCTTCTTGTGTGTCTTGAATTCTAAGTTGTTGCTCCTCCTTCTGTTCCCTTATAGCATGAGTTTGTTCAAGCATCTCTAGCATGAGGGGAATGTTGTTTTTTTAAAGCATGCAACCACTTCTTCAATTAAGCATTTCTTCTCCCGCTAATATAGCAAGCTTGATGGCCCCGTTTGATGATGTGTCATGAATCACAATGGGTCTATTACCTCGTTTTTTCAATTTCTTCTTTCACTAATATAGCAAGCTTGATTTTCCTGTTTGATGATGCGTCATAAATCACATTGGGTCCATTACCTCATTTTTTCAATCTCTTAGCATGTTGTGACGTAATCACCCATTGAAAATTCCTTGTTTTTGACATGTTGATCATAGAATTCCTTCATACATCGTTTCTGCGCATAAGTACCTACCACTACCCTTAGTCGGTTTCATCAACTACTTCAAGTTGATTGAGCCTTTCCAAGAATTTGTGACTAGTCCACTAAACTTTATTTGCCACAGGAAGGGTAATATGGCATTGACTCCAAACACTATGTTGAAGGGAATTTTTCCTATAGAAGTTCTAAATGCTACACGATAAGCCCATAAAGATGAAAGTAACTTTTGACACTAGTTAGATTTTGATTTGTTAACTATCTTGGTGAGCACTGCACATAAGATTTTGTTGGTGCTCTTGGCCTGTCCCCGCTGGCTTGAGGATGATAAAGTGCTGATTTTTGGTGAAGTACCAGGAACTCATATGAGAGATTCAATGGCTTCGTTTAGAAAAGGTGTCCCTCAATCACTCACTATCTCTATTAATAAGATGTGGCCTTTAGGTTCTACCCGCTTAGTATTATAATCTACCACCACTATAATGTATTGTTTGTGTGGTTGTTATGCACGTGGGTCTTCTGGGGTGGTCACTTTCCTCAATGTGTATCATATCACATGAGTTACCTAGAGAGGCTTAATAGTCAAGAATGTATACTTTTACGATTACATTAGAGGGAGGTGGGGAGTTTTTAAATAGGTCCACAATATAAATATAATGTGCATATTGGAGTATTATTAATAATCTCTTGAGGGCACATGATATAGGGAGATTTTGATAGGTGGCCACCTTGGAGAGGATCTATGGGCCCTACAAAGAAAATTTCCCACTTGGAAAAATTTCATGTCCCCATCATTAGTCTCAAAGGAATTTTCTCTCTATGAACAGGTACCTTGGTATACTAGCCCTCATCGAATCATTGGACATAAACTTCCACACCCATCAACAATGTAGGCAATCGAAACCAAGCAACAAGTACTCGTTCAGTCGTTTTTTTAACAGAGAAATTACCTTGGGCTTGAACTGCATGTTCTTGCTTGAGGATGTGTATATACTCACTTTTTGTTTCCCACATCCTTAGATGTCCATCTCATCCCCTTTTGTAGAGATGATTTGAAATCACTTTTTGTTGCTCACATCCTTAGATTTCCATCTCATCCCCTTTTGTAGGTATGATTTGAAATCATCTGATAATCAAGAGCCTCTGCCTCAATGTACCTTTGCCCCACTTTACTCAATTTATTAAGAAATGTTTGAGTTGAGGGCATCTCCCAAAATGCAATGTTGTTTGGAATGTCGTGCAGATATGCCCAACAGGGTCAGGCCGAAGAATCTCAGGACTAGGAAGCTTTGGACTGTTTTAAGCGGATGCATTGTGAGGGCGTGTCTCTATAGATGCAATCTACTACGCTTGCATCTTGAAGGCATGTGGTAAGATGTTAGGCAAGAAGATTGTGGTGGCATATGCCTTATGTAGGCAACCACATGTGGAAACTGTCTATATTGCTTTTCACCATGAGCTAGATGCGGTGCATGATCAATATGTGACTGATAATGATTTTATGATTCTCTTCATAGAGGCAAACATCCAGAGTATTATGCTCTGAAAGATGACTTTTTGACACGACATGGCAAGCTTTGTGTGACGAAGATTTAAAAAGAGAAGAGAGTCATGCTCCACCTTATGCTAGTCATAGAGGTATTGATAGTTTGATTAAGGCTATGGAGATGTATTTCTATTGTCCTTCTTTGGGCAAGGATACCAAATTTTGTCAGGAGTTGTTTGGTTTGCCAGAGAGTAAAGTCTGTTCGCGGAAAACTTCTTGGTCTACTTCATCCCCTCATGATTCCTTCATCTTCGTGGGAAAGCATTGCCGTGGACTTCATGTTTTATCTTTCGAAAACTTAGTCTGGGAATAATGGCGTTTAGAGGACCATTGATCGATTCAACAAGCAAGCACATTTCATTCCAACTCTGAAGAGATTACATCACGACAGATGGCTAAGAT
Source organism: Adiantum capillus-veneris (assembly GCF_014529385.1). Classification (NCBI taxonomy): domain Eukaryota; kingdom Viridiplantae; phylum Streptophyta; class Polypodiopsida; order Polypodiales; family Pteridaceae; genus Adiantum; species Adiantum capillus-veneris. Next base: position 120,135,660 of record NC_140939.1, read on the forward strand.
GTTTTTAGTTCATGTCTTCATGTATCATGGGATGCCAAAGTCTATTGTTGTTAGTGATAGCAATCCAAGAATGACAGGATTCTTTTGGAGAGCTTTATGGCAGAATTTACATACTACCTTCAAATTTTCTTGATCTTATCATCCACAAACAAATGGTCAGTTAGAGGCAACGAATTTGACACTTCTTAATTTGTTGAAGTATTATGTGTCAGATAATCTAGTACAGTGGGAACACTATTTGCCTTTGGTGGAGTTTGCTTATAACAACACCATTCATAGCTCTACTAGTAAAGCACCCTTTGAGATTGTTGAGGGAGCTAAGAAGCTTTCACCTATGGTAAGGTGATGGATGATGTATTTCAAGTTGTCAAGTTTGTGGAGGATTTGGATGCTGCTTATGAGCAAGTGAAGACAACCATTCAGAAAGCTTGGGATAAGCATAAGAAAACTGTAGATAAGTATCGATGATGACTCCGCTTTAATGAGGGAGATTGGGTGCTTTTGAGATTGGGTGTCCAGTGAAGTGACACTTTGAGAGTGCACCACTGCACAACAGTTTAGAATATCACAAGCCGACCTTAATCAATGGTAATGAGTTCTTTCTTGTCCAACTGCAAGATTTTTGAAATAAGAAAGTCCTTCCAACCCGGGAGGAGAAGGATAAGTCCCCCTTCAACACTGGAGGGGATAAAAGTGGTAGGGGAAGGGCACGTTCCTTAAGGTGTTGTTATGAATGTGGAGAATGGTGCCAACTCTACACCATATGTATGCATGGTTTTTCTTTTTTTTAAATGGGCACAAGCATCCCAATGCAGGAAATGCATCTTTTTCCATCTTTAAAATTTACTGTTTGCAAATTTTATTCTCCACATATCCATTAATGCGAAATCTCATTTGTCTTGTGAGGTCGTGGAGCTTTTGGTAAAAGATTGGAGGAGAGATGCTACGAAGGCTTCAAAATAAGAGACGATATGAGGGGGAAGGTACAACAATGCTCCTCTTTGTTAATTCACACACTATTTCCACATTGAATCAATCAAGGCAAACTAGTTCCATATGTCTACACGAGTAATCTACTACATGTAAACATATTGTCCTATAGCAAAGGCCACCTCTGTAGCAGTGGGACACGGCTCTTAGGGGTAGAATATTGGCGAAAAGGCCGCTTCTCTGAGAGTCTCTGTCCATGGGTAATTTAAAAAGCAGGGCTGCACGTGGCACGTAGTGACGCGGCAGCCTACAAATTACAATGCTGGAGCCTCTGAGTGGATGCCATGTTGCATGGCAACGGAGGCGTCGCGACTCGCCTTGTACTTCCCTGGCGAGTGAACAATACTAAGAATGATAATGATAGAGGAGGGCGCCATGGAGGAGCCGCTGCTTTGCAGAAAGCCGCTGCCCCAGCTGTGCGTATCGGAGACATGCAGCATGCAGCAGGATCAGCTCCCGGCCTGTTCGGAAGCCACTCCGTCCAGTATCAAAGATCGCCTCATCTTTGGCTCCATTTCCGATTCCTTCAGCTGTCTGGACTTCGCCCGCTTCCCTCCAGCGGACCCCCTCTCTTCGTCGTTTCGTGACAGAAACATTGAGCAAGTTCCTGACTCCGACCTAGCGCAGAGCTCTATATCTCTAGTAATTGAGGGGAATGAGCTGGACGAGAACACCAGCACCAGATTTTTTACCAGAACCGATAGCCAGAAATCACCCAAAGGTCTGCCGAGGCCGCCCTCCATTATGAGCATTGAGGAGTTGCAGGGCTATGATGCGCATGCAGCAGCAACTCTGGAAGGAGAGCACACCTTAGATAATGCTTCTAGGCACTTGTTTAGATCGAGGACTGCGCCTGCTATCTTTGGCATTAATCGCCTTCGGTCTGGAAAAGTGGACTTTAATGTGGCAGCTCCACCTGCATTGGCCTCACCCATGTCAGTTGTCTCTCAAGCATTTATTGGACTAATGCTGTATCTGTCAGTGGGCATGTTAATTTATACACTTCGAGGGCAAGAATTCTCTGGAGCAACTACCAATGGTTTTTTCGATGCCTTGTATTTTTGCATTGTTACCATGTGTACCATTGGATATGGTGACATAACACCTGTAACACCGATTGCAAAGCTCTTCTCGTGTGCTTTTGTGCTGGTGGGGTTTGGTTTTATTGACATACTTCTTAGTGCCATGGTTAGCTATGTCTTACAAAAGCAGGAAACCCTGCTCTTAAATTCAGTAGCAGCAGGTCCTCGTGAAACTGCCAAAAACTATCTTGTGGATGTCAAGAAAGGGCGAATGAGGGTTCGATCAAAGGTTGTTTTGGCCTTTGGAGTAGTAGTTATGTGCATTGGTATTGGAACATTCATGATGGGATTTCTAGAGGGGCTTGGTTGGCTTGATGCATTCTACTTGTCATGCATGTCTGTGACTACAGTGGGTTATGGAGACCATGCTTTCAAAACTCTATCAGGACGGGTTTTTGCATCGGTTTGGCTTCTTGTGAGTACACTTGCAGTGGCGCAATCATTTCTATACCTTGCAGAGGCACGCATTGACAAGCGACATCGGCTGATTGCGAAGTGGGTTCTGGAGAAGGAGATGACATTTGCAGATTTGTTAGCAGCTGATTTAGACAATGATGGCAGTGTCAGGTATTTGATATACAGTTTTTGAACCTTTGATAGCTTTGCCTGTGTCTAGATTCCTTAGGAAGTTGTGTGTATTGAGTGTTTGAGATAGGGCCGTGCTTTTATTGATGAGAGAATTCTTATTGAAAAGATATTAGAGAGTGAAAACTTCAAAACATGCTCAATAGATAAGTCGGCACTATAAATGAGCTAGCTAGATAAGGTTCACTGATTGTGAAGATGGAAATCTATTACCACATGAGGAAATTGGGAAATATGAATGGCTCCTTTGATTAAGAGGAAAGATCAGCATTTGTGATATGATTCTAAATGATATGTGCCTAAAGAAGGAGCATTTTTTTCTGGAAGATGGAGAAAGATATGTTCAAGAAGGTTATAGAAAGCAACCATTTTCCTGTAAATGAAAGCGAAGAATGATGTCTTTAAAAAGACAAGGGGGATAATTTCCTATCTGCGATATGGGGACTAGAGAAGCTTAAAGTGTTTCAAGCTCAGGATATGAGAGAGGAGCGTATACAAACACAAAGGAGGAGATGGATGGATAATGCTGGGGAAAATACTTAGAACTCTACAATTCAAAAGTGTTAAAACAAGCTCTGTTAATAAAATGAGCCCAAGGGTCACTAAAAATACGACTTGGTGGTGAATAATGATAGAACCTTGAAAAACAGGAGGCCCCACTTTTGACCCATGCCAAATATTTTGATGATAAGTGTCCCATTTAAGAACAATTTCATGTGGACTAGAAGAGTCCTAGGCTCGAATGAAACTGAAATAGGCTCAAATAAATATTCTGGTTCCAACGGGGTTGTACAGGAATGAAAAGCAGCGGTTTAGAGGATGAGCTACACCCGAATAAAGTGGAGAATTTACAATGTTTTGATTTTTGCATCGGTTGATTTTCATGTATAGGAGAGACAAATGTAAACCTCATGTGTCACAACTCCGATAGGTGTGTTCATCTCATGACTATGCGTAAAGCACATCTATGAGAACATAAGCCTACTCCGGAGGCTAGGGTGAAGAATCCATTGACGTAGCCCGTGCATGTGTGGAATCTGGCAAAGCAACACTGGCCGATTTTGGCGAGATGTCTTTGCTCACCTTCAGACCAAGTTGAGTATGTCGTCTTCTGACCATCCCGAGTCCGACGGATAAACTGAGAGGATGAATCAGACGTTAGAGGACATGTTGAGAGCCTATGTCTCATAGGCAATCTGACTGGGAAAGGTATCTTCCACAGTTAGAGTTTGCCTATAATAGTAGCAAGCATTCAGCTACTAGATTTAGCCCATTCATGCTGATGTATGGATTCGAGCCTAAATCCCTGATTGCTATTGGCTTAGAGAGAGTCCAGGAACGCCATTCTCGTGATTTCCTCTATGACATGCAAGAAATGCTCGAATTGGCTAAGGATAGTATAAGAACGGCTCGTGATCGAGTCACTACTTATGCTAATCAAAAGAGGTCTCCAAGGACTCTAGATGTGGGACAATGGGTCTATCTGAAGATACCCAAGGATTCCAAGACTATGCGACAGGAAAGTATTATAAGCTTTCAGCTAGATATTGTGGTCCGTTCTTGATCACAAAGAAATTGGCCAAGTTGCCTATAAACTGGCTCTTCCTTCAGATGTTAAGTGTACATCCAATGTTCCATGTCAGCCGTCTTAAAGTGAAATTGGGCGAAGCCGACGTTGTTGTGCCTATCGAGGAAAATGTATGGCAAGATATGCAAACTGAGTATATTCTTCGAGAACCAGAGGCAGTTTTGGATCATCGTAGCCGTCATTCGTGCCAAAAGGCTTATGACGAGTACTTAATTAAATGGAAGGGTCAATCTGAAAGGTTTGCTACTTGGGAACCAGTTAGAGCTCTAAAAGCTCAATATCCCCACTTCATTGATGAGGACATCAATGGTTCTTAAGGCGGGAAGTATGTTATGTCCCGCTCTTGGGAGAGGGGATCTAGCCCAGACGCCGTCGGGATGGGCGTCCAGTGCCGGCGGGACGTAGTGTGAACACGGTCAGTGTGGCCGGCCATTATTATAAAAGGGAGGCCAAGGCCTCATTTGCAGTTATCGACCCCCACTGGTAGAGTGCCAATGGTTAGCTCGCGAGGCTAGGAGTGCGCGAGGTGACCTCGAGGAGGTGAGGCCGGGTGGTATGGGATGCTCGGTCTTATAGGTGCACGCCTATGTCCTCAGACACTGGCCCCAGCACGGGGGAGCTGCCGGATGGTGGCTATGGTCAGGTGGTTGGTCTGACGCGTGTCTGTAGGCGGGGCCCGTGTAGCCGGGAGATCCACTCTCCGCGTTCGTTTCACCAACCTTGAAATCCTCAGTAATTTAGTCGCGTATTCCGGGTCGGATAATAAGGGTATCCATATGGGCTCCAATCATTGTAGCCTGGTGGAGGTGGTGGTGGGGGAGGTGGAGGCAACGGCAGTGGCAAAGGTAGTTGCACAGAATCAGGGTTAGATGGTTGCACCATATTCTTGAAGACTCCCTTGATCGAAACAGATGGCTGGGAAGGTTGCCGGTTGGAAGCTCTCATACTTCCGGGTGCCGGAGAAGGAGGTATCACCACCTAGGGCATCAGTGGGGGTAACATGTAATTCAAAAACTGTTAAAAACATTGCAGCATCGAAAGATTCTGTTGAGGATGTCGTGAAGCTCGTCGAGGAGAAACTGCAAGTATTCTGCTGAATCCATAAATGCCATGTCTTGGGTTCTCTATGGCTTATGCCCTATAAGAAAAAGCGATGAAGACGGGAGCGCGTCCGATGCATGATGAAGTAAGGGTGGGAATGGCTAATAAGTCCGGGGTCGGGGCACGGAGATTCTTTGAATAAAATTCCAGTAGACTTTGGAAGCGCTGGTTTGCTCTGTCTACGCTGTAGAAGATGATTACTGCAGCTTCGGGGTAACTTCTAGGAATGCTACATGTGTGCTCATGCTATTCTTGACCATTTCCTAGAAATTTCTTGACATGTTTCCTAGCAGCTTATAGAAAGTTTCTAAGCAACCTTCCTTGGGAGGTAAGTCAAGTTCTACAAAAATTCACACTAGAGGTTCTGAGGCTTCCTTGCACCTTCCTCCATCTCCTTGAAGGAATTTCTTGGAAGGTCTCTCCACCACCACGAACAACTTCCTAGAACCTTCATCTCCTTGTGGAAAGTTGCAACTTGGTGGAAGGTACCTCCACCTCCTTAAGGTAGCCACATGGACAATGCCATATGGACAGTCCACATAGGCAATGTCCATGGGCAATGCCACATGAAAAGTGGCACACGGGCTGTGCCACACAGGGAGTCCACATGGGAAATTCCGCATGGAAATACACAAAGTAGTCCACATGGTGAGCACCTCCATGACCCAATGGCTTAAACTAGTCATCACTCTCTTGATTTGTCAATTCTCCTTCCATGTACTCTCGTACAAATTCATCTGCGCCAACACCATGGCATCAAATGGTGGCAGGTGCTCTTCCACACAAATATGGCATTGATGTTTTGACCTTGGAAGAGTGTTTTTTAAGCTGAAATCAAGCTTTGCCTGTGTCTAGATTCCTCTCAGTTTGTCCGTCGGACTCGGGATGGTCAGAAGACGACATACTCAACTTGGTCTGAAGGTGAGCAAAGACATCTCGCCAAAATCGGCCAGTGAACTTAGTATCTCGATCACTAAGGATATCTTTTGGGAGACCATACAACTTATAAAGCTGATCGACAAATAAAACCGCCACTCATGGCTTTTTACTTTTGACTTCGTTGGTATAAACTTCGCCATTTTTGTGAGTCTATCGACCACAACCCAAATAGCGTCATTGCCCCGACTAGTATTTCGCAAACCAACAATAAAGTCCATGGAAATACTTTGCCACTTGGCATCTGGGATTTCCAATGGGTGTAGCAGGCCAGATTTCCTAAGGTGCTCTGCCTTATTGACCTTACACTGAGCGCATCTCTTCACATAGCTCTCTATGTAAGAGCGCATCCTTGGCCAATAGAAATATCGCTTGACCAAAGCCAAAGTTCTCTAGATGCCTGGATGCCCAGCGCTAGGAACATCGTGGCATTCGCACAAAACCCTTTGTTGAATCTCACCGATTTCCAGCACGCAAACTTTACCATTTCTGAGCATTAGTCCACCTCTAATGGAATATTGTTGCTGTCTCGTCTCTCCAGCACGACTCACTTGGGTCTCCGGACCACCCAAGCCTGTATGCGAGTCATGCCCCGCTTCGACCTCGTTCCATATCTTGCCAAAATGGCCATCAGAACGACATAGCCCTTGGAGAGAGAGATAGAAATCCGTCGAGATTTCAGCCATAGACAAGGCATTAACCTCAGGAATCCTGCTGAGTGCATCGGCAACTCGATTGCTGGATCCTTTTCTATAACGGATCTCAAAGTCAAACTCTTGCATAAGCTCAATCCATCTAGCCTTCCGGCCTCTGAGATCACCCTGATCACAGATATAGCGCAAGGAGTGATGATCTGTCCATGCAACAAACGTAGAGCCATACAAGTAGTGCCGCCATTTCCTCAAGGCGTGGACTACAGCATAAAGCTCCTTCTTGTACGTTGGATAACACATTTCAGCGTCAGAAATCTTCTTACTTTCAAATGCAACAGGACGTCCATCCTGGTATAATGCCGCACCAGAGCATAATCACTAGCATCCGTGTCAACCACAAACGGTTTGCTAGGATCCACAATGTGCAATATTGGTGCAGTAGTCACCAAGTGCTTTAGTGTCCGAAAGCTCTCGTTGAGACGCTCATTTCAAACAATAGGAGAATTACCTTTATGATGAGGACCCGAAGTCTTTGGCCCTTTCACCCCCCCTTTTAAAAGTTGTGTAAGCGGAGCAACAACTTTAGAGTAATCTTTGATAAACTTGTGAAAGAATCCAATAAAGCCTAAAAAGGACTTTACTTGGCGTACATTCTTTAGAATGGGCCAATTTCGCACTTTATCCAACTTTTTAGGGTCAAGGCGAATTCCATCGCGAGTAATGATGTGACCCAAGTATAGAAGCTCTTTCCTAAAGAATTTACTCTTGGAAGCCTTAGCGTAAAGCTTCTCAATTCTCAGTACTTCGAGAACAATGCGTATATGCGCTAGGTGCTCAGACAAACTTCGGCTGTAGATCAAGATATCATAGAGAAATACAACAACGAAGTTGCCTAAAAATGGTCTCAACAGATCATTCATCATCTGCTGAAACATAGCTGGAGCATTGGTCAAACCAAAAGGCAAGACCAAAAACTCGTAGTGACTATAACACGTATGGAAGCCTGTCTTAGGAATATCTTCCAGTTTGATCCGTATCTGATGATAGCCTGATCGTAGGTCTATCTTCGTAAAATATAAAGCTCCGTGGAGCCGATCTATCAAATCGTCCATGCGCGGGAGCGGATACTTGTTCTTGACAGTGAGCTTGTTCAACCCCTTGTAATCGACACAGAAGCGCATAGTGTTATCCTTCTTTCGGGAAAGTAACACTGGCGCTCCCCACGGAGATTTACTTGGCCGAACAAAACCCTTGTCGAGATAATCTTTCAGCTATTTCGCTGAATCTCGTCCTCCTCGGTTTTACTAAACCAATAAGGTTGCTTTGAGAAGGGATGGCTACCAGCCACCAATTCAATGCCATGATCTACTCCTCTCGAAGGCGGCAAGCCAGGAGGTAGATCATCCAGAAAAACATCCTCGAAATCAGTCATGATTTCTCGGATAAGGTTGGATTCATCGGAATCCCTAAGTTCAACAGAAAAACATGAAACATTTTTACAAAATTTAGTGACAGAAGTACCAAGCACTAATGAACTAAACCAAGCAGATGGTACACATTGATAAAAGTCAGCATCAGAAGACTTTATTTCTTTATACATCCAAAGTAGTAACGACTGGTATTGCAAAACCATTATTTACAGAGTGTTGATTACAAAGCGACACAGATACATGAGGTATGTCCTGCTTAACAAAAACAAGAGAGTGATGTATATAGTCTATATACAATGAGTCTTGTTTATCATAAAACCATGGAATTCCTAAAATAACATCTGCTCTGTCCTGGCGCATGATATGGAAATCCAGTTTCTCTTTGTAATCAGCTAGCTCGAGCGACAAGTCTGGAACCATCCGATTCCACACATTCGTATCCTCGCCACGAGCCATCTTCATGCGATACTCATGGTCACTGTCCCGCGTCCGGAGGCTCAGTTTCTGCACCAATTTTGCATCCGCAAAATTGTGTGAGCTTCCATTATCAAGAAGTACGGTCACGTCGTGACCATTGATCTTCTTGGGGAAACGGAGAAGATCGTGCTTACCAAACACTATGGTGCTAAAAATACAAATAGTGCATGAACTGTGCGCTAAACGATGGATTTCAACTTGAATGACATCAGAGTTACCTGAGATCTTGGAATCTGAACAGAAGGACGGCCTTGCGGTTTCTTTGTCTTCTTCTTGGGGCAATCCTTGATTTGGTGACCCGTCTGGCCACATCCGAAGCAAGCCCCCTTCTTCACTGCATCAACAACCGAAGCATTTTTGGCTTTTTTCTTCTCCTGAGAAGATCTCGGCGGTGATTTGGACTTATGGTGGAATCGGGGTCGCTTCCTCGAAGCGCCCTTACCGGATTGATAGTCTGCAGTTCTTTTCTTCTCATAATTATGAAATGGAACGTCCTGGCCTTTGCTACTGCATCCTCGACGTCAGTCGGGGCTTTGTCCTTGATTAAGGCCCAATGGTAACCTTCATGTAATCCCAGCAGGTACATGTGCACAGCGTGTGTAGAATCCACCTTGCAGAAGGTGAGCGTCTCTTTGAAAGCTGTTGTATACTTATCAAAAGATAGAGCTTTCATCGAAAGACTCTGCAATTTTGCGTAAGCTTTCAAAAGATCCATTTTGGCGAAATCCCTCTTGAATTTCACACAGAAATCAGCCCACGTCGTAGGCTTCTCTGTCATGTCGCGCAACCAGGTAAGCGCCTTACTGCGCAGATAGAGGAATCGTTTGAATCCTCCGTTCATCATGCTCCCCATGGAGATCAAAATACGTGGTCCACTGATGCAGCCAGTTATTTACAACCAGTTCCGTACACTCCTTCTCTTCCCCTGAGAAATTTGTATTTTTGTACGGAATCGTGGCAGTTGGACCACCTTGTGAATGCCCAAAAGCAGCAATCTGCGTCCGCAATTGCTCGAGATGGGTTTCGCCCTCGAAAATACGCGCAGTTGTCGACTGAGCCGTATTTTCTAGAGCAGTAAGCCGGGAACTAAGCCCTTGCACGACCCTTTTGAGAGAGGCCAAGCGAATGTTCGTTGAATGTTCGCGTTTTTCAGAGCGGTAACACATTGGTCGAAACTCTGGAAAGTACTTGTAATCCATGTGTAGAGAGTACGCGTGAATGGAATTTGAACATTACCTGGCGCGTCGCCACGCTGCACATCTCAGTTGGAGGAATCCATGGCAAAGTGTGTGAAAAATTGGAAATTTCACGCGAAACTGGGCCTTTTCTGCACTTTTCGGTTGCGAAAAGCTGAACTTTGAGGAGCTCTTCGCGTCGGCGTGAGCGTCTGAAGGCGAGCAGGAGATGGCGGGAGCGCGGGAGTGCGAGCAGGTGAGAGAAGGAGCGGTGGGAGAGAAGCAGAGGGCTGAAAACTGAGCTCTTCTGGCAAAAACTCACTCTCTGTAAGAGTTTTTTTAATAGTATGCAGGTTTCACACTTTCTTTATAAAAAAAACTTAAAGTGTCCAGGCCATTTAAAATTGGGCACTTGAATTAAGGCAGTTAACTCACACAAAAAATCAAATGAAATGTAGCGTGATAAAAAAAATCGAACGCTAACAGCGCTGCCAACAACCAGAGGACATGACGCGTGGAGAGAGAAATTGGATACCCAAGCGTGTGCTCACTCGTGGCAAGCACACGAAGGGGTCGCCAGCCAGAAGCCAGCGTAATAGAAAAGTCCACACTGGACCTCTGTGTGCGCTCTCTCTGTGCCCACTTGCGCAACCTCTCTCCCCTCTTCTACAGCGCAAGAGCTCAGCTCTCTCTCCTCTTTGCTGCATATCAAGAGCAGCCCCCTCTCTTCGCTCCACACTGGAGACTACAAGGAGAATCACTGCGCCCTTTCTCTCACTTTCTCTTTGTATTTACTCACTGTAGCACTTCACAGAGAGGAGTACAAAGGGAGTTTAATAAACTATGCTACATTTAATGCCCAGTGAGAAAATTAAACAACATAAAGTGATTTTCATCGAAATTCACAAAAGAAATCAGCAAATTAACAAATAACTTCCTGATTTTCGACTTCCTGCTCGTTAGATTGCTGAATCTTATCAAAAATCAGAAAGAAGCACATTAAATTTCACCTGCAAACATGCTCATGAGAAGAAAATAATTGATTAAACAGTTATATCATAAAAAATTACATAAAACAGTGATTATCCGACTCTGACCAGCCCGTAGGTGTGCACACAGTCCTTCATGCAGCCAAGCCGGCTCTGATACCATGAAACGAGCGCGGAGAGTGGATCTCCCGGCTACAGGACCGCTTGCGTCGGGCCACCTGATCATAGCCACCATCCGGCAGCTCCCCCGTGCTTGGGCCAGCGTCCGAGGACGTAGACGTGCACCTGTAAGACCGAGCGTCCCATACCACCCGGCCTCACCTCCTCGAGGTGACCTCGCGCACTCCTAGCCTCACAGGCTAACCACTGGCACTCTGCCAGTGGGGGTCGATAACTGCAAATGAGGCCTTGGCCTCCCTTTTATAATAATGGCCGGCCACACTGGCCGTGTTCACACTACGTCCGCTCGGACACTCAACGCCCATCCCGACGGCGTCTAGGCTAGATCCCCTCTCCCAAGAGCGGGACATAACAGTTGGCGGCACGACAATCAAATTTTTCACTTTTTCCGGGGTGAAAGATCGAAAGAAAGCATTGCAATATCTACATCAATTCGACAACATCTATGCTTTGGGGAACTATACAGAAGAATTCAAGATTTCTAGAGCAGTGAGATTTCTTAAAGATAATGCGATGCAGTGGTGGAGTTTAATCGTGACACAACCGCATGCTCCAAGGACCTGGCAAGCTTTCAAGACAGTCTTTGCACGCAGTTATATGACTTCTCTCTTTGAATTCCGGATCTGGCAGAGTGGGGAAACTTGAAAATGCTTGCCACAAAAACCATGAACGACTATAACCAAATGTTTCTCGACATGTACCTTCCGGTGTCCTTCTTTAGGTTCGTTCCCTTGGAGGTCCAATGCGAGCGATACATCATTGGACGACCATCACCATTGCAGGAATATTGTCTCTCCAAGCAAGTCTTCACCATGCAAGAAGAGGCTGACAACGCTGGTGCTTTGGAGAAGAGGCTGACAACGCTGCTGGAGAAGAGACTGACAACGATGGTTATCTGGACTTGCAAACGCTGGCACTGCAGGTTCTCCTGGCGGCTGGTGCCTCTTCTGCCTCTCTAGCATTGCCCATAGATTGCTTATATAGGCCAAGACTGTTGGGTCAAGCAAGCTGACTGAGAGTCCATGATCTCATAAAAAATACTAAGGTCACTTAATAATAAAGTCACGCTAGGAGTGGTTCACACGCGGCTAAGTGCTCATGCTAAAATGCCTGTGCAAGAGAGGGTATGCAATCTATTGACCGGCTTGGTCATGCACGTCCTGTTAGAGGCTCACAAATGTGCCAGGCTCAGTTCTAAGCTAATGACTCATGCTAGACTGCAGCAGAAGCATGTCTACGTAGCGCAAGTGAAGTGCGCACGTGACATGCTCCTTGTTAAAGGTGAGGCACAAGTGCCGAACTTCTATCTCTGGTTTCTTTTGTACTTCTGTTGCTGACCGTTTTTGATGCTTGTGGATGCATAACCAATGAAAACTCTTCCAAACGCGTGGATACTGCGGATCTAGATTTGGTGCGATGTAAACACCGACCATCGAGTTGCTAGGTAGGCTCACTACCATCACAGAATACCAGCCTTCATGCTGACTCTGCCTTGCGAGCAAGTACTACCACTCGAATAGTCCTTCCATGAAAACATTGCGGGTGAAGTTGAAAGATAAGGGTGCTCGGAGGTATTTCCAATGGTTCCATGTCGACGGGAGTGGATGCACACTACATGCAAACGCGAATGCAAAAGAGGGTTAGGGATCATGTCTCCAACTCCTTCCATATCCGCATAAGAGGCAAGTAGATCCCGGTACTCAAGATCTGGATTCTCGTGTATCCGATGTTGGTCTTCTTTCAAAGACATGGCAATGAAGACGGGAGCTAATAGGTCCATGATCCGGACTAGAAGATTCTTTCAGGGAAAAAAAGAACAGAAGAGGTTCTTTCGATTCTCGGTTCTGCTTGGGTTCTTGATCCTTCTTGGATACTTGGGGTTCCTGGTACTTCCCTTGAGTTCACGAAGCCGAAGCACACTTAGAGCTCTGATACCAATGTCACGTGCAGCGGAAGTGTTTATGGATTTAGCTTGGATCTAGTACTCAACACAAACACAAGGGACATTTTACTTCACTTGAATGACTGATCTGAACTAAAAGAAAGGCAGAGACACAAGAGAGAGAGAGAGAAAAGAGGACAACGAATGTCGTTTACCAAATTCTCAAGGGCTCCCTTGCTCTGTTGCCAGAGCAAGTACTTTCTTTATTCTTGCACAATGCTGATACAACGAGTAAGTGTTGAGATGGTGATGCTAATGGGTATTGATGCTACCGATGCTGGGTACTGGTGTTGATGCTACTGATGCTAGGTACTACTAGGTATTGAGGTACTGAGAGGTTCTCTGTCGAAGACGATGATGTCGACGACAAGGTACTGATGGGGTCTATGTCGACGACGAGGTATTGATGGGTCTATGTCGACGACGATGCTGATGGAGTCCATGTCGACTGCGATGGCGACGATGAGGTACTGATGAAGTCTATGTCGATGACGATGGCGACGATGGGGTACTGATGGAGTCTATATTGACGAGGATAATGTCGACGACAAGGTTCTGTGGATCTATGTCGACGACGAGGTACTGATGGGTTTGTGTTGACGATGATGATGTCGATGAGGACAAGGGCGACGACGCTACATCTAAATGTCGGAATCTGCTAGCATTGTTGATGGTTTGGATCTGTAACCGTGACAAGGCTAGGGGCTGAGAACTGATGGCGATCAAAGGGGCCGAATTGCTGGCTGTTATGGGTTGAAAACGTTGGTGCTAAATGCTGAAAACTCTGAGGCTTCTTGGTTGAAAACGCTTTTGGAGAAGAGGCTGACAATGCTGGTGCTCTGGCCTTGCAAACACTGGCGCTGCAGGTTCTCCTGGTTGGTGCCTCTTCTGCCTCTCTAGCGCTGCCCATAGGCTGCTCATATAGGCTAGAACTGTTGGGTTGAGCAAGCTGGCTGAGAGTCCACGATCTCATAAAAATACTAAGGCCACCTAATGTCACGGGGACGTGGCAGCTGTTAACTATGTCATGAGGACGTGGCAATTGCTAACTTTAAATGTTGGTTTCTTTCCAATGGTTTTTGTTTTATTTTTGAGACCCTCTTCATGAAGTAGCAAACGGTCGGACATTCTATGGCCAATGTGAACGGTAGTTTCACCCGCAGATGGGTAGTGGTCGGCACTGAAATTCGTACGGTAAGAGGATGTCTAGGCTCAAAGCAAGATCATATAGGTCCCCCCGTTGTACTTAGCAAGTTGGTGGATACTAGGAAGTGAACTCAATAAAGGCCTAAAGTCAAGGTGTGACTACCAACAGAAAGTATCCCAACTGAGTATCCGATAGTTGGGCCACATTGCAGTCCCAATGAGGAAGATGGTCAGAAGACCATTGGGAGCCCAACGGAATCATTTTCCTAAAATTTAGGAAAATGCTATTTTGGGCCGTGAAATGTGTTCGTGTCATCACCTCCGGTATGACTAGGGGAACATTTTACAACTCTGCCGCGAAGTCAACTGAGCAACCAGTCGGGAGATTTTTAAGCGGAAAACCCGAAACGGGAAAATGCTTGTAAATGCGCCAACTGACACATTTCTATGCACTTGCTTAATGCAAAGAAGAAGTGGCGCTGAATTTATAGCTGGGAGGCTCATTTTTGAGTTTCCAGCCACAGGTTAAGAGCTATGGAGTGCTTCCTTTCCCTTTATGTACAATGTGGTGCTAGTAGTGATGCCCTGCACGCTACACACTGCTCTCTCTCCCCCTTACGTGCAGTTATGTGATGCCCCACAAGAGGGCTTTTCATTTGACTGATGTACAGTTGTGTGGGTTTATGCGCGATTGCTGAGGCAAGAGCCCCTTGCACAGGTACTGGGTTAGCTAGTGGCTAATTCCCCGTAGGTACAGGTGAATTCGGAGAGGTTTTACGGGAGAAATCTCGTCCGATTCAAAGGGCAAGTGACCCTATAGGTGCGGGAGCTCGAGATCTTGGTACAGATGCGACCGGCATGCGAAACGGAGCCTAAAACATGGAATTACAGCCTGCTGTGTATTTTTGCAGGTTTAGGGTTTCGGCCCTAAACTGGCCCTAATACCCCTAGGAGGTTCAGGGACACGAGGGAATCGTTGTACAAGTGATCTAGCGCATTTTCGGGGCAGAAAACAGAGAATTCAGCGTGCTGCAGATTCTCGCCAGGTTTTGCAAAGTGTTCGTATGCGTTGGGAAAGTCATCTATTGCGTGGGGATATTGACTGTGACGCGTCCTAGTACAAATATGTTGCCGAATCGGGCTAGAACAGGTGTTTCTTAGCCTGGATTGTGCGGGGCAGCTCGTAGGAGATCACAGGTTTTATTCCCTCTCTTAAAGAATAAAGAAATACCGAAAGGGGTGCCAATTTTGGGGCCTACAGGTTGTCGGCGTCTGCTCGGAGCATTCTAGCTTCCGAGCCGTGTGTGTACCTAGGTGTTAATCCCCTTTACACAACGCCTACCGCCCCACGGGCCAGTTTCATGGTTCCATTGCCGGGATATCAATCACTTTTTCCTTAAAGAGTGAGCCTCGGTTGTTTTGGGTAAAGACACAGAGTGCAGGAACGTGGGATTAAACTATGGCCAACAAGGGGAAGGGCATTATGGAAGAGGGTTCCTCTTCAAAGGATAGGCAGGAGATCCCTATGGTTTTTGAGATTGGCGATAGCTCACGGCCACGTGAGTCTGTACCTCCTGTCATGTCCCTCCAGTAGTACAGGGCTTTATGTCTGGGCAACTTGAGGATGATGCGTTCAGGACTCAGTTAGTTGCCGCGGTGAATGTCTTTTCGCAGCTGGTGCAGAACCCAAGGTTTATTGAGTTTTTGCCAGTGCCACCAGTGCAACAGCAAAATAGGCAACCTACGCCGCGTACGGAGCTTGTTGAGGCTCAAGCCCAGGTACTTCATGCGGCTCAGGAGGATAGGGAACACTCGCATGTTGCGTAGTCAGGGCTCCAAAACAGGTTCCTCCCATGCTTGAACAGGTGGCTAGAACGCCTATTCCACAGGTTATGCTAGTTCAGCCCGCCACCTTTCAGAGCCAGCATGCTGTCTTGAATGGACAGGGAAGTGGATACCAGGCTATGCACCCAGTTTTTCCACCACCCACGGTAGATCCTGGGTATTTCGGGGGTGGATCAGTGTTCCAAAGTGTGGCTGGTTATGCGCTTAGAGGTCAGCCGTACATGCCAGGAATAGTGTTTGGGGGTATGCAAGGCATCATGCCAAACCCCATGTATGGTAGTATTGGCATGCAGCAGGGTTTTCAGAGCAACCACGGCCAGTTTGGGGTGCCACAGGGTCATTTTGGCATGGCTTGTTTTTCTGGACAACAGCCAGATATCGGACCTTTGACGCAAAATGTGAATGGCCAAGATGTGTTGATCATGCCTACTATATTGCGCATGTTGCAGACCATTCCATATGACAACTTGGGGGCACAGGAGAAGCCGAAGGCTTACAAAGAAGGTGGTGCAGTCGTAAAGTTCAGTTCCTTCAGTGGTTTCGAGGATAAGACAAAGGCCGTCACTTTCCTGCAGCAGTTTGATACAAGTTATGCGGGGGGGAATTTTACAGAGGCCTCGAAGGTCAGGAAAGCTGCCACTTTCGTAAAGGACAATGCGCTTGCTTGGTGGACGACATTGTTAATGCAAGGACAGGTACCCGCCACTTGGGTTTACTTCAAGCAAATGTTTGCATCTGCTTGGCTGTCAAATGAATTTGAAGCCGACGTCATGACAGATTGGCACCAGCTTACTTCAGCTTCATGCAAGAGCTTGCTGGAGTACAATCGGAGGTTTTGTAAAGCGTTACTCTCAATGACCTCCTACAAATTTGTGCCACTGATAGAGCAGATAGAGAAGTACTGTTGTGGGCTGCCTAAAGGGCTTCGCGATTACTGTACCAAGAACAGAGTGGCTACCCTCACTTGGCTAATGGAAGTTGCGAACACTGGTCTTGCCTTGTTGAAAGGAGAGGACAGTTGATTTCCGAGCGACGACAAAGGAGGGCACGAAAAGAAAAATTCAGCGAAGAAGCCCTTTGTGAAAACGGCTCCTGATGCGTCATAGGGGTCAGAAAAGGCCATCAAAGACAAGGATTCAGCTGGGACTTCTAGAGCGCAGGCAAAGAAACAGAAAAGGAAGCCTTTTGTGCGCAAGTCGCTCGAGGAAAAGAAGGTTCTAATGGCTGAAAATAAATGCTTTATATGCGAGCAACCTGGTCACTTTCCTACCAATTGTCCACAAAGGACAAGACCAGCTGACTCAGAGGATAAAGAAGACCTGAAAAGCAAGAAGCCTAAACCCACGGCAGGTTTGGTGCCATACATGGTGGGTGACAGGCCCAGCACAGATGCCAGTGAGTTATGTAGGGCATGGGGTAAAGTTAGGGATCAGACGGCACTCATCTTCTTTGATCCAGGTGCCAAAGCCAACTATATCTCACCAGCGTTAGCTATGAAGCTGGGCATCAGAGCTGAAGAGATGGGGTACAGAGCAGAGGCAGGGTTGGCATGTCCTGGCCACTCAGAGTGTGTTACTCCCATCATTGGAAAGCTGCGTCTGCATATTCAGTCATATGTGCACACAAAAGAGTTCTACATCATGCCGCTGGAAGGATGTGATGCCTTGTTGGGGATCCCGTGGATGTTCCGAGTGCATGGAGTCTTGGATGCCTACAACAAAAAGATCACTCTGCAGCATAGGGGCAAAACTCACATCTTGGATGTAAAGCTTAAAGGAGAGTCAGTCCCTTTTGTATCTGCTTCTGCTATCACTTCTGTAATAAAGAATCATCTTTTTGTGTACTTGATTTTTGTACGTGATGTCTCAGATAGTGATCAGTCAAATTTATATGTGTTAGATAAAGAAAGGTCAGCATTTTTGCAAAAGTATAGTGATTGTTTGTCTGATTCATTACCATCGCAACCGCGAGAGAGACCTGATGAACATCGGATAGATTTGGTGCCAGGGTGTAGCCCACCAAATAGACCTCCCTACAGGGTTAGCACGGCGCAGCAGAAAGAGATTATGGGCCAGGTTGAGGAGTTATTAGAGAAGGGGCTGATTCAGTATAAGCGGCCTGTACAACGTAGAGAGCGGTACTATTTCAATTACCTGTTAACTTTACACAGAGCACTGAGAAGGGAAGAGAACACAGTTGCGTCCAGCGACTAGAATGTCACTGCGCACACGAGACCGACACCCTATAGGCCCCAAAGACTGGCGCCCCTTTCGGTATTTCTTTATTCAAATTAAGGTAGACGATCCGACCACTTCGCACAAGCTTTCACAAAGCTGTCCAAACCTGGCGAGGGCTGAAAACGCAGGTTTTCGACCAGATTTTGGCAGCATAATGGCGCGAAAACCCCTGTAGGTCAAAAGCACCTGTCTAGGACGGATTCCCTCGCTATCTGGAAGCTTTCTGGTGAGCTGTCATAGAATTTCAGCGGTCTGTAATTCCCTGTTTTTCACTGCCGGGTGCCCAAAAGCATGTACATGCATCCCAAGGCTCTCACGAGGCTCCCCCGGTGTTCCCTTGCAGTTTAGGTGCGAAACCCTAAACCTGCAGAAAAACACAGCAGGCTGTAATTCGCTGTTTCGGATCGTTTTTAGCGGAGCGAACACGCCTACGCGTGTCCCAAGGGCTCCCGCACGCAATGGGACAGTACCCCTGTGAATAAGACGAGTTTTCACGCGAGAAAACTCTCCGAACTGGCAATCTTTCGCGATGGAACTCTGCGTACCTGTGGGGGATTAGCAATTAGCTAATCCGGTTCCTGTTCAGAAGGCTCTTGCCTTGGCAAATGCGCATAAACCCCCAGAACTGTACATGTTCATTTGAGTAGCCCAACTAGTGGGGCATTACCATATGTGCCAAAGGGGAGAGAGATATGCACGAGAGCAAATCATCGCGCTACATGAGACAGAGGAGAAGGCAAGCTTTCCATTAAAGCTGTAGACCTGCACCCACCACTCTCACACACAGTGTAGCTCATTTATCCTAAAAAATAAGCCTCCTCTCTCAAAATGGGCGCCCCCTCTTCAGCTGGAAGTAGCAAAACTGCCAGGAGCCGCCATGTGTCCAGTTTGCCCCTTTTGAGTTAATTCTCTAGTTCCCACTGACTTATAAAGTTATAAGTGACTTTCCGAGTGGCCCAGACTTCATTTGGCGCACACAGGCTTCCATACTCATCAGAATTCAGTGCTAACTGGCCCGACCAGTCCCAGACCGACCGACCCAGACTCTCGATGTGAGAAACCTATTCGGCCGCAGCCGTTTCACACTGGCCATGCAATGGCCACTTGCACCTTTTCAAGGGTTCCGGGGAAAACAAGTAAAAATAAAATAAATAAAAATATCTAGTACTTATTTACGAAAGGCAACAGGAAAAATACACCTCCTGGTGACACACCCCACCCTTGAAATACTGCAAGCGACCTCGCTTGCATGCCAATAATACATGCGGTATCTCCCGATATCACATATATTCTATGATGGGAATCCAAGATATACATGCTTCCGGAAATGTAGCGTTGGACGATTAAACAATCCCACCAACCTGGCTACGACACATATATCAAGCATAGAAGTCTTCTAGTGTACTCTCAAGCACAAACTTCTCTAGCTAAATTCTGTATGGAAAGAGTAGATACAATTGCTTAACTACTCTGTTGAGCATCATGAACCATGCTCTTGCCTTGCTCCAGAAAAGGCTAGATCAAGTCACTATGGGTTCCATCTGAAAGGCTTCAAGATACAATTGCAATAGCTGAGGTGAATCAAGCAATTCAGACTCTTCCATCCATTTGGCATCCAACGATGGATAGTTCTTGAACTTCACCAAATAGCGTCTTGCAACCTTTCCTCTAACCTTTCTTTCTTTATGTGCCAATATCTGTTCAGGAACAAGGATTTCATCCAATTCTTCCACTTCGGGTTGTTCCTCATCAAGCATATTCTCTGGCACATCACCAACAAAGGGTCTTAGAAGGCTGACATGAAAAGCATTATGTATTTTCCAGTCTTCTGGTAGCTTTAACCTGTAAGCTACATCGCTGATCTTTTCTGAAATCTGAAAAGGACCATAATATCGCATACTGAGCTTAGGAAACAAGCGTTCTTTGCCTTTCCTTTTCCTTAACCTGGCCTTTTCAAAGCGCAAAAGTACCCAATCACCAAGTGAAAATACAAGTTCACGATGGTGACGATCAACAGCTTTCTTTTGCTTAGCCTGAGTCTTCTCAAGAGCAATCTTTATCTTCCTGTATGTTTCATCCATATCTTGCACATACTTGTCAGCCTCAAAAATCTTGTCCTTAGTCTGCAAAATGGGTGGGACTTTCTTCCCTCCTTCCACTATCTCAAATGGTGCCTTACCTGTTGACGTATGCACAGTGTTATTGTAAGCATATTCAACCAATGGAAGATGGTGTTCCCAAGTTGCCTTGTGCTCTGACACATAACATTTGAGTAGGTCTAGGACAATAGAATTTTCCTCTTCTGATTGTCCATCAGTTTGCGGATGAAACGAAGAAGAGAACTTTAGCGTAGTGCCCATGTTCTCAAACAATGCCTTCCAGAAAAGACTCGTCATACGTGGATCCCTGTCACTGACAATTGACTGAGGCATCCCGTGGTATTTAAAGATATTGCTCATGAATATCTTGACCATGTGTTCTGGCTTTATCTTCTTCCTCATAGGAATGAAATGGGCCTGCTTACTGAACCTACAAATAATAGTCCAAATCCCATCATTGCCTGTTTGCGTCCTTGGAAGATCAAAGATAAAGTCCATTGCTATGCTTTCCCATGGCCTATCTGGGATCGGCAATGGCTGCAACAATCCCGGTTGCTTTTGTGTGTCAAATTTGACTTTTTGGCATACTAAGCATGATCTTACAAATGTGTCAACATCTTGACGCAAAGCTGGCCAATAGAAGAACGCCTCAACACCTTTCACTGTCGCATCAATTCCACGATGCCCAGCATAAGGTGGAGCATGACTTTCCATCAAAATCTTTGGCCGTAACTGTTTGGTAACGCATAACTTTCCATGCATCATGAGAAAGTCATTCTTAAGAATATAGTGCTCATGATGTTGATCCGTTTGGACAACAAAATCAGCCCCTAGCAGATAGTGTTTCCAACTAGTGAGAGCATGAATTACTGCCAGCAATTCTTTCTCATAGACTTGCAAGTTTCTTTCAGTCTTCAAAAGAATTCTGCTCTCATATGCGACTACTCGGCCATTCTGCATTAGAACTGCACCAAGACTATGGAAACACGCATCACACTAAACCACAAAAGGTTTTGAAAGATCGGGCAAAATGATTACCGGATCTGAAGTCAGCTTCTCTTTCAAGTGTTTATAACTTTATAAGTCAGTGGGAACTAGAGAATTAACTCAAAAGGGGCAAACTGGACACATGGCAGCTCCTCGCAGTTTTGCTACTTCCAACTGAAGAGGGGGCCCAATTTGAGAGAGGAGGCTGATTTTTGAGGATAAGTGAGCTACAATGTGTGTGTGAGTAGTGGGTGCAGGTCTACAACTTTAATGGAAAGCTTGCCTTCTCCTCGCTCTCATGTAGAGCGATGATTTGCTCTCGTGCATCTCTCTCTCCCCTTTGGCACATATGGTAATGCCCCACTAGTTGGGCTACTCAGATGAACATGTACAGTTCTGGGGGTTTATGCGCGTTTGCCAAGGCAAGAGCCTTCTGAACAGGAACCGGATTAGCTAATTGCTAATCCCCCACAGGTACGCACAGTTCCATCGCGAAAGGTTGCGAGTTCGGAGAGTTTTCTCGCGTGAAAACTCGTCCAATTCACAGGGGAACTGTCCCATTGCGTGCGGGAGCCCTTGGGACACGCGTAGGCGTGTTCGCTCCACTAAAAACGATCCGAAACAGCGAATTACAGCCTGCTGTGTTTTTCTGCAGGTTTAGGGTTTCGCACCTAAACTGCAAGGGAACACCGGGGAAGCCTCGTGAGAGCCTTGGGATGCGTGTACAGGCTTTTGGGCACCCGGCAGTGAAAAACAGGGAATTACAGCCCGCTGAAATTCTATGACAGCTCACCAGAAAGTTTCCAGATAGCGAGGGAATCCGTCCTAGACAGGTGCTTTTGACCTATAGGGGTTTTCGCGTCGTTATGCTGCCAAAATCAGGTTGAAAACCTGCGTTTTCAGCCCTCGCCAGGTTTGGACAGCTTTGTGAAAGCTTGTGCGAAGTGGTCGGATCGTCTACCTTAATTTGAATAAAGAAATACCGAAAGGGGTGCCAGTCTTTGGGGCCTATAGGGTGTCGGTCTCGTGTGCGCAGTGACATTCTAGTCGCTGGACGCAACTGTGTTCTCTTCTCTTCTCAGTGCTCTGTGTAAAGTTAACAGGTAATTGAAATAGTACCGCCCTCTACGTTGTACAGGCCAGTTATATGGTTCCATCGACGGGATAGTCACTTTTTCTTCAAAAAGTGCAGCGTGGATTGTTGTGGGTGAAAGCAACACAGAGCTTGTCGTTATGGCAGAGAAGAGAGACCAAGTACCTGAAGAGGGATCTTCCTCACATGGCACGGAGAAAGTTCCTTCAACTCTTCAAGAAGAGGACAGGTTGTTTAGAACTCAACTGCGTTGCTGCATGGACATGTTTCAGCAGTTGGCTAACAACCCAAGGATGCAGGAGTTCTTACAGGCTCCGACACAGGGTTTTCAACCTCCTACACAAGGCATGACTGAGCCGTTGCAGGAAAAGGAGATTTCCAATGCGCAGAGGACTCATGATGCTCGAGGGAAAGCCCATGTGGTTGAGGAACTAGCAGTGTCCAATGATCCAAAGCAACTTGCTTTAGCTGGACAGGAACCGTTTGTGAATGGTCAAGGGAGTAATGAACACGCTATGGGTCAGACACTTTCATTACCTAATACTTATCCTGGTTATTTTGGAGGTGGTTCAGTGTTTCAAGCTATGGTTGGACCT
This sequence comes from Adiantum capillus-veneris, assembly GCF_014529385.1. Taxonomy (NCBI): domain Eukaryota; kingdom Viridiplantae; phylum Streptophyta; class Polypodiopsida; order Polypodiales; family Pteridaceae; genus Adiantum; species Adiantum capillus-veneris. The sequence goes on from NC_140939.1 coordinate 120,158,791, forward strand.
TCCACAGGTTATATGCCAGGGAATGTGTTCGGGACAATGAAAACAGGCATGGGTAACCCTATGTACGCGAACATGGGTGTCCAACCAGGTTTTCAGGGTGCCTATGGCCAGTTTCGAGTGCCTTGAACACAATTTGGTATGGCTGGTTTTTCGCAGCCATACGTACCAAATGCAGATACCACAGGTAAAACAGTTGATGCGAGTGCTGGAATGAACAATCATGGAGCACCCCTGTTACAGGCACCTGTTTATGATAATGTGGCTCCTTTGAGTCAGCTTAAGGATTACAAGGAAGGTGGGCAGGGAGTGAAGTTTGAAACTTTCAGAGGAACTGAGGATCAATTGAAGGCTTTGACCTTCATACAGCAATTCGATGCAGCTTATGCTGTAGGAAACTTCACGGAATCTTCAAAGATACGCAAGGCTGCCACTTTCTTGAAAGGGAATGCGCTTCAATGGTGGACCGCATTGTTGAACCAGGGTCAAGCCCCAACAACGTGGGTCAAATGCAAACAGCTTTTTGCGCCTGCATGGTTAACAAACACTTTTGAAGTGGATGTGATGACAGAATGGCACGAGTTGAATGCTAAACAGTGTGCGAATCTGGAAGAGTACAATAAACAGTTTTAGGCCGCACTGTTGCCAGTCACCTCTTACAGGTTTCTGCCATTGTCAGAACAAATTGAGAAGTACTGTTGCGGATTGCCCAAGAAAATCAGGGACTATTGCACAAAGACTACTGTCATGAATATGTTTCAGTTGATAGAGAATGCAAGAGTGGCCAGCAATCTATCGAAGGGAGATTCTGATGGATTTAATAGCCACAAGAAAGGGTCCCAGGGCAAACAGTTTTCAGCCAAGGGCAATGTTGCAGCAAAGCCTTCTGAGCCTCCCACAAAGAATCCCTCCACTGAAGAAGGTGATACGTCCAAGAAGCAGTCTAAGTCTTCTTCGGGACGAGGACAAGGACAAAAGAGGCATTGTTCTGGCAAAACTTTTGAAGAACGGAAAGCTCTTAGGGAGGCCAAGAAATGCTACATTTGTGAATAGGAAGGACATTTTGCAAATGAATGCCCACAGAAGAAGTCATAGGATAAGGATTACAAGTCAGACCATAAAGGGAAGAAGCCAAAGCCAAGTGCAGGACTTGTTCCAGATTTGGTTGGAGACCAGCCAAACACAGATGCCACGGAGCTGTGCAGAGCTTAGCCAAACACAGATGCCACGGAGCTGTGCAGAGCTTGGGGCAAAGTTAGAGACCAGACAGTGCTGGTTTTCTTTGATCCAGGAGCCCTTGCAAATTTCATATCACCAGAATTGGCATCAAAGTTGGGCATTCGTGTAGAGGAGATGGGTATGACAGGGGAAGCAGGTTTGGCATGCCCAGGTCATTCAGAGCTGGTTACTCCCATTTTGGGGAAGCTTCGTCTGCACATTCAGAGTTATGTTTGCGGAAGAGTTTCATATTATGACACTTGAGGGCTGTGATGTGTTACTGGGTATTCCATGGTGTTACAGGTTGCATGCTATGGTGGATACTTACAACAAAAAGATTACCCTTGTACATACAGGAAAGACTCATGTCCTTGATGTAAAGCTTAAAGGCGAGTCTGGTCCAGTTGTTTCTGCTTGTGCTATTTCATCTGTAATAAAGAATCATCTTTCTGCGTACTTGATCTTTGCAAAAGAAGTACCTCAAGTTGTATCTAATTTGTCTACCTTAGGTAAAGACAGATCAACTTTTTTGAGTGGTTTCAGTGATTGTTTTTCGGACTCTTTGCCAGGGGAGTTACCTCCTGAGAGACCTGAGGATCATACTATAGATCTTGTGCCAGGTTCTAGTCCACCGAATAGACCACCATACAGGGTTAGTGCAGCCCAGCAGAAAGAGATTATGAGTCAGGTCAACGAGCTTTTAGAGAAGGGGCTGATTCAGCCCAGTTCATCCCCTTTTTGTTCGCCTGTACTCTTAGTGCAGAAGAAGGATGGTTCATGGCGCATGTGCATTGACTATCGCGCCTTGAATAAGAATACCATCAAGAACAGGTTCCCCATATCGAGGATAGATGACATTCTTGATCGGCTTGAGGGAGCGTCATTGTTTACAAGAATAGACCTAAAGAGTGGGTATCATCAGATACGCATTAGGCCAGAAGATGTCCATAAGACTGCGTTCAGGACAACATTTGGTCTCTATGAGTTTCTTGTTATGCCATTTGGTCTCACAAATGCTCTGGCCATGTTTAATAGAATGATGGACATAATTTTTAGACCACATAGAAACTTCGTGGGTACCTTCTTTGATGACATGATTGTCTATTCGAAGTCCGAAGAGGAGCATAGCGATCACTTGACTGCAGTTTTCAATGAGTTACGTAAGAACATGCTACTCCTTAATGCGAAGAAGAGTGAATTCTTTTTGCAAGAGATTCACTTCCTTGGGCACATTGTTTCAAAGGATGGGGTACGCATGGATCCCGCTAAAGTGGAAGCAATTAGGTCATGGTCAGACTTGAAGTCCGTACATGACATTCGAAGCTTTCTAGGCTTATGTTCTACTACAGGAGGTTTATCCGAAATTTTGTTGAGATTGCTTCTCCACTCCATGCACTACAAGGAAAAGGAGTTACTTTCAAGTGGACAGCCAAGGAAATTTTAGCGTTCAAGTGACTTTCTGAGTGGCCCAGACTTCATTTGGCGCACACAGCCTTCCATACTCATCAGAATTCAGTGCTAACTGGCCCGACCAGTCCCAGACTGACCGACCCAGACTCCCGCTGTGAGAAACCTATTCGGCCACAGCCGTTTCACACTGGCCATGCAATGTCTACTTGCACCTTTTCAAGGGTTCCGGGGAAAACAAGTAAACATAAAATAAATAAAAATATCTAGTACTTATTTACGAAAGGCAACAGGAAAAATACACCTCCTGGTGACATTCAGCCTAGTTCTTCACCCTTTTGCTCCAAGTGCTCCTAGTGCAGAAGAAGGATGGCTCATGGTGCATGTGTATTGATTACCGTGTGTTGAATAAGAATACTATCAAGAATAGGTTTCCTATTCCTCGAATTGATGATATTCTCGATCGTTTAGAGGGTGCTGCAATTTTCAGTAGGATAGACCTTAAGAGTGGGTACCATCAGATTCGTATAAGGCCAGAGGATGTGCACAAGACTGCGTTTAGAACGACATTTGGTCTTTATGAGTTTCTAGTGATGCTGTTTGGGCTAACAAATGCTCTTGCCACGTTCAACAGAATGATGGACCGGATTTTCCGCTCGCATCAACAGTTTGTTGGGATGTTCTTTGATGATATGATAGTGTATTCGAAGAATGAAGAGGAGCATAGGCGTCACTTGACCATTGTGTTCGAAGAGCTGCATAGTCACAGGTTGCTTGTCAATCCTAAGAAAAGTGAATTCTTCCTCGAAGAGATCCACTTTCTTGGTCGCATAGTCTCAAAGGATGGTGTTAGAATGGATCCCGCAAAGGTCGAAGCTATCAAGACATGGCCAGACTTGAAGACTGTGCACGATGTCAGAAGCTTCTTGGGATTGTGTTCCTACTATAGAAGGTTTATCAGAAATTTTGCAGAGATAGCATCGCCTCTTCACGCATTGCAAAAAAGGAGGTCACTCTCAGATGGACCCAAAAAGAGATTTCAGCTTTTAGCCTCTTAAAGGAAAATTTGACTTTAGATCCAATAATTGTTTTGCCAGATCTCAGGAAGTCATTTGTGGTCGAGTGTGACCCGTGTGGCAGTAGCATCGGAGCAGTGTTAATGCAAGACGGACGTGTAGTAGCTTATGCAAGCCGAATTTTGCAAGGGCCAGAGAGGACTATGCAAGTCTATGAGAAAGAGCTCTTGGCCGTGATTCATGCGCTTTCTAGCTGGAAGCACTACCTGTTAGGTACTGATTTTCTTGTCCAAACAGATCATCAGACCTTGCAATACTTCTTGACAAAGTCAAAGATATCCGAAAAGCATATGCGATGGGCAAACATTCTTTCCATGTTCCACTTCGAGATTATGCATGTGGAAGGCAAGAAGAATGTTGTGGCTGATGCGTTATCAAGAAAGCCATAAATTTCAGCTGTGTCAATTCCTTATCATCATGAGCTAGATGACATGAAGGAACAATATACTGCTGATGAAGATTTGCAAGGATCTTTGAACAGTTATAAGAGGGGCAACATTACGAGCACTACCTCCTCAGAGATGGTTTTATGATGATGCATGGCAGACTTTATGTCACTAGGCCTCTGCGACATAAGGTCATGGAAGAGAGTCGTGTCCCACTGTCTCATGGGGACGTGGCAGCTGTTAACTATGTCACGAGGACGTGGCAAACTGCTAACTTTAGTTGTTGGTTTCTTTCCAATGGGTTTTGTTTTATTTTTGAGACCCTCTTCTAACAAACGGTTGGACATTGTATGGCCAATGTGAACGGTAGTTTCACCCGCAGATGGGTAGTGGTCGGCATTGGAATTCGTATGGTAAGAGGATGTCTAGGCTCAGAGCAAGATCATATAGGTCATCCTGTCGCACTTAGCAAGTTGTTGGATACTAGGAAGCGAACTCAATAAAGGCCCAAAGTCAAGGTGTGACTACCAACAGAAAGTATCCGACAGTTGGGCCACATTGCACTTTTGGATGCGGTCCCAATGAGGATAGATGGTCAGAAGACCATTGGGAGCCCGATGGAATCATTTCGTAAAATTTAGGGAACTGCTATTTTGGGCCACAAAATGTGTTTGCGTCATTACCTCCGGTATGACTAGGGGAACACTTTACGACTGTGCCGCGAAGTCAACTGAGCAACCAGTCGGGAGATTGTTAGGCGGCAAACTCGAAACGGGAAAAGGCTTGTAAAAATGCGCCAAGTGTCACATTTCTGTGCACTTGCTTAATGCAGAGAAGGAGTGGCACTGAATTTATAGTTGGGAGGCTCATTTTTTTATTTTCCGAGAAAAATATCCTTCTATTAGTTACTGAAACTGCCCATAGGGCTACAACCACCTCTTCAAGAGAGGGCTACAACAACCATGGTGGGATACTCTCCCAATGAATAAACCAGCATATGTACACTGGGGCTAAATCAAGAAATGGGGGGAGGGAAAAGCCACACAGGTGGTCGCTAGTGCCATTGGAGTACCCCCTGGATCATGGTGTGGAAAGGCCCAAGACGCCAGAGTCGAAGGAAAGACTCTTTGCGCTCCCGCATGCGGTCGGAGCTGCTCTGTAGTCCCTCGAGCTGTCCTCTGAGAGTGTGGATCAGCTCTAGCCAAAAATCACGAACAGTCTCTGCTGGTGGCACAGGGCGAGCCTCAAAGATGTAGAAGCAACGGGCTGCCAGATGAACCAGAGTGTCGGGCCACTGCTGAGCTCCCAACACTCCTCTCTCTCACTGCACCACTCCTATGGAGTACTAGCTATGTAGCAGGCTGGAGTGTAGGTCGCCCCTCCTGCATCACTATCATCGTGCTTGTGGAAGATAGCTCAAACTGAAGTGTCGGGCCCGTGAGGGTGGACCAAGCCGCTGCCTCCCAAGTATACCGTCGAGCCGTGGAGAGAGCAGGCATGAGCCGAAGAACTCATAGCCACACCTGCTGGGCTGAAGGACAGTCCCAAAGACAGTGACGCTGACTCTCCACAAGATGGTCACAAGCTGCACATGCGGCCGAGAGACCACCATGCACTAGCCAGCTCCCAACTGCTGTAGCTCTGTGTGCGACCAACCACTGAAACAAGGTGACTTGCCTCGACTGTCTGGAGTCCCACAACCTCTCCCAGAAGGCTGCCAAGAACTCAGCTGTGAGACCCTCCTCTTGCCAATGAGGTGCTGCAGCGGGGCGGGCCTCTCTTTGTGCTGCTAGTATATGACGTCCCAATCGAACAGTGTACTGAAAGAATGGGACACCTGGGTGGTCTGCAGAAGAGAAAGGGTCCCTCCAGAGCCACTCACCAGGATCCCACTGTACTCGTGCCAGTGGACAACACTCCCAAGCCCACAGCCTTCAATGTCCAATCTCAAGAGCTGCTGGGTCAGGACTGATGACACAAGTCCTTCCACAGATGCCCACTACTCGGATCCTCTAAAAACAACACTCTGCCACTTGCGGGGTCTCTACTGCAACTTGCTGTAAGTGTCCCCCACCCTGAAGCTCGAAGAAAAGGGATGGAACAGTCTCTGAGCAGGCCCTGACTGAGATGAGAAACTCCAGTTGTGTGAAGGCTCCCATCCACCTGGGTGCTACCAGTTAGTTGTTGCGGTGAATGTCTTTTCACAGCTGGTGCAGAACCCAAGGTTTATTGAGTTTTTGCAAGCGCGACCAGTGCAACAACAAAATAGGCAACCTACGTCGCGTACGGAACTTGTTGAGGCTCAAGCCCAGGTACTTCATGCGGCTCAGGAGGATAGGGAACACTCGCATGTTGCGGAGTCAGGGGCTCCAAACAGGTTTCTCCCGTGCTTCAACAGGTGGCTAGAACGCCTATTCTACAGGTTATGCCAGTTCAGCCCGCCACCTTTCAGAGCCGGCATGCTGTCTTGAATGGACAGGGAACTGATACCAGGCTATGCGCCCAGTTTTCTCGCCACCCACGGTACATCTTGGGTATTTCGGGGGTGGATCAATGTTCCAAAGCATGGCTGGTTATGCACCTGGAAGTCAGCCGTACATGCCAGGAACAGTGTTTGGGGGTATGCAAGGCATCATGCCAAACCCCATGTGTGGTAGTATCGGCATGCAGCAGGGTTTTTGGAGCAACCACGGCCAGTTTGGGGTGCCACAGGGTCATTTTGGCATGGCTGGTTTTTCTGGACAGCAGCCATATATCGTACCTCTGACGCAAAATGTGAAAGGCCAAGATGTGCCGATCATGCCTACTACAGTGCCCATGTTGTAGACCATTCCATATGACAACTTGGGGCACTGGAGAAGCCGAAGGCTTACAAAGAAGGTGGTGCAGCTGTAAAGTTCTGTACCTTCAATGGTTTCGAGGATAAGACAAAGGCCCTCAATTTCCTGCAATAGTTTGATACAGCTTATGCGGGAGGGAATTTTACAGGGGCCTCGAAGGTCAGGAAAGCTCCCACTTTCTTAAAGGACAATGCGCTTACATGGTGGACGACATTGTTAATCCAAGGACAGGCACCCGCCACTTGGGTTTACTTCAAGCAAATGTTTGCATCTGCTTGGCTGTCACATGAATTTGAAGTCGACGTCATGATAGATTGGCACGAGCTTACTTCAGCTTCGTGCAAGAGCTTGCTGGAGTACGATAGGAGGTTTTGTAAAGCGTTACTCTCAGTGACCTTCTACAGATTTGTGTCATTGACAGAGTAGATAGAGAAGTACTGATGTGGGTTGCCTAAAGGGCTTCGCGATTACTGTACCAAGAACAGAGTGGCCAGTGGATTTTTGAGCAATGACAAAGGAGGGCAGCAAAAGAAAAATCCAGCGAAGAAGCTTTTTGTGAAAACGGCTCCTGAGCGTCACAGGGGTCAGAAAAGGCCACCAAAGACAAGGATTCAGCCGGGACTTCTGGAGCACAGGCAGAGAAATAGAAAAGAAAGCCTTTTGTGCGCAAGTCGCTCGAGGAAAAGAAGGTTCTAATGGCTGAGAACAAGTGCTTTATATATGAGCAGCCTGGTCACTTTGCTACCAATTGTCCACAAAGGAAAAGACCATCTGACTCAGAGGATAAAGAAGACCAGAAAGGCAAGAAGCCTAAACCCACGGCAAGTTTAGTGCCAGACATGGTGGTTGACAGGCCCAACACAGATGCTAGTGAGTTATGCAAGGCATGGGGTAAAGTTAGGGATCAGACGACAGTCATCTTCTTTGATCCAGGCGCCAAAGCCAACTTTATCTCACCAGAGTTAGCTCTGAAGCTGGGCATCAGAGCTGAAGAGATGGGGTACAGAGCAAAGGCAGGGTTGGCATGTCCTAGCTACTCAGTGTGTTACTTCCATCATTGGAAAGCTGCGTCTGCATATTCAGTCGTATGTGGACACAGAAGAGTTCTACATCATGCCGCTGGAAGGATGTGACGCTTTGTTGGGGATCCCGTGGATGTTCCGAGTGCATGGAGTCTTCGATGCCTACAACAAAAAGATCACTGTACAGCCTAGGGGCAAAACTCACATCTTGGATGTAAAGCTTAAAGGAGAGTTAGTCCCTATTGTATCTGCTTCTGCTATCACTTCTGTAATAAAGAATCATCTTTCTGTGTACTTGATTTTTGCACGTGATGTCTCAGATAGTGATCAATCAAATTTATCTATGTTAGATAAAGAAAGGTCAGTATTTTTGCAAAAGTTTAGTGACTATTTTTTCTGATTCATCACCGTCGCAATTGCCGCCAGAGAGACCTGAGGACCATCCTATAGATTTGGTGCCAGGGTGTAGCCCACCAAATAGACCTCGCTACAAGGTTAGCGGGCCGTAGCAGAAAGAGATTATGGGCCAGGTTGAGGAGTTATTAGAGAAGGGGCTGATTCAGCCTAGTTGTTCACCCTTTTGCTCCCAAGTGCTCCTAGTGCAGAAGAAGGATGGCTCATGGCGCATGTGTATTGATTACCGTGTGTTGAAGAAGAATACTATCAAGAATAGGTTTCCTATTCCTCGAATTGATGATATTCTCGATCATTTAGAGGTGCAATTTTCAGTAGGATAGACCTTAAGAGTGGGTACCATCAGATTCGTATAAGGCCAGAGGATGTGCACAAGACTGCGTTTAGAACGACATTTGGTCTTTATGAGTTTCTAGTGATGCTGTTTGGGCTAACAAATGCTCTTGCCACGTTCAACAGAATGATGGACCGGATTTTCCGCTCGCATCAACAGTTTGTTGGGATGTTCTTTGATGATATGATAGTGTATTCGAAGAATGAAGAGGAGCATAGGCGTCACTTGACCATTGTGTTCGAAGAGCTGCATAGTCATAGGTTGCTTGTCAATCCTAAGAAAAGTGAATTCTTCCTCGAAGAGATCCACTTTCTTGGTCGCATAGTCTCAAAGGATGGTGTTAGAATGGATCCCGCAAAGGTCGAAGCTATCAAGACATGGCCAGACTTGAAGACTGTGCACGATGTCAGAAGCTTCTTGGGATTGTGTTCCTACTATAGAAGGTTTATCAGAAATTTTGCAGAGATGGCATCGCCTCTTCACGCATTGCAAAAGAAAGAGGTCACTTTCAGATGGACCCAAAAAGAGATTTCAGATTTTAGTTTCTTAAAGGAAAAGTTGACTTCAGATCCAGTAATTGTTTTGCCAGATCTCAGGAAGTCATTTGTGGTCCACTGTGACGCGTGTGGCAGTAGCATCAGAGCAGTGTTAATGCAAGACGGACGGGTAGTAGCTTATGAAAGCCGAATTTTGCAAGGGCTAGAGAGGACTATGCAAGTCTATGAGAAAGAGCTCTTGGCCGTGATTCATGCACTTTTTAGCTGGAAGTACTACTTCTTAGGTGCTTATTTTGTTGTCCACACAGATCATCAGACCTTGCGATACTTCTTGACACACTCAAAGTTATCCGAAAAGCATATGCGATGGGCAAACATCCTTTCCATGTTCCACTTCTAGATTATGCATGTGGAAGGCAAGAAGAATGTTGTGGCTGATGCGTTATCAAGAAAGCCACAAATTTCAGCTCTGTCAATTCCTTATCATCATGAGCTAGATGACATGAAGGAACAGTGAGGATTTTGCAAGAATCTTTGAACAATTACAACAGGGGCAACATCACGAGCACTACCTCCTCAGAGATGGTTTTATGATGATGCATGGCAGACTTTGTGTCACTAGGCCCCTACGACATAAGGTCATGGAAGAGAGTCATGTCCCACCGTATGCAGGACATCGTGGCATTGATGCAACAGTTAAAGCGGTAGAGACATTCTTCTATTGGCCTACCTGGAGGAGAGATGTGGATACCTTTGTGCGAGCATGCATAGTTTGCCAAAAGGTCAAGTTTGACAGGCAAAAGGCACCAGGGTTGTTACAACCACTGCCGATTCCGGATCAGCCATGGGAAAGCATTGCTATGGGCTTTATCTTTGATCTTCCAAGAACGCCAACAGGGAATGATGGCATATGGACCATTATTTGCAGGTTCAGCAAGCAGGCCCATTTCATCCTTGTCAAGAAGAAGAAAAATCTGATCAGATGGCACGCTTGTTCATGTACAATGTCATGGTATGCCACAATCGATTATCAGTGATCGGGATCCTCGCATGACCAGTTTGTTCTGAAGAGGAGTGTTTGAGAACATGGGCACTACACTCAAGTTCTGTCTTCGTTTCATCCACAAACTGATGGACAGTCAGAAGAGGCTAATTCTACTGTCTTCGATCTGCTGAAATGCTATGTGTCAAATAATAAGGGCAAGTGGGAATAATATTTGCCTATGCTTGAGTATGTGTACAATAATACGGTGCATTCGTCTATTGGCAAAGCACGTTTTGAGATTGTTGAAGGCGGCAAAAAGGTTCCTCCCATTTTGCATACAAAGGACAAGATCTTTGAGGCAGACCGATATGTTGAGAACATGGATGATATGTATAAGAACATTAGAGTTGCCTTGGAGAAGACTTAGGCAAAGCAGAAAAAGGCTGCTGATTGTCACCGTCGTGAATTGCTGTTATCACCCGGTGATTGGGTTCAGTTAAGGTTCGAAAAGGCAAGGTTAAAGAAAATAAAGGGCAAGGAACGGCTGTTTCCTAAGCTCAGTATGCGTTACTATGGGCCTTTTCAAGTGCTTGACAAGATCAACGATGTGGCTTACAGGCTGAAATTTCCTGATGCATGGAAGATTCATAATGCGTTCACGTGAGTCTTCTAAGACCCTTCATGGGTGATGTGCCATAAGATATGGCAGATTAGGATCAACTAGAATTTGAGGAACTTGATGAGATCTTGGTACCTGAGCAAGTTTTGGCACATAAGGATAGAAAAGTAAAAGGACAGGTCGCAAGACGCTATTTGGTGAAGTTCAAGAACTATCCGCCTATGGATGCAAAGTGGATGGAAGAGCATGAACTGTCAGAGTCACCAAATGTATTGCATCTTTACCTTGAAGCCTTTGGGTTACAGCCTACTTATGCCCCAACCCAACGTGTGCAAAGGAGGGGTAATGATAGAGCTAGTACATCAAATGTACATATGAATTCAGTGTAATAGATGGAAATGACAAAAGTATGAAGGTCTCATTAAGTCATTTGTATCTATGTGTTATGACCTTTCTTGCGGATACATGCGATGATAGAGTGTTAATAGCACAAGATCATGAGTGGCGTGTATTTATCGTATGCAATCGAGGACGTTTGCGATTTCAAGAGGGGGGTATGTCACGGGGACGTGGCAACTGTTAACTATGTCACGAGGACGTGGCAACTGCTAACTTTAGTTGTTGGTTTCTTTCCAATGGGTTTTGTTTTATTTTTGAGACCCTCTTCTTGAAGTAGCAAACGGTCGGACATTGTATGGCCAATGTCAACGGTAGTTTCACCCGCAAATGGGTAGTGGTTGGCACTGGAATTCGTATGGTAAGAGGATGTCTAGGCTCAGAGCAAGATCATATAGGTTCCCTCGTCGCACTTAGCAAGTTGGTGGATACTAGGAAGTGAACTCAATAATGGCCTAAAGTCAAGGTGTGACTACCAACAGAAAGTATCCGACAGTTGGGCCGCATTGCACTTTTGGATGCGGTCCCAATGAGGATAGATGGTCAGAAGACCATTGGGAGCTTGATGGAATCATTTCCTGAAATTTAGGGAACTGTTATTTTGGGCCACGAAATGTGTTCGCGTCATTACCTTCGGTATGATTAGGGGAACACTTTACAACTCTGCCGCGAAGTTAACTGAGCAACCAGTCAAGAGATTTTTAGGTGGCAACCTGAAACGGGAAAATGCTTGTAAATGTGCCATGTGGCACATTTCTGTGCACTTGCTTAATGCAAAGAAGTGGCGCTGAATTTATAGCTGGGAGGCTCATTTTCCTCCATAGGTTAAGAGCTATGGAGTGCTTCCTTTCCCTCTATGTACAGTGTGGTGCCAGGAGTGATGCCCTGCACGCTACACACTGCTGTCTCTCTCTCCCTTACGTGCACTTATGTGATGCCCCACAAGAGGGCTTTTCATTTGACTGATGTACATTTGTGTGGGTTCATGTGCGATTGCTGAGGCAAGAGACTCTTGCACAGGTACTGGGTTAGCTAGTGGCTAATTCCTCGCAGGTACACTGCTCTCTCTCGCTCTCTTCCTTACGTGCAGTTATGTGATGCCCCACAAGAGGGCTTTTCATTTGACTGATGTACAGTTGTGTGGGTTCATGCGCGATTGCCGAGGCAAGAGCCTCTTGCACAGGTACTGGGTTAGCTAGTGGCTAATTCCTCGTAGGTACAGGTAAATTCGGAGAGTTTTCACGTGAGAAATCTCGTCCGATTCAAAGGGCAAGTAGCTTTATAGGGACGGGAGCTCGAGGTCTTGCTACAGATGCGACCAGCACGCGAAACGGAGCCTAAAATAGGGAATTACAGCCTGCTGTGTAGTTTTGCAGGTTTAGGGTTTCGGCCCTAAACGGTTCCTAATACCCCCAGGAGGTTCGGAGATGCGAGGGGACCGCTGTACAGGTGATCTGGCGCATTTTCGGGGTGGAAAACAGAGAATTCAGCGTGCTGCAGATTCTCGCCAGGTTTCGCAAAGTGTCGTATGCGTCGGGAAAGTCATCTATTGCGTGGGTATACTGACTGTGAAGCATCCTAATAAAGTTATGCTGTCGAAATCGGGCCAGAACAGGTGTTTCTTAGCCTGGATTGTGCGGGGCAGCTCGTAGGAGATCACAGGTTTTATTCCCTCTGTTAAAGAATAAAGAAATACAGAAAGGGGCGCCAATTTTGGGGCCTACAGGTTCTCGGCGTCTGCTCGGAGCATTCTAGCTTGCGAGCCGCGTCTGTACTTAGGTGTCAATCCCCGTTACAGGTTACCTTTGCAAAGTGATCTGTGTGTGTCTAAAGTAAAGAATTTTGGGTGAAAGCTAACGCCTATTGCCCCACGGGCCGGTTTCACCCACCGTATGCAGGGCATCGTGGCATTGATGCAACATTTAAAGCGGTAGAGACATTCTTCTATTGGCCTACCTTGAGGAGAGATGTGGATGCCTAAGTGCGAGCATGCATAGTTTGCCGAAAGGTCAAGTTTGACAGGCTGTTACAACCACTGCCGATTCCGGATAAGCCATGGGAAAGCATTGCTATGGGCTTTATCTTTGATCTTCCAAGAATGCCAACAGGGAATGATGGTATATGGACCATTATTTGCGGGTTCAGCATGCAAGCCCATTTTATCCCTGTCAGGAAGAAGATAAAATCTGATCAGATGGCACGCTTGTTCATGTACAATGTGTTTAAGTACCATGGTATGCCACAATCAATTATCAGTGATTGTGATCCTCGCATGACCAGTTTGTTCTGGAGAGGATTGTTTGAGAACATGGGCACTACGCTCAAGTTCTCGTCTTCAATTTATTCCGCAAATTGATGGACAATCAGAAGAAGCTAATTCTACTGTCTTAGATCTGTTGAAATGCTATGTGTCAGATAATAAGGGCAAGTGGGAACAGTATTTGCCTATGCTTAAGTATGTGTACAATAATACGGTGCATTCGTCTATTGGCAAAGCACCTTTTGAGATTGTTGAAGGCGGCAAAAAGGTTCCTCCCATTTTGCATACAAAGGACAAGATCTTTGAGGTAGACCGATATGTTGAGAACATGGATGAGATGTATAAGAAAATTAGAGTTGCCTTGGAGAAGACTCAGGTAAAGCAGAAAAAGGCTGCTGATCGTCACCGTCGTGAATTGCTGTTATCACCTGGTGATTGGGTTTTGTAAAGGTTCAAAAAGGCAAGGTTAAAGAAAATGAAGGGCAAGGAACGACTGCTTCCTAGGCTCAGTCTGCGTTACTATGGGCCTTTTCAAGTGGTTGACAAGATCAGCGATGTGGCTTACAGGCTGAAATTGCCTGATGCATGGAAGATTCATAATGCGTTTCACGTGAGTCTTCTAAGACCCTTCGTGGGTGATGTGCCATAAGATATGCCAGATGAGGATCAGCCAGAAGTTGAGGAACTTGATGAGATCTTGGTACCTGAGCAAGTTTTGGCACATAAGGATAGAAAAGTAAAAGGACAGGTCGCAAGACGCTATTTGGTGAAGTTCAAGAACTATCCGCCTATGGATGCAAAGTGGATGGAAGAGCATGAACTGTCAGAGTCACCAAATGTATTGCATCTTTACCTTGAAGCCTTTGGGTTACAGCCTACTTATGCCCCAACCCAACGTGTGCAAAGGAGGGGTAATGATAGAGCTAGTACATCAAATGTACATATGAATTCAGTGTAATAGATGGAAATGACAAAAGTATGAAGGTCTCATTAAGTCATTTGTATCTATGTGTTATGACCTTTCGTGCGGATACATGCGATGATAGAGTGTTAATAGCACAAGATCATGAGTGGCGTGTATTTATCGTATGCAATCGGAGGACGTTTGCGATTTCAAGAGGGGGTATGTCACGGGGACGTGGCAGCTGTTAACTATGTCACGAGGACGTGGCAACTGCTAACTTTAGTTGTTGGTTTCTTTCCAATGGTTTTGTTTTATTTTTGAGACCCTCTTTCTTGAAGTAGCAAACGGTCGGACCATTGTATGGCCAATGTCAACGGTAGTTTCACCCGCAAATGGGTAGTGGTTGGCACTGGAATTCGTATGGTAAGAGGATGTCTAGGCTCAGAGCAAGATCATATAGGTTCCCTCGTCGCACTTAGCAAGTTGGTGGATACTAGGAAGTGAACTCAATAAATGCCTAAAGTCAAGGTGTGACTACCAACAGAAAGTATCCGACAGTAGGGTCACATTGCAGTCCCAATGAGGATAGATGGTCAGAAGACCATTGGGAGCCCAACGGAATCATTTCCTAAAATTTAGGGAACTGCTATTTTGGGCCGTGAAATGTGTTCGCGTCATTACCTCCGGTATGTCTAGGGGAACATTTTACAACTCTGCCGTGAAGTCAACTGAGCAACCAGTCGGGAGATTTTTAAGGGGCAAACCTGAAACGGGAAAATGCTTGTAAATGCGCCAAGTGGCACATTTCTGTGCACTTGCTTTATGCAAAGAAGAAGTGGTGCTGAATTTATAGCTGGGAGGCTCATTTTTGAGTTTCTTGCCACAGGTTAAGAGCTATGGAGTGCTTCCTTTCCCTCTATGTACAGTGTGGTGCCAGGAGTGATGCCCTGCACGCTACACACTTCTCTCTCTCTCTCTCTCTCTCTCTCTCTCTCTCTCTCTCTCTCTCTCCCCCTCCCTTACGTGCAGTTATGTGATGCCCCACAAGAGGGCTTTTCATTTGACTGATGTACAGTTTTGTGGGTTCATGCGCAATTGTTGAGGCAAGAGCCTCTTGCACAGGTACTGGGTTAGCTAGTGGTTAATTCCCCGCAGGTACAGGTGAATTCGGAGAGGTTTCACATGAGAAATCTCGTCGGATTCAAAGGGCAAGTAGCCCTACAGGTGGGGGAGCTGGAGGGTCTTGCTACAGATGCGATCGGCACGCGAAACGGAGCCTAAAACAGGGAATTACAGCCTGCTGTGTATTTTTGCAGGTTTAGGGTTTCGGCCCTAAACGGTCTGTAATATCCCTAGGAGGTTTGGGGACGCAAGGGGACCGCTGTGCAGGTGATCTGGCGCATTTTCGGGGCAGAGAACAGAGAATTCAGCGCTGCAGATTCTCGCCAGGTTTTGCAAAGTGTCCGTATGCGTAGGGAAAGTCATCTATTGCATGGGGATACTGACTGTGAAGCTTCCTAGTACAGTTATGCTGTCGAAATCAGGCTAGAACAGGTGTTTCTTAGCCTAGATTGTGCGGGGCAGCTCGTAGGAGATCACAGGTTTTATTCCCTCTGTTAAAGAATAAAGAAATACCGAAAGGGGCACCAATTTTGGAGCCTGCAGGTTGTCGGCGTCTGCTCGGAGCATTCTAGCTTCCGAACCGTGTGTGTACTTAGGTGTTAATCCCCGTTACAGATTACCTTTGCAAAGTGCTCTGTGGCCACACGGGCCGGTTTCACCTAATAATAAAGTCACGCTAGGGGTAGTTCACATGCGGATAAGTGCTCATGCTATAATGCTTGTGCAAGAGAGGGTATGTAATCTATTGACCGGCTTGGTCATGCACGTCCTACCAGAAGCTCACAAAGGTGTCAGGCTCAGTCCTAAGCTAATGACTCATGCTAGACTGTAGCAGAAGCATGTCCACATAGCGCAAGTAAAGTGCGCACGTGTAACAAACTTGGACACCCCAAGCCTAGAATCTCTCGCGACACTAGAGAGAATCATTTAAAATACTTCACAACTTTAAAATCACATTTTAATTCGAGACGACCCGGCCTGACGGAGTTCCGTGCCCATGAGGTATTGGCCCTAAAGGCTGGTGGCCCTTTCGGTATTTCTTTTATATTAATCTTTGAGCAAAGTACACCCCCGCAGGATCCTCGTTCTCAGACTCTGTGTCCAGATGCTCTGAAGAGGCCCTTAGGGATCTCTTATTCTTAGAAGGGATGCCAAAAGCAGTTAAACTCGAAAGCAAACTGTCCCAAAAGCATTTTATCCCAAAAATTGCCAAAAAAGCAGTAAGCGTAATTTCCGTACGACTGTGTCACAAACTATTGACGTGTCAAAGCCCTGAAGAATGGAGCCAACTTACAGATCCTGGCCGAGGGGCCTAAACCCTAAGAAGAACAAGTAACAGAAGAAGAAGTCCTACCAACTTATGGGGACCCTGTTCGATGGAGCCCCAGTGACATAAAGGAAGTAAAATAAAGTAGGACCCATTCACAAAAAAAAAAAAAAGTTGATGACATGGCAGCTGTATGGATGCTTCGCGTTTTGCGCTGACTGCTGACGTGGCAGTTGTACGGAATTCCACAAAACGTGCTGACAGCTTTTTGGCATTGCTTTTGGACCAGAAGCTTTTGAGTTTTGAAGGCTTTCACTGTAACTGCTTTTCAGGCCAAGGGCCTTTAAATATGAGGTAGGGCTCATTCTTTGGCATGCTTCCTGGAGAAGGTGCAGAGTCTAGAGTACCGGCTTGTACTGTGTTGATGCAATATAAAGAAATACCGAAAGGGGCCCCAAGGTTTGGAGCCAATACTCTCTTGGGTGGAATTCCGCCACTCCATGTCGCATCTGCTCTCTCTATTTCCGTTCAGTTGTTATTGAAGTGCTAAAAGTGTGTTCAGTCTGTTCTTTTCTATTGGCATGTGGTGCCCGTCTTGTGACAGTGGTATCAGAGCATAAGGCGTGTGCTTTTCTGAAAGCACACCGGTCCTACAAAAGAGCAGACAGAGCTATTGGAATTTTTACTTGAAATATCGTCGGGTCCCGACCCCGGACTTATTAGCCACTCCCACCCTTACTTCATCGCGCATCGGGCGCGCTCCCGTCTTCATCGCTCTGTCTTACAAGGCATAAGCCATAAAGAACCCAAGACATAGAATGCATGGATTCAACAGAATATTTGTTGTTTCTGCTCAACGAGCTTCACAACATTCTTTCGCGGCATCCTTAACAGAATCTTCCGATGCTCCAAAGTTTTCAACAATTTTTGAACTATACGTTACCCCCTCTGATGTCCCAGGTGGTATCCCCTCCTCAGTGTTGGGATTAAAGCCCAAGTGGCTTCTTATATGGATATGGCCGGCCGCCCGCCTAACTCACTTACCTCTAACTCTTTGTATATACTCACTTATACTTTGTGGATAATAAGATTTTGGGAGATAACCCTTCAAACGATTCTCTGCGTATTGTGTAAGCTCTTTGTGTATGTGTGTGTGTGTGTGTGAGAGTCGATCCACGCTCCGCTTTGCGACTTCAATTGGCAGAGCCAAGTTCAGTGCGTATTTGCGTAATCGCGCGCGCGCACTTTTCAGACAGATTCTGGATCCGAAGCTTGAAATTTCACACTCGGCGTTCCGGGAGCATTTCCATCAGGTGTCCTGCTGTTTTACCCCCCTCGTCATTCTGAGCACTACATCAGAAGATAGGTTTCAGCCGCAAAGAAACCCGTCTTATGTAGATTGGCAAGCAGGAGGTGGTCGGCATTAATATCGGCATCGACATACATCACTCATTCATCTTCAAAGCATCATCTATAGACCAGGTACACAGTCTGCATTGCTACTTCTTGTCCTTTCCAGGTTCCACGGGAGGTGTGGCCATACGACGGCTTGACACCACTGGCATATATTGCAGATTGATGTACTGTGATTGTGGGTCTGCTAGTTGTGAGTCACGCTAGCAGACAGATCGCGGCAGCGGTCATAGAACATTGATTGGTCTATTGTAGGATGTATGCTAGTTCTGGGCAGTTTGCTGAGCCATCTGTGAGGATCGTGTGTGAGGTTTTTTGAAGCCAAGCACTGGGGTTACCCAGTGTGAGGTGGATTAGGTTGCTGGAGTTCCCCTCTACACGCATACTCTTCGGCGACTTTTATCCCATAGGATGTATGACTTTGTGTAGACACTGGATTGCATCTTATGCGTCAGGCCGTTGAGGCATTGTTCAGGGTTCAGTCTTGAGACAGATACAGGTTCTGTCATGGCCCAGACAGGAGACAGTGCATGCTTACAGGAGAGCAAATTACAGAGATTTTCAGATTTGTCACTGGTCAGCTATTTATGGTTGTTTTTGAGCTATCTTTTGGTTTCTAGAGCTCAGTTTACAAGGGAGACTTTGTCAAAATTTTTCCAAAATACTGACAGTTCTTGAGGAAAGGTGTTCAGCTTGTTGTTTACAGCTTGTTTACTGTGTACAGAGGCCAGTTTACAGGGGAAACTCTACTCGACTTTTCCCAGAAGTAAACAGTTTGGCAGATATGGCATCTTCTCAGAGTGAGACTCTTTACAACATAAAGAAGCTGGATGGCACAAACTTTTCATTATGGAAGAAGAAGATTTGACAGGTTTTGGTGCAAAAAAAACAAGTGAAGCCACTGAAGCTCAAAGGGGAGAGACCAGAAGGTATGGCTGAAGATGAGTGGGAAGAGCTTGACGAGTTAGCTTGTTCCACAATCATGCTGACACTGGCAGAAAATGTTTACTTCAACGTAGCAGAAGAGACTATAGCGTATGGCGTATGGCAAAAGCTATGTGGTATGTACGAGAAACAAAGTGTTGCTTCTCAGATTTACTGGCTCAAGAAATTGGTGGATTTGAAGATGAAGGAAGCGACAGCCATGTCGAATCATCTCAATGAATTTCACACAATTTTCAGCCAGTTACCAGCACAGGAGATAGTCTTTCCAGATTCAGTGAAGGCTATGTTTCTCTTAATCACTTTGCCAGACAGTTGGGATACTTTTCGTACAACGTTAAGTAATTCTGTCGCGCCAGAAGGTCTTACAAGTGCCAATGTAGAAGGCAGCTTGCTCACAGAGGAAGTGAACAGGAAGAACATTGACAAAGGCAAAGGCAATAGTGCTTTGGTCGTTCGAGAGAGACAACAGTCTAAAGAGAAGAAGGGTAAGAAGGCACAAAACCGAGATAAGTCTCATGACTCGAAGTCAAAGGATGACATAGAATGCTACCATTGTGGCAAGAAGGGTCACATGAAGAGAGACTGTACGAAGTGGAAACAAGAAAAGGCAAAACAAAGAGTTCTGAGCAAGATGAAAAGAAGAGTTCAGTGAAGATTGAAGAGGTGAATGTCACAGGATCTGGTTCAGTCAGTGATTTTGGTATAGCAGCTGGTGACATCTTCCTCACAAGCAATCTTGATTCTGTTTTCTTGACTGCAGAGGATGGACATGCTATGAGTGATTGGATTATCGACTCAGGGTCATCTTTACATGTTTCTCCGCACAAAGAGTGGTTTACATCATATATGGCTACTAAAGATTATGTCAGACTTGGCAATGAGCAGGTTTGTGACATACTTGGAGTGGGAGATCTGCAGTTGAAGTTTCAGAATGGCTCTTCTTTATGGCTCAAGAATGTCAGACATGTTCCAGCAATCCGAAAGATCTTGATCAGTACAGGGAAGTTGGATGATGCGGGTTTTGTGACAGTTTTTGGGAACAACGCTTGGAAGATCTCCAAAGGTTCGATGACTGTAGCACATGGCATCAAGTCAGGAACTCTGTACACTTTACATGTTTCAGAGGTTAAAAACCATGTAATTAATGTGATTGAGCAGCCAAGTGTGTCACTGTGGCATCGTAGGCTGGGACATATGTCAAAAAGAGGAATGGAAATACTTTCTCATTATGGTTATTTGCCTGGCTTTTCATTTCAAGATTTCGAGTTTTGTGAGCATTGTGTTTATGGTAAGCAAACACAGGAACCGCACAGATCAAAGAGGAATCGTAGGGACGAACGGTTAGCTCTTGTGCACAGTGATCTATGCGGACCAATGCTTAGTTTGTCACTAGGAGGAGCATCGTACTTTTGTACATTCATAGATGACTATTCTCGTAAAGTATGGGTTTACTTCTTGAAGCACAAGGATGAGGTGCTCAAGGTCTTTAAGACATTCTTGCAGCTTGTGGAGAATCAGAGTGGTCAGAAGCTGAAGTGCTTGAGAACTGACAATGGTGGAGAGTACGTTTCCAAAGCTTTTCAAGACTTTTGTGAAGCAAAAGGGATAAAGCGGGAACTTACTGCACCATACAATCCTTCACAAAATGGAGTTGCAGAACGTATGAATAGGACCATACAAGAGAAGGTCAGAAGCATGTTGTCAAATGCTGAGTTGCTTGATGGATTTTGGGCGGAAGCAGTGGCTACAGTAGTCCATTTGATTAACAGGTCTCCTGGTAGGATTCTGGATAAGAGTGCAGTGGTCGAGATGCTATGGACAGGCAAGGCACCTTCGTATAAGCATCTCAGAGTCTTTGGTTGTGAAGCTTATAGCCATATTCCTAAGGAGTTCAGGAATAAGTTAGAACCAGAGAGCAAGAAGTGTATATTTCTTGGCTACGAAGAATCGGGCGACATGGGTTACCGGCTTTGGGATCCTGAGTCTAAAAAACTTATTCATAGCAATGATGTGCATTTCAATGAAGCCAAGTTTTACGCTAAGCCAGAGAAGACAGAGGAGATCAGAAGAGTTGTCTTCAGGGAAGATGGACCTAGTGCTGGCACATCAAGACAGCATGGTCAGGCTCAGGAACAGCCTATAGTGGCTAGAGAGGCAGAATCAGTTGTGGTGAGACGTTCTGAGCGTGTCTCCAAACCACCTGATCGTTATGTGCCATCTCTAAATTATGTCATGCTCATAGATTGCGGAGAACCATCTTGTTACAAGGAAGCATTACAAGTGGTCGACTCGAAAAAATGGCAGTTGGCCATGCAGTCAGAGATGACAGCTCTGCATAAAAACCAGACATGGAAGCTAGTTAAATTACCACAGGGCAAAAAGGCTCTACCTTGTAAATGGGTTTACAGGTATAAGATCACCGCTCATGATAGTCAGCCAAAGTACAAAGCAAGGCTTGTTGCCAAGGGCTTTAAGCAGGAACAAGGCATTGACTTTGATGAAGTCTTCTCTCCGGTGGTCAAGATGACTACATTGAGATGCTTTCTTGCATTGGTTTCTATATTGGATTTGGTGTTGCACCAAATGGATGTCAAGACAGCGTTCTTGCATGGTGATTTAGATGTGGAAATTTACATGCAGCAGCCAGAAGGGTTTGTTGAGAAAGGCAAGGAAGATTTGGTATGCCAATTGTTAAAAAGTCTCTATGGCTTAAAACAATCACCGAGGGCATGGTACCATAAGTTCCACCAGTTTATGATTTCTCAAGGCTACAAACGTAGTGAGTTCGATCATTGTCTATATACAAAGAAGGCTAAGGATGGTAGTTGGCTGATACTTATTTTGTATGTGGATGACATGTTGATTGCTGGCAAACACTTGGAAGAAATTTCAGCTTTGAAGTCAAAGATTGCAAAATCGTTTGACATGAAAGACATGGGTGAGGCAAGTCATATACTTGGTATGCGCATTGAGAGAGACAGATCAAAGAAGTTGATTTGGTTATCTCAAACAGAGTATATTGAGAAGGTTTTGCAACGTTTCAATATGGAGAAGGGAAAGGCATTGAGTGTTCCATTGCCACCATATGTGAAACTTAGCAAACAAGATTGTCTTGTGTCTGAGGAACAAAAGGTTGAAATGGATAAGATTCCATATGCGTCTTCAGTGGGTAGTTTGATGTATGCAATGATTGCTACACGTCCGGATATTGCATTTGCAGTGGGAGTGGTTAGCAGATATATGTCAAATCCCGGCAAGAAACATTGGGAGGCAGTGAAAGGTATCATGAGATACTTAAAACATACAAAGAGTATGCGCATATGCTATGGTAGTCAGGATTTGAGTGTCAGAGGATACACTGACTAAAATATGTAGGAGACTTGGATAAGAGGAGATCTACATCAGGCTATGTCTTTACATTGGCTGGAGGTGCCATATCATGGCTATCTCGATTACAAGATTGTGTTACGCAGTCTACTACAAAAGCTGAGTATGTTGCAGCAAATGAGGCATGCAAATAAGCTATTTGGCTTGGTAGATTGGTAGCAGACTTGGGAATCAAAGTAGATATGCCAGAGTTATATTGTGATAGTCAAAGTGCTATACAATTGACAAAGAATCCAGTGTTCCATTCGAAGACTAAGCATATTGATGTGAAATATCACTTCATTAGGGAAGTACTTGAAGACAAGCAGATACAACTGCTGAAGATCCACACCAAGGACAATCCTGCTGATCTACTCACAAAGGGACTTCCAGGAGAGGGCTTTGTGCATTGTCGTGAGTTATTGAGCATTGGATAGATGGCAGCCATGTAAATCTTTGTACATTTATGTTCATAGATTTACAGTTACTTAAAGTGCCACATTGGACTTTAAGTGGGAGGTTGTTGAGATTAAAGCCCAAGTGGCTTCTTATACGGATATGGCCGGCCGCCTGCCTAACTCACTTACCTCTAACTCTTTGCATATACTCACTTATACTTTTGTGGATAATAAGGTTTTGGGAGATAACCCTTCAAATGATTCTCTGCGTACTATGTAAGCTCTCTATGTATCTCTGTGTGTGTGTGTGAGAGTCGATCCACGCTCCGCTCCGCGACTTCACTTTGGCATCCAAAAGTACGAGAGCTTCTAACCGGCAATCTTCTCAGCCGTCTGTTCCGATCAGGGGAGTCTTCAGGAATATGGTGCAGCCATCTGACCCTGATCCAGTGCAACCGCCTTTGCCACCGCCATTGCCCCCACCTCCACCACTGCCGCCACTAGGCTACAATGGTTGGAGCCCATATGGATACCCTTATTATCCATACCCCGGATATGCGTCTAACCAACCCAAAGATTTCAAAGCTGGCGGCACGACAGTCAAATTTTTCACTTTTTCCGGGGTGAAAGATCGAAAGAAAGCATTGCAGTTCCTACAACAACTCGACAACATCTATGCTTTGAAAACTATACAGAAGAATCCAAGATTTTTCGAGGAGCGGGATTTCTTAAAGATAATGCTATGCAATGGTCGAGTTCAATCGCGACACAACCGCATGCTCCAAGGACCTTGCAGGCTTTCAAGACAGTTTTTGTACGTAGTTACATGATTTCGATCTTTGAAGTCCGGATTTTGGCAGAGTGGGGCAACTTGAAAATGCTCGCCACCGAAACCATGGACGACTATAACCAAAGGTTTCTCGACGTGTACCTTCCGGTGTCCTTCTTTAAGTTCATTTCCTTGGAGGACTAGTGCGAGCGCTACACCATTGGACTACCATCACCATTGCGGGAATATTGTCTCTCCAAGCAAGTCTCTACCATGCAAGAGCTTATGGACCATGCCGCGGTCGGCTACAAACTCATGAAAGGAAAGTTGGAGTTTACCACAGAAGAACCTCTAGCCACTAACCAGAACTCCCGGCAACAGCGAACAAATTCTCGGGAATCTCGTGAAAACCAACCTCAACGGCCTCGTCTGACACAATGTCAACGAGACGCCTTGTTACAAGAAGGCCGATGCTTCGAATGTTTCCAAACAGGGCATACGTCAATACATGTCCTGAGCGAGCCTTGACGTCCTCAGTGCAACCTTCTACTCCCACGACAGACAGATCCCCGGGGCCACCTTTGGCCAAGAGGGCTAGACCTGCTATTGGACTAGTACCCGATATTTATGGTAGAGTTTTAATGAATTATGCAGAGCTTATGGAAAAGTCAACGCCTTGAAAGCCCTTATTTTCTTTGACCCCGGAGCCATGGAGAACTTCATCGATCCAGAATTCTTGAAGCAGATGCACTTTGATTATGATACAGAGGGTGGAGAAATTGAAGCTGAGCTAGCCACAGGGCAAACTCAGAAAGTGGTACCGCTTATTGGTGCTCTTCCAGTAACTATACAAGATTATCATGGAAAAGCCGATTTTCACATTATGAAGTTGGGCAATTGGGACGTTCTCTTGGGCATGCCCTGGCACGACAAGAATGATGCAACTCTCCAGGTTTGGAACTGAACCATCACCGTGATGCAGAAGGGCAAGCCAGTTGTCCTCAAAGTTTGGTTGTCCGAACAAAGCCCTGAATGACCTCTCTAGTTGTTTTCTAGTTAGATACTTTTAAACATTGGTTGAGAAAGTATTGTTTGAAGTTTGTTTGAAATGGATGCTATCTGTTTTTAACCTGTCTTGGTGCCGATTTGAATTGTTTGACTTTGGTTTTAAATACTGGTTTCAATGATTGGTGATTTTACTCCCGGGTGAAGAAGTGAGAAATACTATTTTGGTATTGTTTGAACCTCAGAACGACCCAGGCCGATGTCTGGGGAGCGTTTCGTTGTATGTTTGGAAACCTCGGAATGACGTAGGCCGATGTCTGGGGAGCATTCCGTTGTATGCTAGAAACCTCTGAACGACGTAGGCCGATGCCTGAGGAGCGTTTGGTTGTATGCTTGAACCTCCAAGTGACGCAGACTGCTGTCTTGGGAGTGTTTGGTTGTACAGTCCTCTAAGCTCATGGCCGCGACCTTTTTAGGTTATTTGCGGGGGGAGTGACGAGGTAGTCGTTGAGTAGCTTCATACCGCAGACCGTTTTGTCTTGGGGGAGTGCTCAGTAGCGCTATTTGTTTTGTCTTGTAACATGCATATGTAAGCATTTGTGTTGCATTGTGATGTGCCAACTAATGAATATTCCTAATTGGATGAGATTGCCTAGGTTTGTAATTTTAGTGCATCAAGACATCCGTGGAAGATCAATACGGTCTGGGTGTGATGGCTAATTTTATTACATCGGAATATCAAGAGTTTCGATCTGGACGAAAGGAGAAGCCAACTCCTTGATCAAAAGAGCTGAAAGAAGAAGCCAACTCCTTCACAAAAAAATAGCAAACTGATTGTCTCTCGGAACGACCCTCGGAAATTTTTGAGCTAGCTTGAGTTGTTTTGCAGATATGCTATAATCGCGGACGATTACTTTCTTTCAGGAAGGGGGAATGTCACAAACTGTTAACGTGTCAAAGCCGTGAAGAATGGAGCTAACTTGTAGATCCTGGCCGAGGGGCCTAAACCCTAAGAAGAACAAGGAACAGAAGAAGAAGTCCTACCACCTGATGGGGACACCGTCCGATGGGGCCCCCAGTGACATAAAGGAAGTAAAATAAAGCAGGACCCATTCACACACAAATTTTTTTTTAAAAAAAATTGATGACGTGGCAGCTGTAAGGACGCTCCGCGTTTTGCGCTCATTGCTGACGTGGCAGTTGTACGGAGTTCCGCAAAACGCGCTGGTAGCTTTTTGGCATTGCTTTTGGACCAGAAGTTTTTGAGTTTTGAAGGCTTTTCACTGTAACTGCTTTTCAGGCCAAGGGCGTTTAAATATAAGGTTAGGGCTCATTCTATGGCATGCTTCTTGGAGAAGGTGCAGAGTCTGGAGTACCGGCTTGTACTGTGTTGATGCAATTTAAAGAAATACCGAAAATGGTGCCAAGGTTTGGGGCCAATACTCTTTGGGGTGGAATACCGCAACCCCGTGTCGCGTCTGCTCTCTCTCTAATACAGTTCAGTTGTTATTGAAGTGCTAAAAGTCTGTTCAGTCTGTTCTTTTCTATTGGCACGTTGTGCCCGTCTTGTGACAAACTGTCAGCGCAAAAAACGAAATTTTCGTACTGTTCTGCCACGTCAGCGTCTGTACAGAACTACCACGTCATCTGCTAGCGTGAATCATGGGGTCCGTACTACTATCCGCGTGTGTTCGGGCAGAACTGCCACGTCATCAATTTGTGACATACCCCCCTCTTGCAATATTTTCTTGTTCTCCACATTCAAAACACTTTCCTGCTTTTAAAATTCATCTCTCTAGTCTTCTGTCAGTGAAGGTCGTCTATCTCTTCGTCGATTGTTTCTGCTATGACTAGTTGACGGTTCATCTGATGGGTAAGTCAAGTTACCCAAACGTATAGTGAATCCCCGCTTTGCATGTCCATCAACTGTTGTATAGACTTAGACTTTCTTTCAAGACAGTAGGAGAGTCCACAACAAAACCGCTCAATCTGCTGCTTAAACTGATCTTCTTAAAGGGTGGAACATGTAGAAAAGTTCCCCAAAATCTTTTACAGTAAGAATCCAAAGATTTTGTTTTGATCATCCGAATATGGTTCCAGTCAGTAATCACGTCTCGTTCGTATTCTTGTGTGAGCCATGAAGAAATAAAGAGTTTCTTAAATTTCAACCACTTTGTCGGCGCTTGTTTTCTTAACAACAGAGTGGACCACCTTGTCTGTGCTTTGCCTTTCAGAAAGGATGCGGCCCGTTTGATCTCAGAGTGCTCTGTATAGCGGCCTCCAAAAAATGCTATGTCAAACTGTTGGACAAAGGCTAAAGCCTTGAGAGCATCTCGAAACACTAAAAGTGCTCAAACTTTACTACCTGTCCTCCCTCTTTGAATTCTTTGGGATTTTTGCCCTTGTCATCGATGAAATCATATTGATTGGCTCTATAAAAATGCTTTGTTTTTGCATAAAACATGTGATCTTTCCGTCGTTTCTTCCCCTTTCTGTCCTCATCACTCGAGTCAGAAGAAGATGAGAGGACTGAGCTGCCAGAAGAAGATGAGGATGAACTGGGAAATGCTTCGAAGTGTACACGCTTCTTCTGCTTTCTGGCGTTTTCAAAAGTGGATTTTTGATCCAAGTAATCGGGGAAATTAGTTCCCTAGTTACGTTTCTTTAGTTGCTTTTCCGACGGCTTCTTCGTGTCCAAAAGCTGATTGATTTGGGCCTTGACCGCATCATGGAGTTCTTCTTCAGTAAACATTCTCGGAGTAGGAGGCTTCTTGATTGCCGTTGATTGGTGGCTTGGTGGCTTTCTGCCACTGAGTATGCAGTTCCGCCATCGACTGCTGGGTAAAACAATTTTGCGAATTGGGGATCCTTAGCAAACTGAAGCATCTGCTTTGTGCACTCGTCAACCTGCTGTCGACGTTGCACCTCCAAGAGTTGATACTGTGTGGGCCGAGGTGGCCCATACTCGTTCTCTACTAAGTCGCTTAAATTCTCCGTATTGCTTCCTCCCGCCTTAGCGGTGGCAAAAGAGGTTTACTGATTCTTTTCGGAATCCACATGTAATGTGGGATTCTTTATGGCTTTATGCCCTGTAAGACAGAGCGATGAACACGGGAGCGCTCCCGATGCGCAATGTACGAAGGGCTAATAAGTCCGGGGTCGGAACACGAAGATTCTTCAATATCAAATTCCGAAGTGCCCAAGTGCTCCGTTTGGTCTTTGATAAGACCAGCATGCTTTGAGGAAAACACACGCCTGATGCTCTACTACCACTGTAACAAGCTCGGACACCCCAAGTCTAGAATTTGTCGTGACACGAGAGAGAATCACTTAAAATACTTCACAGCTTTAAAATCACAGTTCAATTCGAGACAACACGGCCCGCAGAGTTCCGTGCCCACAGGTATTGACCCCAAAGACTGGCGCCCCTTTCAGTATTTCTTTTATATTAATCTTTGAGCAAAGTACAACTCTCGCAAGGTCCTTGCTCTCAGACTTTGCGTCCAGATGCTCTCAAGAGTGAGGCACGTAGGGCTCTTTTATTCTTACAAGGGATGCCAAAAGCAGTTAAACTCAAAAGCAAATTGTTCCAAAAGCAATTTATCCCAAAGACTTCCAAAAAAACAGTCAGTGCAATTTTCGTACAACTATCAACACAAAAAGTGGAATTTTCGTATTGTTCTGCCATGTCAACGTCCGTACAGAGTTGCCACGTCATCTGCCAGTGTGAATCACGGGGTCCGTACTGCTGTCCGTGTGTGTCCGGGCAGAACTGCCACGTTATCAATTCGTGGACAGTACGTGACATATTTGACCCAGGAGCTGCCGAAAACTTCATCCCTCCAGAATTCTTGAAGCATATGGACTTTGATATGATCCACAGGGTAGCAAAATCGAAGCCGAATTAGCCAACGATCATACCCAAAAGGTCGTATCTCTTATTGGTGCTCTTCTAGTGACCATCCAAGGATATCACGGAAAAGCCAATTTTCACATTATGAAGTTGGGCAACTATGACGCTCTCTTGGGCATACCTTGGCATGACAAAAATGACGCGACACTCCAGAACCGGAGCCGTACAATTATTGTGATGCAAGACAAGCTAGTCGTCCTCAAAGTTTGGCTGTCTGAACAAAAATCTGAATGAATTATCTAGTTTTTAAATACTTTAGAACTCTGTTTGAGGAAGTACTATTTGAAATTTGTTTGAAATGGATGCTATCTGTTTTGAACCTATCTTGGTGCCGATTTAATTGTTTGACTTTGGTTTTAATAATGGTTTCAATGATTGGTGATTATACTCCTGGGTAGAGTAGTGAGAAATGATGTTTGAGAATGCTTCCTCATACTCTTGGCACGGACCCTTGTGATTATTTGCGGGGGGGGGGGGGGGGGAGAGGGGGTATTGAAGGTTTGAAAAGTGTTGTTTTTACTCATGGCCCGGACCCTTGTGGTTATTTACGGGGGGAGTATTGTTGTTGTTACTCATGGCCCAGACCTTGATGGTTATTACCGGGGGGAGTATTAAGAAGTCTGAGCAACGGTTATTCTCAACACCTCCAAACGACGCAGGTTGCGGTCTGGGGGGCGTTTGGTTGTAAAAGGCCTCTATATCTCATGGCCCGGACCTTTTTAGGTTATTTGCGGGAGGAGTGATGAGGGAGTCGTTCAACGGCTTATGGCCTGGACCAAGATGGTTATTTTTGGGGGGGAGTGTTCATCGGCGGCTTTATGTTTCTATGTCTTGTAACATGCGTATGTGAGCATCTGTGTTGCATTGAGATGTGCCCACCGCTGAATATTCCTTATTGGATGAGATACTTCTTAGAAACCAACGACTCAGGATATCAAGATTTCCGATCTGGAATGAGACTCCTTATTGGATGAGATTCTTTTGGGAAGCCAACGACCCAGGAAATCAAGAGCTCCGGTTTGGAATAAGAAAATTGATTGTCCCTCGGAATGTCCCTCCTAAAATTTTGAGCTAACATGAGTTGCTTTGCAGATATGGTGTAATCGCGAATGATTACTTTTCTTTCAAGAAGGGGGGATGTCACAAATTGCTGACGTGTCAAGCCACTGAAGAACGGAGCCAACATGCAGATTGCGGCCTAGAAGCCTAAACCATAGAGGCAGCAGAAGAAGTTTTACTAACTTGCAAAGTCTTGCCGGGTGGCCTATTTTTGAAAAAGAGTTCCCATCAACTTATGGGACCCCGTCCGAAGGGGTCCAAGTGACTATTGCATTATAGTAAAGCCCACACACACACACACACAACCGTAACCAGCTGATGACGTGGCACAAGAGTACAGATTTTTGCAATTTGTGTTGACCTATTGACGTGGCAGATTTTCACGATTTGCGCTGACAGCTGCCACGTTGTAGCCTGTATGGATTTCCGCGTTTGCGAGCTAGCAACTTTTGGACAACAGATGCTTTTGAGTTTGAATGCTTTTCAAGGCCAAGGGCCTTTAAATATGTGTAGAGGGCTCATTCTCTGGCACTTTTCTGGGTGAAGGTGCAAAGCCGGAGCACCGGCATTGTACCGAGTTCAAGTAATATAAAGAAATACCGAAAGGGGCGCCAAGGTTTGGGGCCAGTACTCTTTGGGGTGGAATTCCCTCACTCCGTGTTGCGTGTGCTCTCTCTCTCTCTCTTTCAATAGTTGTTATTGAAGTGCTAAAAGTCTCGTCAGTCTGTTGTTTTCTATTGGCACGTGGTGCCTGTCTTGTGACAGATGCACGCTACATGCGAATGCGAATGCAAATGCAGAAGAGCGTTAGGGATCCCTCTCCCAAACTTTTTTCCCTTGAAGAAGCTTAACGTCCCTACCCCGGACTTATTAGCCTCTGAGCACCCTCAGTATCAAGCATCTAGCACTAGCTCGTGTCTTCATTGCCATGTCTTTGAACGAAGATTGACATCGGATACACGAAAATCCAGATCTTGAGTACCAAGATCTGCTTGCCTCGTATGTGGAAACAACCACGACGAGGCTAGGGGCTGAAATCTGCAGCAATCAAGGGGCTCAAAACGCTGGTCTTGCTGGCTGAGATCGCTGGTCTCCACAGCTGAAGACGCTGCTGAGAAGGAGGGCTGAAAACGCTGGCTATCTTTTGCTTCCTCTTCTACCAATTCTAGCGCTGGCCATGCTGCCTTTATAGGCATGAACATCAGGGTCGAGCAGGCTGAATTGAGAGACCTCACGGTTTCATGAAATGCTACAAGTCATTTATTAATTAAGTGTCAAAATAAGAGGTGGTTCTTGCGGTCAAATGCCTGCATGTTGAAATGCTGTCCTATGCAAGAGAGGGTATGCAACTATGACCGGCGTGGACATGCACGTCCTGCTAGAGGCTCACAAAGGTGCCAGGCTAGGTCCTAAGCTAAAGACTCATGCTAGACTAGAGGAGAAGCATGTCCACGTAGCGCAAGCGAAGTGCGCACGTGACATTCCCCCCTATGGAAGGTGAGACACAACTGCCGAACTTCTATTTGTGGATTCTTGCTGTACTTCTGATGCTGACTGCTTCTGATGCATGTGGATGCATAAGCCGATGGAAACTCCTCCAAACTGGTGGGTACTGTGGATGTAAACACCGACCATATGAGTTGCTAGGTAGCCTTGCTACTGTCGCAGAATACCAGCCTTGGTGCTGACTCTGCCTTGCGAGCAAGTACTACCACTTGACTAGTCGTGTCGTGAAAACACTACAAATGAAGCTAAATGGTAAGGGTGCTCATAATATTTTGAATGGTTTCTTGTCGACGGAAGTGGATGCACGCTACATGCGAATGCAAATGCAGAAGAGGGTTAGAAATCATGTCTCCAACTCCTTCCATATCCGCATAAGAGGCAAGTAGATGCTGGGACTCAAGATCTAGGTTCTCGTGTATGTGATGTCAATCTTCCTTCAAAGACATGGCAATGAAGATGGGAGCTAATAAGTCCATGATCTGGACTCAAAGATTCTGTCAGGAAAAAAAAGACCGGGAGAGGTTCCTTGGGTTCTTGGTTCTTGGTGGTTCTTCCCTTGAGTTTGCGAAGCCGAAGCACACACAGATCTGTAATACCAATGTCAGGTGCGACAGAAGTGTTTAAGGATTTAGCTCCGATCTAGTACTCCGCACAAACACAAGGGTTACTTTACATCACTTGAAAAGAGAAATTGAACTGAACTGAATGAATGAGAGAGAGAGAGAGAGAGAGAGAGAGAGAGAGAGAGAGAGAGAGAGAGAGAGAGAGAGAGAGAGAGAGAAAGCTGATGCTAATGGGTACTTATGCTATTGATGTTGGGTACTGATGGTACCGCGGGGTACCGAGGTATTGAGAGGTTCTATGTCGATGACGATGACGGGTATTGCTGGGTTTTGAGGGCAAATGCTCGCCTTTTTGGCTGAAAAATACTGAGGAAACTTTGACGGAAAACGCTGGCCTTTCTGGCTGAAAACGCCAAGTGAGGCTGAGAGGTCTGCCCGTAATTCTCCTCCTCTTGCTTCCCTGCTTTCCAAGCGCTACCTCTTGGCTGCCTATATACCCACCAAAGGCTGGGTCGAGCACACACAAAAAGGAGACCCCACGACCATGGGATAAATAAGCTGAAACCGACTTATTAAAAAATGGCATGCTAAGTGTCACGAGGACGTGGCAGCTGTTAACTATGTCATGAGGACGTGGCAACTGCTAACTTTAGTTGTTGGTTTCTTTCCAATGGGTTTTGTTTTATTTTTGAGACCCTCTTTTTGAAGTAGCAAACAGTCGGACATTGTATGGCCAATGTGAACGGTAGTTTCATCCGCAGACGGGGGAAGTGGTCGGCACTGGAATTCGTATAGTAAGAGGATGTCTAGGCTCAGAGCAAGATCATATAGGTCCCCCCGTCGCACTTAGCAAGTTGGTGGATACTAGGAAGTGAACTCAATGAAGGCATAAAGTCAAGTGGGACTACCAACAGAAAGATCTGACAGTTGGGCCACATTGCGCTTTTGGATGTGGTCCCAATGAGGATAGAATGGTCAGATGACCACAAGGAGCCCAAACGAATCATTTCCTAAAATTTAGGGAACTGCTATTTTGGGCCGCGAAATGTGTTTACGTCATTACCTCCTGTATGACTAGGGGAACACTTTACAACTCTGCCGCGAAGTCAACTGGGCGACCAGTCGGGAGATTTTTAGGCGGCAACCCCGATACGGGCAAAAGCTTGTTAACGCGCCAAGTGTCACTTTTTCATGAACTTGCCTCATGCATAAAAAAGGCGCTGATTTTTAAGTTGGGAAAGGCTTCATTTGGGTTTCACAAGTTAAGAGCTATGGAGTTCTTTCTTTCCCTCCCATGTACAGTGTGGTGCTATGAGTGATGCCCTGCACGCTACACACTGCTCTCCCCCCCCCCCCCCCCTTCTACGTGTAGTTATGTGATGCCCCACAAGAGGACTCTTCATTTGACTGATGTACAGCTGTGTGCGTTCATGCTTTTGTGCTGAGGCAAGAGCCTCCTTGAGCAGGAATAGGGGTAGCTAGCTGCTACTCCAAAGCAGGCACCGGTGAGGGTCATAACCTCACCGTACAGGTGCAAATTTAGCATTGTGTATGCGCAGAAAATTGACTGTTTTTCAGCCATACTGACGCCAGAACCCTTGGGAATCGTGCCCCACCGGCAAAGGATAGTTAGGGGACTGTTTGGGGCTGAAAACGGAGAAAAAACCAGTAAATACAGCGTGCTGAATTTACTGTTTTTGGGCAGAAATTAGAGGGTTTATGCTAGTGGAAGAGAGTTCCAGCAAGGGAATTTGGTTTCGCGCAAGTTTTGGGGTTGTTATGCTGCCGAAATTTGGCCAAATCAGGTAGTATCTAGTGTGATAAAAGGTAAAGGATTCCGAGGACCTTACTTAGTAATTTACCCTCTCAAAGAATAAAGAAATACCGAAAGGGGTGCCAATTTTGGGGCCTACAGGTTGTCGGCTTTGCTCGGAGCATTCTAGTCCGAGCGGTGTGTGTATTCAAGTGTTAATTCCCGTCGTAGGTTCTCTTTGCAAAATGCTCTGTGTGTGTGTCTAAAGTAAAGAATTTCGGGTGAAAGCCAACGCCTACCGTCCCACGAGCCGGTTTCATGGTTCCGTTGCCGGGACATCAATCACTTTTTCCTCAAAGAGTGAGCCTCGGTTGTTTTGGGTAAAGACACAGAGTGCAGGAACGCGGGATTACACTATGGCCGACAAAGGGAAGGGCATTATGGAAGAGGGTTCCCCTTCGAAGGACAGGCGGGAGATTCCTGTGGTCTTTGAGATTGGCGAGAGCTCACAGCCACGTCAGTCTGTACCTCCTGTCAATGTGAATGTCCCTCCAGTAGTACAGGGCTTTATGATTGGGCAACTTGAGGATGATGCGTTCAGGACTCAGCTAGTTGCCGTGGTGAATGTCTTTGTGCAGAATCCAATGTTTATGGAGTTCTTGCAAGCGCCACCAGTGCAACAGCAAAATAGGCAACCTACGCCGCGTATGGAGCTTGTTGACGCTCAAGCCCAAGAACTTCATGCGGCTCAGGAGGATAGAGAACACTCTCATGTTGCGGAGTCAGGGGCTCCAAAACAGGTTCCTCCCATGCTTGAACAGATGGCTGTTCCACAAGTTATGCCAGTTCAGCCCGCCACCTTTCACAACCAGCATGCTGTCTTGAATGGACAGGGAACTGGATATCAGGCTATGCACCCAGTTTTTCCACCATCCACGGTATATCCTGGGTATTTCAGCGGTGGATCCCTGTTCCAAAGTATGGTTGGTTCTACGCCTGGAAGTCAGCCGTACATGCCAGGAACAGTGTTTGGGGGTATGCAAGGCATCATGCCAAACCCCATGTATAGAAGTATCGGTATGTAGCAAGGTTTTCACTGCAACCAGGGCCAGTTTGGGGTGCGACAGGTTCATTTTGGCATGGCTATTTTTTCTGGACAGCAGTCAGATATCGCACCTTTGATGCAAAATGTCAATGGCCAAGATGTGCCGATCATGTCTACTACAGTGCCCATGTTGCAACCATTCCTTATGACAACTTGGGGGCACTAGAGAAGCCGAAGGCTTACAAAGAAGGTGGTGCAGTTGTGAAGTTCATTACCTTCAGTGGTTTCGAGGATAAGACAGGCTCTCACTTTCCTCCAGCAGTTTGATACAGCTTATGCGGGAGGGAATTTTACAGAGGCCTCGAAGGTCAGGAAAGCTGCCACTTTCTTAAAGGACAATGCACTTACTTGGTGGACGACATTGTTAATGCAAGGACAGGCACCCGCCACTTGGGTTTACTTCAAGAAAATGTTTGCATCTGCTTGGCTGTCAAATGAATTTGAAGCCGACCTCATGAC
This sequence comes from Adiantum capillus-veneris, assembly GCF_014529385.1. Lineage (NCBI taxonomy): Eukaryota > Viridiplantae > Streptophyta > Polypodiopsida > Polypodiales > Pteridaceae > Adiantum > Adiantum capillus-veneris. Next base: position 120,193,789 of record NC_140939.1, read on the forward strand.
AGATTGGCACCAGCTTCCTTCAGCTTCGTGCAAGAGCTTGCTAGAGTACAATAGAAGGTTTTGTAAAGCGTTACTCTAAGTGACCTCCTACAGATTTGTGCCATTGACAGAGCAGATAGTGAAGTACTGTTGTGGGTTGCCTAAAGGGCTTCACGATTACCATACCAAGAACAGAGTGGCTACCCTCACTCAGCTTATGGAAGTAGCTAACACCGGTCTTGCCTTGCTGAAAGGAGAAGACAGTGGGTTTCCGAGCAACGAGAAAGGAGGGCAGCAAAAGAAAAATTCAGCGAAGAAGCCCTTTGAGAAAACGGCTCATGAAGCGTCAGAGGGGTAAAAAAAGGCCACCAAAGACAAGGATTTAGCCGGGACTTCTGGAGCGCAAGCAAAGAAACAGAAAAGGAAGCCTTTTGTGCGCAAGTTGCTCGAGGAAAAGAAGGTCCTAATGCTGAAACAAATGCTTTATATGCGAGCAGCCTGGTCCCTTTGGTACCAATTGTCCACAAAGGAAAAGACGAGCTGACTCTGATGATAAAGAGTACCAGAAAGGCAAGAATCCTAAACCTACGGCAGGTTTAGTGCCAGACATGGTGGGTGATAGGCCCAGTACAGATGCCAGTGAGTTATGCAAGGCATGGGGTAAAGTTAGGGATCAGACGGCACTCTTCTTCTTTGACCCAGGTGCCAAAGCCAACTTTATCTCATCAGAGTTAGCTTTGAAGCTGGGCATGAGAGCTGAAGAGATGGGGTACACAGCAGAGGCAGGGTTGGCATGTCCTGGCGACTCAAAGTGTGTTACTCCCATCATTGGAAAGCTACGTCTGCATATTCAGCCGTATGTGGACATAGAAGAGTTCTACATCATGCCGTTGGAAGGATGTGACGCCTTGTTGGGGATCCCGTGGATGTTCCGAGTGCATGGAGTCTTGGATGCCTACAACAAAAAGATCACTGTAAAGCATAGGGGCAAAACTCACATCTTGGATGTAAAGCTTAAAGGAGAGTCAGTCCCTATTGTATCTGCTTCTGCTATCACTTTTGTAATAGAAGTGGATGTTCCTAGTGCATGGAGTCTTGGATGCCTACAACAAAAAGATCACTGTACAGCATAGGGGCAAAACTCACATCTTGGATGTAAAGCTTAAAGGAGAGTCAGTCCCTATTGTATCTGCTTCTGCTATCACTTTTGTAATAAAGAATCATCTTTCTGTGTACTTAATTTTTGCACGTGATGTCTCAGATAGTGATCAGAAAAGGTCCAGATAATGAAAGGGTCAGATAATGAAAGGGTCAGATAATGAAAGGTCAGCATTTTTGCAAATGTTTAGTGACTGTTTTTTTGATTCATTACTGTCGCAATTTCCGCCAGAGAGACGTGAGGACCATCGGATAGATTTGGTGCCAGGGTGCAGCCCACCGAATAGACCTCCCTACAGGGTTAGTGCGGCGCAGCAAAAAGAGATTATGGGCCAGGTTGGGGAGTTATTAGAGAAGGGGCTGATTCAGCCTAGTTTTTCACCCTTTTGCTCCCCAGTGCTCCTAGTGCAGAAGAAGGATGGCTCATGGCGCATGTGTATTGATTACCGTGCGTTGAATAAGAATACCATCAAGAATAGGTTTCCTATTCCTCGAATTGATGATATTCTCGATCGTTTAGAGGGTGCTGCAATTTTCAGTAGGATAAACCTTAAGAGTGGGTACCATCAGATTCGTATAAGGCAGAGGATGTGCACAAGACTGCGTTTAGAACGACATTTGGTCTCTATGAGTTTCTAGTGATGCCGTTTGGGCTAACTAATGCTCCTGCCACGTTCAACAGAATGATGGACCGGGTTTTTTGCTCGCATCAGCAATTTGTTGGGACGTTCTTTGATGACATGATAGTGTATTTGAAGAATGAAGAGGAGCATAGGAGTCACTTGACCATTGTGTTCAGCAGTTTGTTGAGACGTTCTTCGATGACATGATAGTGTATTCGAAGAATGAAGAGGAGCATAGGCGTCACTTGACCATTGTGTTTGAAGAGCTGCGCAGTCACAGGTTACTTGTCAATCCTAAGAAAAGTGAATTCTACCTCGAAGAGATCCAGTTTCTTGGCCACATAGTTTCAAAGGATGGTGTTAGAATGGATCCCGCAAAGGTCGAAGCTATCAAGACATGGACCTTGAAGACTGTGCACGATGTCAGAAGCTTCTTGGGATTGTGTTCCTACTTATCAAAAAATGGCATGCTAAGTGTCACGAGGACGTGGCAGATGTTAACTATGTCACGAGGAAGTGGCAACTGCTAACTTTAGTTGTTGGTTTCTTTCCAATGGGTTTTGTTTTATTTTTGAGACCCTCTTTTTGAAGTAGCAAACGGTCGGACATTGTATGGCCAATGTGAACGGTAGTTTCACCCGCAGACGGGAAGTGGTCGGCACTAGAATTCGTATAGTAAGAGGATGTCTAGGCTCAGAGCAAGATCATATAGGTCCCCCTGTCGCACTTAGCAAGTTGGTGGATACTAGGAAGTGAACTCAATAAAGGCATAAAGTCAAGGTGGGACTACCAACAGAAAGTATCTGACAGTTGGGCCACATTGCACTTTTGGATGCCGTCCCAATGAGGATAGATGGTTAGATGACCATAGGGAGCCCAACGGAATCATCTCCTAAAATTTAGGGAACTGCTATTTTGGGCCGCGAAATGTGTTTACGTCATTACCTCTGGTATGACTAGGGAAACGCTTTACAACTCAGCCGCAAAGTCAACTGGGCGACCAATTGGGAGATTTTTAGGCGACAACCCTGAACCGGGCAAAAGCTTGTAAATGTGCCAAGTGTCACTTTTTCATGAACTTGCCTCATGCAGAAAAAAGGGCGCTGATTTCTAAGCTGGGAGAGGCTTCATTTGGGTTTTTGTCACAGGTTAAGAGCTATGGAGTTCTTTCTTTCCCTCACATGTACAGTGTGGTGCTAGGAGTGATGCCCTGCACGCTACACACTGCTCTCTCTCTCTCCCCTACGTGCAGTTATGTGATGCCCCACAAGAGGGCTCTTCATTTGACTGATGTACAACTGTGTGGGTTCATGCTTTTGTGCTGAGGCAAGAGCCTCCTTGAGCAGAAACAGGGGTAGCTAGCTGCTACTCCAAAGCAGGCACCGGTGAGGGTCATAACCTCACCGTACAAGTGCAAATTCAGCATTGTGTGTGCGCAGAAAATTGACTGTTTTTCAGCCATACTGACGCCAGAACCCTTGGGAATCGTGCCCCACTGGCAGAGGACAGTTAGGGGACTGTTTGGGGCTGAAAACATGGCAAAAACCAGTAAATACAACGTGCTGAATTTACTGTTTTTGGGCAGGAATCAGAGGGTTTATGCCACTGGAAGAGAGTTACAGCAGGGGAATTGGTTTCGCGCAAGTTTTGGGGCTGTCATGTTGCCGAAATTTGGCCAAATCAGATAGTATCTAGTGTGATATAGGTAAAGGATTCCGAGGACCTTACTTTGTAATTTACCCTCTCAAAGAATAAAGAAATACCGAAAGGGGCGCCAATTTTGGGGCCTACAAGTTGTTGGCTTTTGCTCGGAGCATTCTAGCTTCCGAGCCGTGTGTGTATTCAAGTGTTAATTCCCGTCGCTGGTTCTCTTTGCAAAGTGCTCTGTGTGTGTGTCTAAAGTAAAGAATTTCATGTGAAAGCCAACGCCTACTGCCCCACGGGCCGGTTTCACTAAGAGGTGGTTCACACGCGGTACATGCCTACATTGTGAAAATGCTATACTGTGCAAGAGAGGGTATGCAACTATGACCGGCTTGGACATGCACGTCCTGCTAGAGGCTCACAAAGGTGCCAGGCTAGGTCCTAAGCTAAAACTCATGCTAGATTGTAGCAGAAGCATGTCCTCACTAAGAGGTGGTTCACACGCGGTACATGCCTACATGCTGAAAATGCTATACTGTGTAAGAGAGGGTATGCAACTATGACCGGCTTGGACATGCACGTCTTGCTAGAGGCTCACAAAGGTGCCAGTCTAGGTCCTAATCTAAGACTCATGCTAGACTGTAGCAAAAGCATGTCCATGTAGCGCAATGAAGTGCGTACGTGACATCA